>NC_080557.1:18157500-18500000 GCF_030253575.1 Rhododendron vialii | reverse complement strand
TATCCATGCTGACCCATTCATCTTAACAGCCTTCTGACCGAAGGGTGCTAATTGGTTAACAATTATAGATGAGGGGGTGCTTTGGGGCGTTTTTAAAAATTAGGGGATGTTTGTGTCCAAAACATATAGATGAGGGGGTCCGTGTAATTTCACCAATTTCAAATCAAAGCCTGAACACTTGTTAACTTCCAAAAATTACAAACCACCAACACCTCAATCTCATGTAAATACTGCCCAATGCTAACACACTTAATCAGCTTGCTATACATCTACACATGTATGTAATATATGTACACGTACTCGTGCATTCTTGCGTGGTATATATGACCGCAGTTTGGGGATGAACAACCCTAGATTTCTAATCCCTTAATCAGCTTTATTCCCTGCAGTACATCATTCCAACATCAATATCCTGTTCTCACTCTTCTCATGCATTGACAAGAAAATGAGTTAAGGGAAGTATAACACAAGTCATTTTCAGCATCGACACTCCTAGAGGCCGGCGTGTCCCCGTGTGTGACATGGGGACATGCGGGGGACATGGAAAAATACGTCTGGGATACGCCACATGGCGTGCCCAATAAATTTAATTAATTTTTTGAAGGACACGGAGGGGACACGCGAGGGACACGGCGGGGACATGTATAGGGACACGAAATGATTTAATATGCAATTTTTTAAATTTTTGGGAGGTAAATGACTAAATGTGTATTACTTAAAATATTTTGCATTAAGAGTGATATGATGTATATATCGATGGTATAAAATAAATAATATCTATTTATTGTTTTATTTCCGTGTCTCCTTTCCTGTCCGTGTCCCAACACTTCAGTAGAAAGAAACGGAGTCTCAAATTCGCAATAACTCCTTTAATTTGTAATTATTTTAAGATCCGGTTATTCTGCCCGTTCAGGTTGCCAACTATTCAACAGGAAGTGCAGCAACGGAAACTCTTGTACATGGGGCTTTATCTTCTCATATGGGGGGAAGCCGCTAACTTGAGATTCATGCCAGAATGCCTATGCTATATTTATCATCATGTAAGCGTTAAGATGCAGCTCTTTCCTCTCTATATGACAATTCTTGTGTATAGAATTGCGTATTTCTTTTTCTAGGATTTGTTTGTCTCTCCTAACATTTTGTCAATAATTATTCAACTGGGAACTTTCTACAAAGCTTGCCTTATTCATATGGGAATGAAATCACTCCAGCCAAGGTTCGAGCCAAAAGTTTAATTTTGCGAGGGATTTGAGCATGTCGTACAGGTCTATCTACAGACGTGCACACATAGAGACGTAAACATAAAACTCTGATACCTGAAAAATTGTGACCAAGAGTAGAGTAGTGCATTGACTAATTCCTTGTCATGATGCAAAGAGTTGTACAGGTTTTGTAAATAGCAACTTCCCTACCTCTTAAATATCAAGGTGTTTCTCTTCAAGAAATTTCTCTAGATAATTGCATGAATTATTCTCAATCTATTTTCAATGCATTCGTGTTTGGCATTCATTTAGATAGAAACCTCAATCAGCGAGAGTGGATTTTCTTTGTTAAAAGGAAAAATTCAACGTAAGTTCGTCCTTGATCTGCCTTGTTCTATCAGAGTTGGGTCTTTTTATCTGTTAATTGAAGCCTAAACAAACAATTAGGCCTTGTTCGTTTTGGGGTCTCAAAACACCAGCGCACAGTCTCCAATAAATTTTCTCTATCTATCTCTCTCCACTCATTACTTTCAAATACCTTCGTCAAAACCAAAACCAAAACCAAACAGGGTCTTAGACATAGAAAACTTGAGAGCAGTTTTTTAATAGGGTTAGTATCATAGTGTCAGGCACTTACTATACAGTTTTTGTAAAGTTGGAAGTATGATATAGCTAACAAATATTCTGAAGATAGTTTGTAAGCACTGAAAGGAGCAGCAATTTCTTTTGTGCATTTGAGGGAAAAGGTTATTAAATGCATCTTTGAAAACTCTTTTTCAGATTTTGTTGTGTATTTGCGGTAAGTATGAGGGTGTTTGGAACCATACATCAAGCTTACAATGTAGACTTTTCAATACAGATAGCCAAATAACTCATGCGTAATCTTGTACCTCTCCTTCTCCTTACTGGAAATGCACTATGGTTTCTAGTTTTTTATACAAATCTTTCTCATGTTTTTTTTTTTTTTCAGGAGTAACTATTAGATCCAATTGTTATTTACTATTCAAGCATCCAACTCAAAATGAATTATTAATGAGCGGAGAGACCATCCAGGCTTATATACTAATTTTAGAGGTGTTAATGAATCAATGTGGGACAAGCTCTAGCACTCCCCGGACATGCGATCCCAAACCGTGGAGATCTAAATAATCATCCATATATTAGGGATCCCGGTGAAAAAAGGTGCACTTATAGCCCAAACAAAGGGGTTAATCAGTAAAGAGTCTTGTCCAAAAAATTTCGATGCCTATTTCTAGTACCATTGTAACACCCCGTCCCACATCGGAAGTCTATATGGGTGATCCTGAGTATATAAGGAACCATGTAAGTTACTACTAGTAACTTAAGCTTAAGCAGTTTGGTTCATGTGGTTAGGCTCCACAAGTTACTAGTCAGTGGTCTATGTGGGGTGTTACAGTTGGTAGCAGAGCAACCTGTGTACACGACCATGTGGGCTCAGAAAGTTGGAGAGTTTGCAACACCCGGTCCCACATTGAAAGTCTACATGGGTGATCCTGGGTATATAAAGAACCATGTGAGCTACTACTAGTAACTTGGGCTTAAACATTTTGGGTCATGAGGTTAGGCTCCACCAAGTTACTGGCCAGTGTCCTACGTGGGGCGTTACATACATGATCATCAAACTCAAAATCGTTTGACAATGAGGGGAGAGGTCCACCATGGCTCCTATACTAGTTTTGGAGGTGATAATTAACCAATGTGTGCCAATCAAAAAAATTAACCAATGTGGGACAAACAACATTTACTATTCCAAATGTCTATATTTCCCTTCTGGTTTTTTTGTGCAGATGGCATTTGAACTGTACGGCATGTTGGCTGGGAGTGTAAGTCCCACGACAGGTGAACACATTAAGCCTGCATATGGTGGTGAAGAGGAGGCTTACCTAAGGAAAGTAGTGACTCCAATCTATAACACAATAGCCAAGGTGTTTCCTCTGCTTGTGTCTTGATGTGGTGTCTTGATTATTTCGTTTCTTTGGTTCATATCTTAGCATTTCACCGCTTCGTGCTTCGCAGGAAGGTAGAAGGTCCAAAGGAGGAAAGTTGAAACATTCTCAGTGGAGGAATTATGATGATTTGAATGAATACTTTTGGTATCATGCTTATCTTTGTGGGAAGATTTTTTAAATATGCATAATTTTGTTCAGTGTCAATGAATTTAAGAATAATTGTAGGTCAGTTGATTGTTTTCGGCTGGGTTGGCCGATGCGCGCTGATGCTGATTTCTTTTGCATGCCTATTGAACAGCATGAAGGGAATAAGGTTGAGGTATGTAATATGTGGGTCCTAGTACATAAATACTCTACTGTTCATTTTTCTTTTTTTACAGATGTTTGACTGTTACTTCTTCTGTATAAACAATTATGCGTATAACTATAAGCTGTTTCATGAATTTTTGTCCATATTAAAGTCTTGGGAGATATTTGAGGGTACCCCCTCATGGGTTGCTTGATTACATATCCAAAGACTGCTCTTCAATTACTAACTGACCTTAATCTCTGATGCTTCTGGACGTGTAAGATGTGAGTCCAAACACGTTCTTTATTTGTTTCTCTTTTGGTTTGGAACCCCGACATGCATTGGGCTGTTAGGGGACACACATATCCATTGCTTGTAGACACATGAAGCACAATGAATGTTTGGAGGGAAAAATTGAGATCCCATAAGAAAAAGATAGTACGAGTTAGTGTATCTGTTAATGCCTCCTCCTTTTGACTTGCTAACTTCGGGAAACTGACAGTTTGTTACTCTGTCCGCCAACAAATTCCACATTTCCTAGTCAAACCTGGAGCCTCATAAAGTCCATCAGACATAGCTATTTATTTTGCAGACTGGATCTCTTAAAGCAGGGTTTGGTTATTGACTCAAGTTTACTGTCACTATCACTCTCATGCTGATTTTCATATTCAGGACATCAAACCAGCTACCAGGGATCGATGGATTGGCAAATTTAATTTTGTTGAGATATGCACGTTTTGGCATATATTTAGGAGTTTTGATAGGATGTGGATCTTTTTTATCTTGTGTTTACAGGTAATCTTGTTCTTATTTGTTTTGTGTTCTCCTTAACGGTTATTTCTTTTATGTCTTGATAACCCTTATCACTTCATGTTACGTGAATTTTCCTCTTAAGGCGATGATAATCATTGCTTGGAACGGATCAGGGAAACTGAGTTCTATGTTCAATGGTGACGTGTTCAAGAAAGTATTGAGCATCTTTATAACCGCTGCTGTATTAAAACTTGCACAAGGTAAATTTTGCTTAATTAGCTTATTGTTTCTTTTTCGATACGTTCTATTATCACACTTTCGTCCGGATGCCGGATGGCCGGCATGATTAGACACACAAGAGAAAGGAAAGGAACGGAATAAGAGAAAACCCTATTTTTTAACCAAATCTTCAATATCAATATCACAAGTACCTAATGAAGTTATAGGCTAACAAGTAACAACAATGTTTCCAAATAGAAATAACTGACAGATTCCTAATAACATACTCGATTCCTATAATAAAATAAATCAAAGACCAATAAAAATTGAAACAACTATCAATCCTTCTGTCCATAACTCATGGTGCAGGTGATCTTGGGCCTCATGTGATCCCCATCATCTCTCCCTGATTGAAAAAGAACTCATGACTGCTCTATAATATCTGCCCAAGAGGGTCTATTTCCTCATCGAGAACCAAGGAGCGTTGGCGACTAGGCAATTTTTTCACTTGATACGATACGTTTGAAGCCACCATAGCACGATCCTATAACCTCATCCTCAAGCATGTCCTCCACCTGGTCTATGTGCGACAAAATGTGTGGAGTCACTAGGAGAAACGATGTAGGAACTCTCCCTGTAGGAGCATGTATGCACTAGAGGAGGCTCAAATGTGCCTTAGTAAGGAAACAAGTCCACCGCATTTAAAATAAAACTAATAACTCATATAAGATCGCAAGGCAAATAAAGAAAATATGCACTAGGTCCAACTCTACGAATAACGCAGTGGGAGTCCAATGGCTCGGGGTTGCAATTTCTTGAAGGAAGTTTTTGGGTAAGGCTGAGGACGAACACGAACCAAAATAGTGATCCTCATTGGATTCTTGATTCTTGCCGTGAACGTCACCAGCAAGTTCGTAGTTTTCATGACAGTGCAATTTTACACCTAATATTAGCATATTGGCTGTGACTGTGCTGGGAAAAGGACTCAACAGACTCAGAAGAGCGAAATTCAAGTGGCAAAGGTAGAAGATTAATGGGTTGGAAAGGGAAAAATCATGGACTATCTCAAATGGGCTCTTACCCATAGATGTACTGACTGAATTGTGATAAGTGAATTTTGCGGTAGGTAGTAGCAAGTCCCAGTTTCCTAACCTATAACCAACCTGGGGCAGCTGCATTCAAAAAAATGCACTAAAATTTTGTATATTTTAATATTTATACGTATAATTTGATTTTTCTTCAATATTTTTTGGCGCTGAGTTACTTATATGTAGCCAAAGTAAATGGGAATTCTCTTAAGTTGTGAATAAGTAGATAATCTAGCTCAACAAAATGAAATATATTAGGGCCAATAAATTCTCAACCAGAATAAATACGTTTATTCTATGTAGAGCTTTTTATACAAAATAAATAAATAAATAAAATCTTTGCATTTTTGTCACTGCTGAACTAAAATCCTGGAGCCGCCCTGTCATCAACCAGACATTTCACAAGCTACGATTCATCACCCAAGATAATTATGGGCTCTTACCTCTATTGTGTTAAACAGCTGTAAGAGCCCATGATTAGCTTGGGTGATGGAAACAATAGAGGTAGGTAGCAAGTGATGCTTACTAGTTCCTTAAAAATAATTTAGCTACATGAGAGGCATAAGGGACTTACTACAAGGAATGAAGTGAGCCATCTTAGAGAACCTATCGGCCACTACAATAGTAAAATCATGACCGTTAGCCGTCGTAGGGAATCCAATGACAAAGTCAATGCTTAGGTCTCTACAAGGCATGCAAGGAATGGATAAAGAAGTGTAGAGACCAGTTTTACTCTTCTCACCCTTATCTAGTTGAAATGTGCGCTAGTATGACACAATCCTAGCGGCATCCCTCTTTAACGAAGGATAATTTAATTCTATCTTCGACCAATAAAATCCACATATTCATGATGGTGGCCATTTATAACATCTTGATAAATAATACCAAAAAGATAGTAAAAATGGAATCCCCAATCGACGGGGTTATAGATGGGGGAGCACTAGAGACGAACTTAATCTTTGGCAATATATGCACAAAATGGCTGCTCTCAAAGTTTTACCCCTGAAATAGCGGCCTCCATATGTCTCCAAAAATTGTGGAGCTCATGTCGTGCAGGCATGCCCCCAAATGAAAGCCAGAAGGCATTAAGAAGGCAGCTCTTGAAACCCAATTCATTTTTTGAGCTCATCACCTTGCTTCCTTCATTCAAAATCCAGAGCATGGGTAATGCACAAGTGCATTCAGCACTAATGAAACAATAATTTTGCTGGTGAAAGTTAGTGATTTTTTTGTGTGCTCTTTGTACCTGCAGCTGTCCTGGACATAAGTATGAGCTGGAAAGCCAGGCACAGCATGTCATTGCATGTCAAGCTAAGATACATTTTGAAGGCTGTTTCTGCTGCAGCTTGGGCAATAGTTTTACCAGTAGCTTATGCGTATAGTTGGAAAAATCCCTCTGGTGTTGCACAGACCATTAGGAGTTGGTTTGGCAACAGTCCAAGTTCACCTTCTTTCTTCATTGTGGCAATTCTGATGTACTTATCCCCGAATATGCTTTCTGCATTGTTGTTTCTGTTTCCATTCATTCGCCGGTACCTGGAAAGATCGGACTATAAGGTTGTGATGTTCATTATGTGGTGGTCTCAGGTATGCAAGCACTTCGCGACCTTGTCTTATGTTCTCTCTGTCCCTCTTTGTTAGCCATTTTGAGGAATCCAACTTATTCAGGAAACAAAATTGCTGAACTTTGTAGACTTGACTTTCCAAGAGTACACCTCGACTTTTCTATATGCCTCTCTGTCCATTTGAGTCCTTAATCGATTTCCAAAGTGAAGGGCAAGACTGTACCGTGACAATTTTTCTTATTGAAATTTGAAAGTGGACGTTCTTTCAACAAACTAACGAAGAGAGATGGAGGGAGTATCAATTTCTGTGTTCTATAGTCCTTAATTCCAAAAGTTATTCGCAGATGTAGTGCCTGATGCTGCATCCTTGTAATTTATCATCACTATGTTCCATTTGTGTTACTGTTGCATTCTTTCTGATATCCTGTGAGTCTTGCAGCCGAGGCTCTATGTTGGCAGGGGAATGCATGAGAGCACATTTTCTCTTTTCAAGTAAGAAGACAATGTTGGATTGTCAAGCTGGGGTGTCATGAATCAGATATTTGCTGTTGTAATTGATTAGGAATAACTCTTTCAACTTTCAGGTACACAATTTTTTGGGTTCTCCTCATTGTGGCGAAGTTAGCGTTCAGTTACTATGTAGAGGTGTTTCTCTCTTTCATCTCCTACTGCTATGAACACAAGCTTTTGTTCTTGTAAGAGGGGAATCTTTGGTTCATTCAAAAAAGGGTTGGCAGGCTTATGGCAGTAATCTAAGGAGATCTCTCATGGAATGTTTGGCTCCTTTTGGCAACCACTGTTGGTAACAGTATTATAATCACAGAATTTGAATTATGTAACCAAGCACTTCTCATAAATTGTGTCAGCGTAAGAAGGACAATGTGAGTAACGTACTCACTCTGATCTTTTAGCCCAACAGTAGATTTTACCCCAATTTGCCCCACTGGCATTGTCTTATGATTTTTGTAGAAATCCAAATTTCCATCTCCTAGCTGATGAAAGTTGAGACTAGAGATTATATAATACTCCCCAGTCCACACGTATATCTTGCAATTGTCTCATTCGTTTTCTGTAATAACAGATAAGACCTCTCGTGGGTCCTACCAAGGATATTATGCGAGTTCGCATAAGTACTTATCAATGGCACGAGTTCTTCCCCCATGGTAACAAAACTTTGAATGTTACTTATTCCACGAATATGTAGGGTAAATGTATGAGCAGGGGGATGATTTTTGATACTATCATGTGTTTTTTTCAGCCAATAACAATATTGGTGTGGTGATTGCACTCTGGGCACCTATTGTTCTTGTAAGTTCATTTCCATTAGGTGGTGGATCTGTTCCACTCTGTTTCTCTAAGCTCATTTTGTCCTTGATGTCTAATGACTAAAGCAATGAATACTCCAGGTCTATTTCATGGATACACAGATTTGGTATGCTATTTTCTCCACCATATTTGGAGGTTTATATGGTGCATTTCGCCGTCTTGGGGAGGTCAGTGGAACTTCTTATTCTCTAACTTTAGGTTGTTAAGTAGTTATTTGTTTCACTGCACAATTTTGTTGTTTCGATTTTTCTTATTCTTATTCTTTGACGTGGTTTAAAGGATTAGTGAATATGTACACACATGAACAAATTTGTTTTATCAATATCAACCAGCAGAAAGTGGGTGTCACATTTTTGTGAAATGTTGCATTTTATTACTTACATAAGGTTCTTCAACAACCTAATTGAAGAAATAGTAATTTCCTTTAAAATATGCCCTGCAAGTTTTTTTTTAAAATATGCCCAGCAATTTAATTGCTGTATTGTTGCTTCTTGAAATTATAACTCAATGTTACTGTTTTGATTTCAGATTCGGACACTACGGATGTTGAGGTCCCGATTTCAATCACTGCCAGGTGCTTTCAATGCCCGGTTGATTCCACCGGAAAAGAATGAGGAACCTAAGAAGGGACTGAAAGCTACACTAACCCGCAAATTTGATGAGGTTCGGTTACTTTTTATTTTTATTTTTTATTTTTGGTACTTATGAAGTTTCAGGAATTGTCTGTTTGTTCAGATCCCATCAAACAAAGGAAAAGAGGCGGCAAGATTTGCTCAGTTGTGGAACAAAATAATAACTAGCTTCAGAGATGAGGATCTTATAAGCGACAGGTATTATGGGGATTGCAACACCGGAATATCTTTCCCTTTCTTTGAAAGTATATAGTTTATCACCTTCATCTTCTTTCCAGTATTCTTACTTTAGTTAGTTTTCTGGGTTCTATCCTGTTGTGTTTATGTTATTGTCCTTGCAGAGAAAAGAACCTATTGCTTCTTCCATATTGGGCTGATCGTGACCTGGATCTCATTCAGTGGCCTCCGTTTTTACTTGCTAGCAAGGTTTATATATCCTGAATTACTACTCTCTTCCCATGATTGATGTTTTTATCTCCTTCGCTACTTTCATCTGTTATCATTGTTTGCATCCTCCCCTTTGTGCTATGCAGCTTCCTATAGCATTGGATATGGCCAAAGATAGCAATGGGAGAGATCGTGAGCTCAAAAAGAGATTGCAAGCAGACAATTACATGGTCTGTGCCGTCCAGGAGTGCTATGCTTCATGTAAAAATATTATCAAAGTTTTGGTTTTAGGGGAACGTGAACAAGTGTAAGTTATTACTGTCTGACATTCATTCAATCTAATGTCCCTACATTCCATATTGTTGTCTATTCTCAGCAGTCAGGCATTAATTGGATCAAAACTAGTCAGTTTAGTTTATTGGTGGAAAAATATTTTGCAAAATTGTTCACAAATTTACATGGTTCGTTGACCCGATTACTTGCATGACCCCGAAAATGGAGAAACAATATAGAACAAAGGCAGTATATATACATTATTCAGTTTTGTTTGTTGGATGTCCCAAAAATCGTTTAAGTCCTCTATTCTATTTTGGAATGTCCCACAGTACTAGTTTTCTTTAACAAGGCAAGCAAAAATGGATTTCCAAAAACTAATCCTCATAAATGATTGAAAATTGTCTCAAACTGGGAATCAATGTGTTATATTGGAAGGCGAAGCTAACTTTCTAAGTAACATGCCTTTAATACATGTACCCTTAAAAAGTTGGAACTCCCAAAAGGGACCAACATTAAGGGACAGAGAGATTATCTATTCTACTTTGGCTTGTTGTTGACCTGTGCTAACTACTTCCAGCGTCATAGATGAGATTTTCTCAAGGGTCGATCATCATATACAACAAGAAGATCTGATAAAAGAACTGAATATGAGTGCTCTGCCTAGCCTCTATGATAACTTTGTTCAGCTTATTGAATATCTGGTAAGCATAGAAGACATACAACATTTCTGCATTTTAGTTGCTGAGGGCTTGAAGGTGAAGTTTCAACTCAATGTCCTTTGGTTTTTTCTGCAGAGAGAGAATAAAAGAGAAGATAAGGATAAAGTTGTCATTGTACTTCTCAACATGCTGGAGATTGTGACCAGAGACATAATAGAGGACCCAATTCCTAGGTACACAATCCAAGGCAGTTTATCTCTCTACACTTACACTTGTAGATTGATTTTATTCCTAATTTCATTACTTTCTCTAATAGTTTGCTAGATTCAAGCCATGGTGGATCTTATGGAATGCATGAGGGAATGATACCGCTAGATCAACAACATCAGATCTTTGGAACACTTAAATTTCCTATTACTGAAGAGACAGAGGCTTGGAAAGAGAAAGTAAGTATTACTTTAATTTGTATGAGATTAGATTTGTTCTAAATTTAGGGTGCATATTGTGTGGCTCTTATAATTTTACTAGAGTTCAAGGTTCTTTTCTGTACTGCAGTAATTGCTTCGTTATTATTTTCAAAGAGCTTTGCTGAACATTTTTTATAAACTGATTCTGATGGTCATAAAGCAAACATATATCGTTCCCTATTGTACTCTTGTTTAGCAGAAATAGAGTTTTCAAGGCTTGGAAATCTTTTTGATGTTTTTGTGGAAAATGGGTTGTTTCCAAAACAAAAATTTGCATATTGGTTCCGGAAGGGGTTCACCAAGAAAATATGCCGCAGTGTCCGTTAAATGAAAACAGAAAAAGTACAATAACAATACCAAACAAAGTTATCATAGAAAAAGTATAATAGGTTTTCTAACAAGGTCCATAAATTCGTTTGGGCTCTTTTTATTTCCTCTTTTACCTCATCTCTTTGGTACCAGAAGTAATACAAGCTATAGTATGTGTTTGTCTTCAATATATTACTAGGTACTACTTTTCTTTTTCTTAATTTCTTCAGATCAGAAGGCTTCATCTATTGCTTACGGTGAAGGAGTCTGCTATGGATGTGCCATCCAATTTAGAAGCTCGAAGACGTATTTCTTTCTTCTCAAATTCATTGTTTATGGAGATGCCCAATGCACCAAAAGTTCGCAATATGCTTTCCTTTTCGTAAGTTTCTGATCATACAACAATATCGTTTACACACTCTTGCATACAATGCATCAACTTATTGTATTGTGTGGCCTTTTGTGTTTTGTATTTTTCATTTGTTTTCAAGAAATATGGAAGTATTTTTTTTCTAGTATGCTGTTTTAATTTCTATATATTCCGAGCACTTGAGGGACACACTTATTCATTGCTTGGGTTCAAAAAACACCATTGGATCCCTTCGGCTCTTTTAGTGTTAGGAATTGTTTAGCGTAAAACTTCGTATTTGGTTGTGACCCTTTGTATAAATATCAGGACTTTTTGTTCATACTTCTTTACCAATGCATAGAGTATGGAGAACTATATGTAACTGTTTTATTTACCTTTTTTACTTTCGCTGATGTAAGATTGCGTTTGTAATGTATCAACTTGCATATCTGTGACTTTTCATGTAGTGTCCTTACTCCGTACTACACAGAGGATGTCCTTTTTGCCATGAATAACCTGGAAGAACCAAATGAAGATGGTGTATCTATCCTATTCTACTTGCAAAAGATCTTTCCAGGTTAGACTTCTTATTAGTTGTCTTGTCACCTTTTGAGATTCTCTTAAAAATATTGTTTAAGCATCCAACGCAAACTAATTGGCTATGAGCGGAGAGGCTACCCAGGCACAATTTCCTCTTTATCTTTCTCCTCCAAACCGTCTATTTCTAAGAGGTCCTCAGGAGTGTAGATTACCATTATTATTGATTTCACATACAAGTTTTAGAGGTAATAATTAACCGATGTGGGACAGGCTCTAACAAATATGATATGTTATTAAGTTACAGTCCCCTAATTCTGGATGGATATGAAATGTTCAGATGAATGGAACAACTTTCTTGAAAGGGTTGAACGGGTTGGATACAGCGAAGAGGATCTGAAGGGAAACCTAGAACTTGAAGAACAACTTCGGCTGTGGGCATCATATAGAGGCCAAACATTGACCAAAACTGGTATTTGTTTTAGATTTATGTGGGTTTAATCTTTTTGCAGAGTAGTTGTTCCTTCAAAGGATGAAAGTTTCCTCTGCATGCTCTAACTCCATGCTTACCAAATAAGTACGAGGTATGATGTACTATCGGCAGGCTTTAGAACTTCAAGCTTTCCTTGATATGGCAAAAGATGAAGGTACTTACTGAAAGAATGATTAAATTTTCTTTATAATCTTTTATGATAATTAGATTTTTATTCCTTTGTCATTTTACTTGCTTGGTTTCTTCAGAGTTGATGAAAGGCTATAAGGCTGCTGAATCCAATACTGAGGAACAACTAAGGAATGAAAGGTCATTGTTGGCCCAATGTCAGGCAGTAGCTGATATGAAGTTCACGTATGTAGTGTCATGCCAGCAGTATGGCATTCAAAAACGATCTGGAAATGCTAAAGCCCAAGACATTCTGAGGCTTATGACAACGTATGTTTCCAACAATGAGTTAATTTTAATGCTTCGGTTGGATGCAAGGAATCTTGAATGGAGCCGAGGGGGGACAAGTGGTGGCCACCGGCCACCTCTACCATTTTACAAAAAGCTATGATTGTACTAGAATTGGTTATATTTAACATCAAACTACATTATTTCGCCACCTCAATGTAAATAAGAGTAGTCCTTTCCTCTGTTTTTATGTAGAAGGCCTAATCTAAGTGGTCATAGACCCAAACTCAATGGGCCTACTTAAAATGTAAAAAATTTAGGGTCTAAACTGTGAAAACAAAAGTCTATAGACCCATTCTGTTCTATGTCCACAGAAGCAAACAAGTCTCTACTTTTGAGTCATATCCATCATCCCACGGATGTTTCAATTGCAATGCACAATTTTAGAACTCTAGATGCCAATGCATATAATTTGATAAAGACATTGTTGGAGGTTTGAAGTCAATTCTACCTTGGGTGTTTATATTGGCATGAATTAGAGAGGGTTAAGCACGACGTAAAATGTCTCACTTTGGTAGATAGATTGGGTTAAAGTATTTTTCTTTTGTACTCTACGTGGATACGAGAAATATTTAATTAAATGCTCAAGTAGCATTCTTTCTTTTTATCAGTTTTAAGCTAATAAATTTTCATGTAGAATTATTCAATCTTTCTATCAATTTTTTGGTATGCATGTTCACACCCTCCCTCCCGTAAGTTAGAATCTTGGCTCTGTCCCTGATTTTGGGTTGGTTATGTCACTAGGAATCAATTTCTATGACCGTCTGTTCCAAATGTAGAAGTCATGGGAATACAGCATCGCACTCTCATTCCTCCTCAAGATTCTTGTCATTCAAATACAGCCTCATGGTTTATTGCTTTACTACTTAATTCTAGTTCCACATTCTTGTTTCTCGGGGCAGGTATCCATCTCTTCGAGTAGCTTATGTTGATGAGGTTGAAGAAACCAGCAAAGATAAATCCAAAAAGGCAGTTGAGAAGGTTTATTATTCAGCTCTTGTGAAGGCTTCACCAAAGTCTGTTGACTCATCTGAGGAGGGTCAAAGCCTAGACCAGGTACAAATTTGAGGTGAAATTGGACTTGGCCAATCTGCTTACTGTGGTTAGTTTGAACTTGAACATCGGATGAATCACTTTAACTCTATGTTTAAATTTCATATCTTTGTCCTCACCACTTGTCAGAAACATCATTTAATGCTCGAAGCTGAGAGATTTATTGTGGGCATATCTAAAATTTTATTGATTTATAGGGTTCAGCAAGGATTTTTGATTTTTAAGTAGCTTATGTTAGTGTTTGAATTGGGGTAGATATTCTGACAAAGGTGTGGGGAAATATGGATCTTGATAATACATTTTCTGCTGGTGGATTTATCACGGTTATTTCTAACAAAAGTGTAAATATCCTTTTATCTTGTTGCTTTGGAGTTGTAAGAGTTGCAAGCTATGCTGGTTTGGATAATCTTAAACTTATAACGCCTGTGTTACTGTGACCGTTCTTATTTTTCCGTCCCAATCAATCACAATTATCAGTGGCAAATGCTCAAATTACCTTCTTCAGGTTATCTACCGGATAAAACTTCCAGGACCTGCTATATTGGGTGAAGGGAAGCCTGAAAATCAAAACCATGCCATAATTTTCACACGTGGGGAAGGCTTGCAAACGATAGATATGAACCAGGTACTATCTTATATACATCTTCTTATTTAACTAATGATAAGCTCTCTTTCAATGCCTGAAGTTAGATCGTTAAATTTGTATTCATAGGATAACTACATGGAAGAAGCCTTTAAAATGAGGAACTTGCTGCAAGAATTTCTTAAAGAGCATGGGGTGAGAAATCCAACGATACTGGGACTTAGGGAGCATATATTCACTGGCAGGTACAAAACCTGCTGTTACCATCATCTGGTGGTAGATTTTAGTTGGTAAAATATTCAGTGTTCCGTGACAGTTCCTCTTCTATGTGTTAATCTGCGCAGTGTTTCTTCTCTCGCATGGTTCATGTCAAATCAAGAGACAAGCTTTGTAACAATTGGACAGAGACTGTTGGCTAATCCCTTGAAGTAAGACTTCAGTTTGATCTATCATTTATCTGTATGGGAGCATGGCAAAAGTGGTGGCAATTGTATGGTGGTTTCGTCGATTCACAGAAATATACTAACGTGTGTACATGTTTAATTAGTATCTTTGTATGCCATTAAAACTTGAGGGCAGTTTTTGTTAGGAGTTTGATCCGCCTGAAGTTCTCCTGAGTGTGCGCAGGCCCAATCCGTTGGGGAGTGTCCGTGGAGTCCGCACCACATCACCTGGACCCAATATACATTGAATGACCCATATCCACTTAAAAGGCTAAGCCAGCCATCCAATTGTATAATAAGATCCAACTCTTTTTCTATTTATCCGATGTGGGACTCAACCTTCACGCATGTTCCCAACAGTTTTGATGTTTGTTCACTTTTACTAGGTATCACTGTTTTGCAGGTTTATGTTTCTAGTAATATGTGATGTAATTAGTCTAACAACTTATTCTCTTTTTACATTACTTATTGTTGGCGTAAAAACCTGGATTATGTGTTGATGTCGAAATGGCCGCATGTGGAGGAAACAACAGATATACCCGGTTTTGGTATAATAATTGACTGCCATGATTATTTACCAAAAGATGGACCACCATAGTTTTGGTGAAGTTAATGTACCCGGTAAAATAGTAACACTAGAGTTTGCGTAACAGTAAGACTAACTTGTTCATGCACTGTAAAGAATAAAATAGAGTGATAATTACGTTTATAGCTGAGCCAATCTATGGGTGAGGGAACCAACCACTCTCCAGGAAATAGGAAGCAAAGTTTGGAATCCAGAACTCCAATTACTATCTTGGGATTGTCAGACAACTGTCTCAGCTGTGGTGATGAGTGACAATAGCTTATGTATTCAAAATAAGTATAGCATGAAAATGTACAAATGACGAAGAACCATTTTGGATCCAATTTATTGACATTATAACATTCTTATGAAGAAGCATTCAAAACATAGTCATTTCCTCACTTATTCTAGGATTCAGTCACCATTGAGTTTGCTGTTGTTATCTACCTTGTTCTTGTATATTTAGTGTACTGAATGTTCATAACTTTCTCTCTTCTACTTATTCAGGGTTCGATTCCACTATGGCCATCCAGATGTGTTTGATAGGCTCTTCCACCTGACAAGGGGCGGTGTCAGCAAAGCTTCCAAAATTATCAACCTAAGCGAAGACATATTTGCAGGCATTGTCATTGTTTCAGAACTTTGTTTTTAATTTTAAATACACGGTTTCAGCTTCATTGTCCATCTTTCCAACACCTCCGTGATGTGCAGGTATCAATTCTACGTTACGAGGAGGCAATGTTACCCATCATGAATACATTCAAGTTGGTAAAGGGAGGGATGTGGGCCTTAACCAGATCTCACTTTTTGAGGCAAAGATAGCCAATGGCAATGGCGAACAGACAATGAGTCGTGACATATATAGACTCGGCCACCGATTTGATTTCTTCAGAATGTTGTCATGTTATTTCACAACTGTGGGGTTCTATTTCAGCACCTTGGTATGATATGGGTCATGCTCTCTTTATTGCATTTATTTCATGGTCTTTCAAAGAGTTTAGGACTTATGTTGCGGTGGTACCAAGGGCGGACAGAAGAGGGTGCCAGGGGATGCCCGAGCCCCTACACATCTCCAAATATTCTCTTTTAATTGTACTTAATCTTCAAGTTAATTTTGAGAAGTTATATAAAATTGGCCCCTGCACTTCCCTTAGGTAACAATATGCGTGGAAAAAAACATCCTATAGTCTTAAGTTGTCAACAATTTTTTGGTCGCATGTGTAGAATAGAATCATGGCTATGTATATTAACACAAATATAGACCTATACAGAATATAATTCTTGTAGATACACGTGGTTCGGGCCCACGCTGTGTACAAATCATGCGTCCGCGGTACTTAACCATGTAAGTTGTTCATCCCCATGTTGTTTCGTAAAGTTCTACTATAGAAGATGGAATGTAATTACGAAGCATTGAGAGCTTACTTTGATCTTAAATTGTTTTATTTTTCTCTTAGATGATACGGTATATTATGTTTTATTTATATATCAGATTGCGGCTACAACCAAACAAAACTGTGCCTTGATCCCAATCAATTAGGATCGGCTATGTCGGATTTATTATTATTATTGTTCTGACTGGAACTATATCTTTCATGGTCGCCTGATCACTATGGTTCTGTCTTGGCAGATAACTGTGCTTATAGTCTTTGTATTTCTATATGGTCGCCTTTATCTCGTTTTGAGTGGACTTGAAGAAGAACTGATTACCCACCGGGCTATTCGGGACAACAAACCTCTTCAAGTAGCTCTTGCTTCTCAGTCTGTTGTGCAAATTGGGCTTTTGATGGCGTTGCCTATGATGATGGAAATAGGCCTTGAGAGGGGCTTCCGAAATGCCTTGAGTGATTTTGTACTGATGCAACTACAGTTAGCTCCTGTATTTTACACATTTTCCCTCGGAACAAAAACCCATTATTTTGGAAGGACTTTGCTTCACGGCGGCGCACAATACAGAGCTACAGGTCGTGGATTTGTTGTGTTCCATGCCAAATTCGCCACCAATTATCGGCTATACTCGCGAAGTCATTTTGTGAAGGGACTTGAACTGATGATTCTACTTCTTGTGTACGAGATATTTGGCCAGTCTTATAGAGGTTCAGTTCCATACATACTGATTACAGTATCTATGTGGTTCATGGTGGGGACATGGCTGTTTGCTCCCTTCCTCTTTAATCCCTCTGGGTTTGAGTGGCAAAAAATTGTCGATGATTGGACAGATTGGAATAAGTGGATAAACAACCGTGGAGGAATTGGGGTACCTCCTGAAAAAAGCTGGGAATCATGGTGGGAGAAGGAACAAGAGCATCTTCAGTATTCTGGGTTGCGGGGTATCATTGCTGAGATTTTGTTGTCCTTGCGCTTCTTCATCTATCAGTTTGGACTTGTATATCACATGAACCTTACCAGGAAAACCAAAAGTGTTCTGGTATTTTCCTTGACCGTATGCTACTTTACCACGTGCATTTTTTTTTTATAAGAAATTTCAATCATGTTCACTTAAGTTGCAGATAAAGTTACTTTATTTTCTTTTGGCTGCAGGTGTATGGCATATCATGGCTTGTGATCTTTGTAATATTGTTTATGATGAAGGTGCGTGGTAAAATTTCTTCATTTTCCAAGTTTTATTTTTGCGGAATTTCTTTTTTTCTTTCTCTTCCCTTGATACCAAGTTCAGGCTATCTAAGGGTATGTTTGGTTGGATGAAATCAAGGTTGGAATGGAATAGTCATTCCAATGACTTACTTATTCCAATGTTTGGTTCACCATTGAATAATGGAATGATGATTCCAAATGGAATCATTATTCACCTTAGTAAAGGAATTGTCATTTCATCCAAAAAACTAAGGAATTGTTATTCCATTTCTTTGTTACACCAAAATTACTAGTGCCACTCCAACATTCACTATTGTCACTCCAAAAAATGCTATCGCCACTCCAAAAATTACTATTGTTACTCCAAAATTTGATATTGCCACGCTATTCCATTGGAGATGAGAATGACTATTCCTAAGCACAACCAAACATGAGAATGGGAATGATTATTCCATTCTCAATTCCCCCAATTCTTAATTCTATTCCTATTTACATTCCATTCCATCCAACCAAACGCACCCTATTATAAGAAAATAAACTAGTTTTACACTGTGAAATAAAGAAGCATCTCTGGTCTTTCTTACTGCTCTTGTGGGTCTAAAAATAGTTATTTGCTTGGAAAAAGAACAGAAAATAGCAGTGCCCTAAATCTGCTCATAGCTACACATATGTGCATACTTTGTGTACCATGGTTCATGGTAGACAAGTAGCGGGAAACAGCTGATGAAATTTCTTTGAAGTTGATATTCATCACCCATTTTCTGGAGTAATAAACATTATGGCGGAATTCGGAGTAATGAATAATATATTTGCTGCCAAGTGCCAACTGGACTCATAATAAAGGACGAGAGGTTCACAGCAGGAGCTTTGCTAGACGTAATACAAGAGACTTCATGAATTGCTAGATTGCTGTTTTGAGATTTCACTCTTCGTCAAAGCAGTTCTAATTTTCTGATTTCTGTTGCTATTTCAGAGTAAATAAGCTTGCTTTATATATATTCATTGTGTCTAAATTACACCATGAAATTGGATTTTGTGTTTTCAAAATTGTATAGTATGATTAATATGAGCCTTCTTTGTTTTGACCTAGTAAGAGATAGCAAAAGGCATTCTTTTCTTCACAACCCTTACCAATTTTACAGGCTGTGTCCGTTGGAAGGCGGAGGTTTAGTGCAACTTACCAGCTTGTGTTTCGATTGATCAAGGCCTTAATCTTCCTCACGTTCATTACTGTCCTAATTCTTTTAATAGCACTTCCCCACATGACACTTAAGGATATCATAGTATGCATTCTTGCTTTCATGCCAACTGGATGGGGGTTGCTTCTGGTGAGTTACATCTTCTTGGTTCCTCTCACTTGTCTTCTTTCATGCCAATACACATATACCATTAAATTTCTAACTCATAAATACATCAGTTCTTCTAGTACCACAAATAAATACACACACATTCAGTGTAGTGCCCACCACACTTATGAGTGTGTATTTGTCACCTCACTATTTGTCACCACACTTGTGAGTGTGTGTATTTTGTTTATGTGTTTTTTTGTGGAGGTAGAATTATTGTAAATAGACTAGGGCGGGCCATGTTTCCATATAAGGTTTCAGGACATTATCCCAAAGTTACCAAGAAAATTTGGATAGAATCCTTGATTTGAAACAACTAATTTTTTGGAAAATTTTATTCCTACCTCTACTTTAGTTTTCTTCCCATCTATCATTTTATGTTTGCCTCGTTTTGGAGATTAACTTCTTTTTTTTGGTAAGTAAAGTCTTATATATGATCAAAAGGAGCATGAAGCTACAATGTTTCATGCTCTTTTTTGGGATATAAAACTTTACTTACCAAAAAACACATTTGGCCCCACTTTGTGAAAATCATGTCTCTACCCCTCGGCTAATCTGTTATATGATCACCTTGTTTCTGTGGAATTTGTGTTATTTGAAGATTGCGCAAGCTTTGAGGCCTCTGGTTCATCTGTCTGGAGTCTGGGGATCAGTTCAAACGCTTGCTCGTGGCTATGAAATAATCATGGGCTTGCTTCTATTCACCCCAGTTGCATTTCTGGCTTGGTTCCCCTTTGTGTCAGAATTCCAAACTCGGATGCTCTTTAACCAAGCGTTTAGTAGAGGTCTCCAGATCTCGCGTATTCTTGGTGGACAGAAGAAGGACAGGTCCTCAAACAACAAAGAGTAAGCTAGAATTATGTGTGTTCCAATTGCATAAACTCCGACACCAATTCCTCTGTCGATGGCGCTACTCTCATTTCGCGTACTTCTGTCGGTATTGTTCTGCCATTGATTGCGTATACAAAATTCGTTGTAGATATAGTTGGAAATGGAAATGTGTACATGTATAGATATTATTTTTCGAGTCATTTTACACGTGAAAAGTGTAGTTTTAGGCAGAAAGGGGGGAGTGTAGTGGAAAAAAAGACCTGTTGTCTTTGTTTATTTTTGTATGATTCAGTGTAGACTTGTCTTAAGTTATACTGTAATATCATTACCAATTACAGTGAGACGTATGAAGGTCTGTATTAAGGTTTCCTAAAATCAATATGATGGGTCACGTGCTGGTTTGTTCAATTAACTCTTTTGTTTAGTGGAAACTGTTTAAGTTGTTACTTAATCCTAATACACAATATGCTATCGGAGCCTCAAGCTAATAATCGGAACCGTTCAATTTGTTTAAAGTGTATGTGTAAGGGCTTGATTGATTCATTAATTTTTTTTTTAACTTGTCAAATTTAGGAAAAAATACCGATCAAACCCTCACCAATATCAAATTGAACGGTTTGTGTGTGTGTTTCTTTTATTTATTTATTTATTTATTTTGATACAATGAAAAAGAACAAAAATAAAATTCCCCTATTCACTAATACCAAGTTACCAAAATATTGTGTGTGAGTGTTTCTTTGTGCCTTTAATGTTTTTTGTCATATCTTCTCTCTACTTAGGTCAATCGACTACCAAAAAAACCTACACTAAGATTGAGGGAAAAAGAAAAAAAGAGCTGATTCTTTTTCTTTTTTCTTTTTTTTTTGAGAGTATATATATTATATATATGGGGGCAGTTCAAGGGGCACATGATTTAACGCAACTTTCGACACAAAATGCAATCAAAGCCCCAAGCTAATAATAGGAGTCGTTCAATTTGTATAAAGTATATATCTAATGGCTTGATCGATTTATTCATAATTTTTTTATCTTGTCAAATTTTAAAAAAAAATACCAATCAAGTCCTCACCGATATGAAATTGAACGGTTTGTGTGTGTGTGTTTCTTTTTTTTCTTTTTTGTTTGAGGCAATGAAAAAGAACAAAAATAAAATACCCCCATTTACTAATACCAAGTTACCAATCTAGTGTGTGTGTGTGTGTTTCTTTGTTCCTTTAATGTTTTTTGTCATATCTTTTCTCTACTTAGGTCAATCGACTACCCAAAAAAACTACACTAAGATTGAAGAAAAAAAAAGAGCCGATTCTTTTTTGAGAGAGAGAGAGAGAGAGAGAGAGAGAGAGAGTATGTTCTTGTTGATTGATTTTCTTTCTGAGAGAGAGAGTATGTTCTCGTTGATTGATTTTCTTTCTTTGGTTTATTTCAATCGATCCCTGATTATTTTACTAATTAGTATGTTTTGGTACATCGTTTTGTTGTTAATGTTCTCATTGTTTACTCCTTTTTTGGGAAATATATCAAAATTTTAGTCTGTGTTCGTGAAAATGGAAAACAAATATTACAACTATACTTCTTGTATAGGATACTATTTGTTTGACATACCGATGGGCAGATAGTGGTTTCTAGGATATGCACAAATACATGGTTGTGTTCTTTAGTACATATATGTTTGATTATTCTGATGAGGTATATATAAGATCTGTTGTGTTTCGTTGGTTTTTTGGCTTAATGGAAGTTTTTTTTTTTTTTTTTAATGAAGTATTAGCCTTGTAATCAAAATTTAAGCTTAATTAAAATATTTGGTTGAGAAAAAAGCAATAAACAATATCTAATCATCACTGGTTTTATCTTATTCTTCTCAGAAGATAAGGAAAATACTAAACAAACAAAATTGAAATTGTAGAATGAATAGTCAAGGAGAAGGTTGAAAATTTTCAAATGGTCTATCGACATCTTGAGGAAGAAGGGAAATGAGATATCAAAACAAGGAAAAACGACTATGAAAATAAGGGAATTGATTTCTATACTTCTTTTTTTATAATCACACTTCCTTTTTTTTGGATTTTAGTGTTGAAAGTGTATATATTTTTTTGCTAAAAGACAAGAAAGGAAGTGTGGATATCAATAAAAGGGAGTGTAGAAATCAATTTGCTGAAAATAAATGCAAAATGAATTGGCTGCTGATTTTGTCACCCATTTTTTTGTTAACGCCACTCTCCTGCAAGTGTATTTTTACACCAAAAATAGCAAAGGAATGGCGTTAACAAAAAAGGGAGTGGCAAAATCATTTCCCAATGAATTTTAAACCTATCTAAAGTACACAACCATTGTAGAGATCCGTGTGTGATTTTAATCATTTTAATATTTTGAAACCTATCCAAGTTTGGGGTTATGTTTTGAGGTTAAATGTATAATGATGCGTGTGAGTTTGGGAGTGGATGTGAGGTAATATTATTTGGAGGGGTGTAGAATATGCTTTTGTCTAGGAGAAGATTCACTTTCTCACCTATAACACTCTCCAATATTGTATACATCAGCGGGGATATTGTATACATCAGCGGGGGTTAGCAGGGTATTAGAGTATCCGCAATGGTAATAATCAAAACCAATAACTAAAATGTGTCACGTCAGTATTTGATTATTCATTTAGTCCATAATTAAACTTCACAACCTCTACATCCACATTAATCATTTTTGCATCATTAACCAAAAAAATCCCCACAATACACAATGCACATTTGTCTAATCACAAACGAATTTCAATCACGACACCAAATTATTCGTCACAATGAGACGATTCCAATGTAGTATGTTTTTGAGTTATTGAGTTTTGATTATTGGTAAAAATTGTTAATTAAGTTTGGTTATGGAATGGGTAGAATTTGATTATTTGCTAAAAATCTTGTACTCCCTCCGTCCCTTTTTTAGAGTCCAGTATTCCATTTTGGACTGTCCCTTAATAAGTGTCCATTTTGTAAAGTTAGTGGGTAAAAGTTGATGCATTGTCTATTTTACCCCTAAAAGTAGATTTCTTTTTGAAAAGTAAGTGAGTAAAAGTGTAATGATGATGGGTAAGTAGAGAAAGTGGAGGAAAAAGTTGATGTGAAAGGTATAATGATGATATTTTTTTAATAAGTTGAAATTACGAAACAGGACACTTAAAAAGGGACGGAAGGAGTAACTTTGTTTATCATAATGTGGAGTGTTTTTTGAGTATTGTTGTTAAATTTACTTATCAATACTCATTTGCTTATTACAATGAGGATGCTCTTAGTAGGTATTAATGTATAGGAGCAATTTTTATAAATACTCAGGTATTTATGTAAACTGTTAAATGGGTAAAGATTAAAATAGTGCTCAAAATTTGAAAATTCATAATGAGAATCCAAAAGTAGTTTTGACTCTTTATGCCAGTTTTGAGAATTGATTCTAGCAAAATTCATTCTCAAAATCTGCAGCAAACAGTTTGAGAATGCAAAAACAAAATCCAAAATCAGCCCAAAAAATCTGTATAGCTGGGAACCTTGAGCAATTGCTGGTGTCTTCAAATCCGGTTCCGCCTCGGCCTTTCTCCCCTCGAGAGCTGCACACACCCAACCAACTCTTATTTCAAGATTTTCAACACTCAACAATCCACCTATTCATCTATTATTCTGCTTAACTTTGAACAGATGCGAGCCAAAAAAAATCTTATTTGAGATTTATAAACCATAAAAAGTTTAATTAGAAATATTTTTCATACACATTTACAGATGTCGATGAACATTTCACCCATGTCATTAGCATTTTCTTATTTTCAACAAAACGAATTTTATTTTTCTTGACTATCTTGTATTTAACTCAAATTCCAACAATCACCTGACAAAATTTTCGGGAGTCGTCACTGTTCCTAATGTCTGCTTATACATAATGTACCAGATGATGCACACACAGATTTTGGACATCCGATACATAATACACCAGCCAAAATCGTCCAATATCAGCCAATACATGACCGTATACTTGTATTTTCTTACAACCGCACTTTAAAAACTGCTCCAAATGCCACTTAAAAAGACTGATAAATCAGTCCAATGGTCCACCCACCCAACCCTAATGGAAAGTAAATCACTGCAAAGAAACTTGATGCAAAACAAACCATTACTGCAACAAAAACAGAAAACATAACACTGCAAGATTATTATCTTACTATCCCACAAAGGTACGAGTAGCCTCCTTTTTTGAAAAGTCCAGTACCTACTCAGGTCAGAGTTCACTACACAAGCCGAAAATTATCACTTCTCAAAGTTTCCAACAATATACGAACCTTGGAACAGAAATTCAAAGCATCATTTTGCCATCTCGCCAAGGCTACACCCATGGTGTAAACATCTCGAGAATTTGGCAAACTAAACAATTTGAACCAAAATTTTACAAGAGTAAACCCAGTTATCCGCAGCCAAATTAGTAAGGTCAGACTTGTATCCACTGCTTTTCAATACAATATATGCCATCAGACTGGGTAATTCTACTCTGCTGTACTTGTGTTGAAAGTACAATCATGAATTCGTCAATTTTGGCATTATGTTTAGGAGTCCAACATCAAGTAAGGACTCCCCATCTTTCGAGTATCATGTCAGTTGGAAGCAGCAGTGTCATTTCTGAACTGTTGCTCTGCAAGTGGGGGGAGGAGGAGGGCAAGCCTAGTTTTGTACCTTGCAATTCGTTGAAGCCGTTCTTCCCTTAATCTACATGCAAAAACATAGAGGCAGCTAGCTTAATTGATCATTTATGTACTGGCCACCTGAAAATTAACAAATAAAGAGATACCACAATATAAAAACAAAACGTTTGAGCTAACAAGGCTCCTTTCCACTCACATATGGAATTATATCCCGTCAACAAAGGCCTGACCTCTACATAATAATTTCTATACCTACGTCTCATATGAACAGGGATGTGCACAAGTTGGAGTCAGGGTTGTTCTTGAGCTGCTACCCAACCCGATCGATCACATTGGGTTGAAGAAATTACCCAATGCCGACCGAAAGAGCTTTCGCAATCGCACACCTTGGGTAGCCCGGTTGTCGAATGGGTTCAGCAAAGGAATCCCCACGAATCTCAAATGACAAAACGCAGCTTTAATGGGCATCTCATTTACTTCACAAAAAGTTTTTTTCAGATGTACCAAAAAAATAGATACGTCACAAAATTTCTTCAACACGACTTCAACAGAAATTTGAAAAATGAAAAATACACACGCGCGCGCAGACAGAGAGAGAGAGAGAGAGAGAGAGAGAGAGAGAGAGAGAGAGAGAGAAGTTGGTCTTCGGGAGATGGGACTGAAACGGCTTGATATGATGACAAGGGGTAAGATGATATGGGGAGGAAATTGTATTCCATGACGCACGGGTAGCTATTGAATGGCTACGTGTTCTAAAAAGGCTCGAGGCACATAGAAGTGCCAAGGGCACCTAGAGCCTAAGGGAGGTGCCAAGGGCACCGGGAACCTAAGCGAGTAATGCACATTAGTGACCAAATCACCTAATACATCACATATCACATTATGACTAAAAACTGTACGGGGAATAAATCCGCGTAGTGTTGGAACACACTCCTTGAGATCAAACCGCACGTGCACGTCGCCGGAACCCTAGTGCCTACAAAATAAGGCACGGTGAGCACACCTTTGCCTCTCGTTGACAAAGGCCCTCTGTCGTACTAACAGAAAAACCCTGATTCGTGCATTGAAAGTAATAGCAAGAGACTATGTACCTTTCTCTCTAGGTTTTACCTCTTATTTATAGGTTTAGCTTGACTTGCTCTCCAAGCATCCTTTCCGGTTAAGAAACCCTTCTTTATCTGGAATCCTTCTCTATATGAAAGCAACTCAATCTCTACCCATTATGGCAGCATGATCTCTTCCCTTATTCACGGGATTTGCTCCTGTCACGTAGGGTGCTCCCTCTAAAGTATTCCAGAATAACCTAATTGTCCTAACTCATAGGTCGCCTATACTAGGGTTGACACCCTCGTGGTTGTACTCTCTGCTCGGCTGTCATGCGAAGCAGCGTTGCACGTTGCTAACGATTCAGTATCCTGTTCGTCCTCATGCGCCCTCACGTGGTGCTGCCGACTTGGCCATGTGTCCTGCGTGATCGGGGTTATCTTCTATGGCACACCCTCACGTGGTGTCAAACATACTATACATGTACCACAGTGGTCGGGCGTAATTCCCCTTATTTGGGAAAACCCCTCTACAAAAACAATCATCATACATGGCATTCATCACAAAAATACTAGCAAAAAACCATAATATCCATCCATCTATCAAAGATTAATGTTGTTAATGTTAGCTTTAGAAACATGTTAACCAATTAGGAGGCTAATATCTGTCTTGTTGGAGTTTGTTCCACATCAGTTAATTATATCCTCCAAAACTAGTATATAAGCCTGGCAACCTCTCCACTCATTACCAATTGGTTTTGAGGTGGATGTTTTAACATGGTATCAGAGCTAGGTTTATAGAGGCTTTTCCCCTTTGTTTGTGCCGTACTTGCACCTTATTTCGTTGTGATCCATACGTTCTGGATCTTTTGTTGACGTTTCCACGTGCAAGTTGTGGGTCCCACGTGCGGAGGAGTGTTGGAATTTGTCTCACATTGGTTATTTATAACCTCCAAAACTAGTATATGAGCTTAGGCGGCCTCTCCACTCATTGCCAATTGGTTTTGAGGTAGATGCTTTAACATGGTATTAGAGCTAGGGTTTCGAAGAATTTGTTCCCCTTGTTTGTGCCATAAGTGCACCGTTATTTGTTGTGATCCCTGTGTAATGGATTTGCTTGTTTAACTTTAACCCCACGTGCAAGTCGGGGGTCGTACGTGCGGAGGAGTGTTGGAGTTTGTCCCACATCGGTTAATTATCTCCTCCAAAACTAGTATATGAGCCTGGCGGCCTATCCACTCATTACCAATTGGTTTTATGTGGAAACCCTCCACGAAATCTAATCGGTCTAATATAGGAAGGCGTGATGCACACCTAGAAACCATCCAAATCACCAATAGCTTCATCTTCATTGTTATTTGGAAGAAGAGAGAAAGTGTATTAGGGTGCTAATTAACTCTACACACAAGCGATTTATTTATATTATGAAGTGTCTAATTACAAGTCTCCGCTAACCGATGTAGGACAAAGACTAAACTCTATTCTACCACTCCCTTTTAAACTAGAGGATAAATATCACAAAATCTCAACTTGTTACATAACAACGCTAAACGTGGTTTAAGCAATGGTTTGGTGAAGATATCAACCAACTAAGCTCCCGTAGACACGGAAGGAGTAGCCAACAAACCACTATCCTATGTAGCACCGACGCGGACACAAGACACGACACCGACACGCAAATTTCCAAAAAATAGGGAACACAACACACTGGGGGGACCCATTGGTGTATATATACATATGTATTCATGTGGGTATAAATGTATACATATACATACAAATTTTATGTAGCATCGACACTTCGCCGAAAGCAAAGTACACCAGTGTTCGACATGTATCCGACTTTTAATCTCATAATGTCTTGATTTTTTTTCCCAATATTTAGGGGTTGGACACAGGACACTCTAGGGACACTTCAATGATTGTTCTTAAAGCATCCCGAAGTGTTCCTAAAGTGTCCTCTGCATGTCCTTAGTTTCGGAGAGTGTCGGGAGAAAGTCCAACCCCAAATATTGGAAAAAAATTAGAACACTTTAAAATTAAATGTCGAACACTCCGGAGCGTGTCCGTGTCCAACACTGACACTTCGCTTCTTTCAAGATTTCATTGACAGGAAATCTTGATCCTTAATTTCTGAGGCAGCTTCTTAAACAATTCTTTAGGAAACTGATAGATTAAAATCAAGTCATATTGAGGAAACATTGGAGAAGAAGAAGAAGAAGAAGAATAAATGAATGAGCAAATCTGTAACATGCATGGACTATTCATGTAAACAAGCAATGATATCTGGCAAAGAAAAACCAACCCAGTCCTATCGTACTAGGGTTGGGACCGAAATGGTAAAAATGTAGAACTTACTGAGCTCGAACCCTTTTAGCACGCTTGACATGTCTTTGTAATAGGTCTTGCGAAGATAAATTCTCCACAGATCTCTCCTCCTGAAAACATGTACAGCCAAGATATCATTTCTTCAATTCAATGAAAGAGAACTAAACTCAACAAACAGTAATAACTCATCCATTCAACTGATACAACTCAAGGTACCCGGAGAGAATGGTGAAGGCAAGATTCCAATCCCTTACGGAATTTCAAAAAACAATCCTCAACATGCATCTATGATGAATAGCTAAAGAAAAACTAAATATTCAGTTGGTAATCCATAGAGACCTTTATAGAAGTACTAGGTTTCTTAGTAAGATAATTAAGTCACCTCAATTACAAATGAAAAGTTTCTATGATGCTTTTTTCAGTCACATTACCAAACACAATAACTAACTTCCAGACAGGTTGTTTCTCTTGGGAACAATCACTTCATGCTTAATTGTAGTCTGGCGTCGGTGGCTTTGGGGCGGCGGTTGTGCTTGTGCGGCAGCAGCGGCTGTGATAGGGATTTTCTTTTTTCTGTTTTTTCCTTTTTGCCTTTTAGGTTGGGCTTGTCCCATTTGGTGTATTTGGGCTTTGGCCTTTTAGGTGTGGGCTTTAGTCCCAATGGGTGTCTTTGGTTGGTTCCTTGCCAATCCAGGGTTTGGGTCTCGGACTAGGCATAGGATTGTTCTTAGCTTTGTTAGGAATTTAATGCCGTTCGCCTTATTTGCCTTATCCTATTAGTCATTGTAACAATTTCAAAGATTGATGAAATTTTTTTGCGCTTCAAAAAAAAAAAAAAAACTTCCATCAGCTCAGATAAAGGAAAAGGAATTCTCAACAGAAAATGAAAGAATGCGAACTGATGGATACATGGAGAAGTGGCAACAAATCATTTACAAATGTTGAAGTTGGAGCATGACCATTGCTAAGTAATCGCATCAAACATGATAACAATTTGCAGGAAAAAAGAATATATGTAGCTCTCTACCTTCACCAACTGTGTATCTTGGTAAAATGCGGGACTACAAGTAATATCTTAGATTTCCAGTTGCATGTTTTAACAACCTACATAACTTCACCAGTTAATGCATATATTAGAGTTATATAGTGTTTGTTGGCTATCTGCACATGCACAAGTAGAATCATGCATGAAACCTGAAACTTCACTGCGGGTAAAATAGAACTTCCATAGTAAATATCCCAGACACCCCCTCAACTATCAACCTTTATCACTAACCACACTTCATCTAAAAAACCTTTCACCTGCACTCTCCATCTGTTAACCTTTATCACATAAACCCCTTCTGTTAGATATCTGTTGGAGAATTTAGCCTTTTTTTAAGGCTAATTGATAGTCTATGGACAATAATGCCCCTCTCTAACTTATAATACATAAGTGCCAAAACCAGCCCATACCCTCTGCTAATTGGTCTTTTTTACCATATAAACAACAAAGAAGAAGAAGAAGCTCTCAAACAACAAAGAAGAAGAAGCAGCAGCAGCAACATCTACTCAAAGCTTTTATGAGCCATGGTTGCAACTTGCAAGTTCAAAGCTCAAGGATTCCTTTACTTCAACACTTCAAAACTCAAGATCGATTTTTCTCCAACCAAAAGAGAAAAATGCAGCCTGTTAGAGGATCAAGAAAAAGTAAATTTAAAGAGGGGGCAAAGCATGGAAATAGGCGTGGTTTCAAGATGGAACCTAAAGCAAGCATGCATAGTCAAACAAATAGCGAGTCTTATAATCATTATTGTTGGATTAGTATGTAGCTGGTCAATTTTAAATGGTTCACGCTTTAGGGGTACTCTGGTAATTCAGTGAGTTTATGTACATGGGCCGTAGGGGTCGTTCATGGGTTATTTTCTATGTTACATGGATCCTTCATTTTGGCTCAAGTACCCGTGTTGATTTGTCTGGCATTCGTATCCTTTTGAACACTCGGATCCTCTAATTGTTAAGATACTTACAGAAAAAGAATATCAAATTAGCTAGAAAAGTGATATTTGGAGTATTTCACATAGACAGTAAATAGGAAAATAGCAAAAACATAATTTTCTTAACCCTTTCTTGTTTAAATACATTTGTAAACATAGTTTACGGTACATAATTTGAGAAAATTATGCTTTATATAATACAAACAAGAGTTTAGGACGTGTCCACATACCCAAGTTGGGGACACATATCTACGTATCCTAAGATTTAAGTTTAGGAAGGTCGGATGCTTGGACTTGCACCCGCATCCGATACTCGCACCCCGAGTCCATGTAACATAGGTTATTTTATGGGTCAAGTTATTTATGTGGTCTATTCATTGTGAAATGTTATTAGAATAAAAAATATTTGGAAGTCTAAGGAATTCGTAGTTTCCTTTTTCTTGAAAGTCATAGCAATACTAGGTTCAGGAAGTCTTCAAGGCTATATAAGCAATGCAATGCTTCTAATTTAATAGAGCTCAATATTATACAAATTCAAAGAGTTTACAGCTTCTTTGACGGATTGTGTATGCAACCAAACCCTAGGTGTGATGCCTAAGAGTCTAAGACTTTTAGGAGCTATTCCTAGACCTATCTTCTTATATTCTTCTCTTTTTATTCTTGTTTTTGTTTCAATCAGTCCAAGGTAGTGTTCACAGAGTACTCTATTCACAGCCCTAAACATAAAATTGTCCTTGAACCTTGGGTAACCAGGGCCCCAAAACCTACCTCTTTGTAACTTTGTTACCCCATTAAAAGCCTAAACTTCCTTTTTGTCCTACATCACAGGTAGATATGCATTCATGGATCATCATTATTGCACCATAATAAGGATAGGTAAGGGTAGTTAAGAATGTACCTATCATAGTGAATAAAGTGAAAGCAATTAATACCATGTTGTTCAATTTTGTGTAAATTGAAGAAATTAGATCATTAAATTAGACAATCCGATTTAGTGGATCAACAGTTTAGTAAACTCCTACACTAGCCAACACAATATATCTCACTAATCACTCTCAATCACCACACCATTCATGAACTCATTTGCTAATTATGTCATGTTGATTGATTAAAATGGTTTGATCAATTGCTTAAACACTTAAATCAAATCGATCAATACACTTTAGTCAATTGTATTGATTCCTGCTAATCACTATCAAGCACCATCACTTTTGATTATCACATTTGTTAATTTTGTCATTGTTAGGAGATATATAGTTTGTATTTTAGTGAGTGAGGGTATCTTAGTCATTATGTTATCTTGTACACACACACACACACACATCTATGTGTGTGTGTTAGGGTTAATTAACACCCCAATTACTTTCTCCTTCTTTCTCAACATCATGGTATCTGAACATAACTCTAATCCACCATAACCCTATTACCACTGCCGTCTCCTATGTTCACATGCTCGCAGCCACACCCATCTCGATTTGACCACAAATCCTAGTCGTTAGATTGAAACCCTAAACCCATTAAAAACCCTAGCCATGTCGTCACCACCCTCCGAAACCCTAATCGTCGTCGTTGCCACCCTCCAAACTCCTAATCGCCACCATCACCATCCCTCAAAAAACCTAATCAATCAGTCGTCGTTCTTGATGTTCCTCAATTCGGTAAGCAGCAGCTTGTTCAAATTCTGCTCGGTAAAGGTTTTTGTGTCCGTGTTGATCGTATTGGATAGTTTTATGTATTTAGCATGTTGGTTGCTACTTAATGTCAGATACCGGTTTGTGGTGGTGTAAGAAGCAGACAGTGGTTGCACGGTTGAGTGCAGAAGCAGAGTATAGAGTCATGGCTCCCACAACATGTGAGATTGTATGGGTGCGCTCTTTTCTTGAGAAAATATGTTGCAATGTGCAATTGCATATGAATATATACTGTGATAACAAAGCAGCTATTCACATGGCATCTAATCCAGTATTTCATGAGAGGACTAAGCATACTGAAGTTGATTGTCATCTTCTGCGAAAGAAGTTAGCTGGTCGTGTGATAGCTACTCCTTTTCCTTTTTGTGTATACAGGTGCCCAATTGGCTTACATGTTTACAAAATAGTTGTTCAAGCCACGGTTAGGGTTGCTACATAACAAGCTAGAACGTTGGGATATTTATTCTCGAGCTTAAGGGGGGTGTTGCGAGATAGTGAGGGTATCTCTGTCATTTTGTTATCTTATATTCACACGCTATATATAATTTCAAAGGCAATTCTAAGGCTCGCCTTGAGACAAGGCACATCAAAAACGCCTCAAGGCGTCGATTTATAGGTAGAGTACCACAATAGGCGTTCGCCCATCCGTCGGAGGCATACGGAGGGGTACGCTTTTCATGCATTTTTTTTAACAAGTTAAGAGTTGGTTCATTATAAGTTGTTGGGGTGAAGACGACAGGTTTAAGACCACGCGCCACGGTCTCTCTGTGTTGACAAATTCCACAACAAAACACACATTTATTTGTATCCCCATTTATCTAGTTGTATTTATTTTTTATTTATTTCTAGAGTGTCTGTTTAGGAAGTGGAAGGAAATCAAATCTTTTGTAATTGAGAGGTTGAGTTTTTAGGAAACAAAGTGGAACCAAATCAAGGACAAGGAAATCAAGGTGAATCAAATCAAGGGAAATAAAAGGCTTTTAGGGTTGGCACCACCATATATACACAGCCACTCTATATATCTTTTTGTACGAGAGATTACAGAGTAAATTCATATCATATTTTATGACTTAGAGAATATTAAAAGGAGGGTGTTGCTTGTGGATCTTAGAGCGTGATTGAGGTTTATTGACCCATGGGATTCAATGATAACTCCAAGAAGTTTCGTCATCTTTGCTTCAACTAATTGAGTCATCTTCCGGTGGATTTCTGGAAGTATCTTAGAAGGCTTGTGGATTCAAGGTAGTGGCGGTCAAGTACTGGGTGTGGTGAACGTGGATTCGGCAAGTCTTAGGGCGATTTGTGAGGATTCAGAATCGTAGGGTAAGATTACTTGTAACTGCACAATGTTTATAGTGCTTGATTCCTTCCCGTGGTTTTTTCCCGTTTAGAGTTTTCTACGTATATCTTGGTGTTATCTGTTTATTGCTTTTCTTTCTTGCGATTGGATTGATATATTGATTGTGGGTTGATATTGAAAAAGTTTAATACATAGCAAATATTTTTTAAACCTAATCGAGCTAGGGATTTTTCAATTGGTATCAAAGCGGGTCGCTCCTAATATTAGGGTTTATTCCTAGAGTGGATCCTAATTTTTTTTCTTATTTGCTATTATGGAAACCCCTAATAACTTTGTTGCTAACCTCCTCTCCTAGATGGTTCTAACTATGCATATTGGAAAGCTAGAATGAAGGCTTATTTGAAATCTCAGAATAATCGTGTTTGGCTCTCGGTTGTTAATGGCTATACTGAGCCTACCACAACCGTGGAAGGTAAAACTGTCCGAAAGCCTGATGAGTCTTGGGATAACACTGATCACTTGAAAGCGACTTATACTTCATGTGCCCTTAATGCTATTTTTAGTTGTGTGTCGATATCTGAGTTTCAACGTATTTCAACTTGTGAAATAGCTAAGGATGCTTGGGATATTTTATCCATCACTCATGAGGGAAATAGTCAAGTGAGACAACAAAAACTCAGAGTATTATCACTGATTTTGAGATGATACGGATGAGTGACAATGAGACCTTTGGTGATTTTTATGCGAGGTTGAGTGAAATTGTGAACTCAAGCTTTAACTTAGGTGAGTCTATTTCTCAAGAGAAAATAGTTAAGAAAATCATGCGTTCTTTACCTGAAAGGTTTATTACTAAAGTTGAAGTCCTTGAATGTTTGCCTAATTTTGATTCCATGAAGGTTGAGGAAGTTGTTGGCCACCTCTTAACTTTTGAAACTAAATTGTCACAATACAGACCTCAAAAAGAGAAGAACAAAAACGAGGAAAAATCCTTGGCTTTTTCTAGTTTTAAAGATAGTTTCAAGATCTCGGATAGTGATGACGATGAATTGGATCAAGAGGAAATGGCTTTGTTTGTTAAAAAATTTGGAAAGTTTTTTTAAAAAGAATAAAACCTTTGGTCCTAGTTCGAAAGATAAGAATGGTAGGTCTTCCAAGGGTAAAGAGAGCAAAAAGAGCAAATCATTGGGTCTCCAATGTTACGAGTGCATCGGGTTTGGTCATATTGCCCAAGAGTGTGCTAACAAACAGAAAAATAAATCCTATAATGTCAAAACTTGGGATGATAGTGACTCTGATGAAGAAGAAAATTGTGGCGGGAATAGTAAAGTCATGGCTCTAGGAGCTTCTGTGCATCCTCATGTGAGTGAGTCTAAATTAGGAGATGAGAGAGTGAATGGTAAGGATTTGAGCAATAGTGAAAGTGAGGAGGAAGAGAGTTTGCAAAAAGCCTACAATAAACTTTTCAAAGAAAGCCTGAGGTTGACTAAGACTAACATTAAGCTATCTAGTGAAGTGAAGATAAGTGATGAGTCTTACGTGAAACTAAAGCAAGAGCTTTTGGAAGTTCAAGCCCGGGAGAGTCAAGTTGAGAATAATAGGGACTCTTTATTTAATGAACTTGTGGAGATTAAAAGCATGAATGTGAAACTTAGTATTGATTTGCATGCTTCTTTTGAATCTAACAAATTACTTGAGTTAAAGGTAGCTAATTTGCAAGCTGAGCTTGACAAGGCCAATGCTATTTTTAAAAGAATGAATGCAGGTTCAAAGAAATTAGAAGACATTCTTGGTGCTCAAAGACAAACAAGTGACAAGTCAGGCCTTGGCTTTCATGGAGCTTCATCATCTGAACAACTTGTAGGTAAAGGAAATGAAGCAAAGTCTAAAAAGGTAAATCCTAAACCTAATAGCATTAATCCTGCTTAGAAGCCTCTTCATATTAGAAAAGCTAATGGTGCGAGATTTGTTCCTATATGTCATTACTGTAATATTAAAGGGCACATTAGACCAAATTGCTTCGAACTGCATGGATATCCATCTATTACTCATAGCTTTGTTAGTCGTAATAATGTTGATCGTTTTGAAACAGTTACAAATCATGACAGTATTAAAAAATCTTGGGCCAAGTCTACTGAGTATGATAATGTTAGGAATTTGATATTTAAGGAAATGAAATCTCAACCTATGGCTAACAAACAGAGTCAAGTAGGTCCAGTTAAAACAAGAGCTATTTGGGTGAGGAGGTCAGACTTGAGACCTTACACGAATTTTATCAACGCTCTAGATGACATTGGGTCATCCGGAGTTGTTGACTTTGCCTTTTGAGGCTTAGTCCCATGTTCATAGTCTAGGTTGGTTTTCAATGATATATTAACACGTTCCTAGAGCTATGAGTTGAGCCGTTTATCTAGTTTTATTGCTTCTATGGTTTAGGATCTTATATTTTTTTGTTTGCTGCTTGGTTTTTTTTTTTTTCCCTTAAAATTTTCCTAAAAAAAAAAATCATATATCACAAAAATTCTAAAAAGATTATTATTTTCTTTTGGGGGGGCTGCATTCTATCAAATTGCTTCCATTAATTTTCCATGAGTATAGACATTCTGGATAAGGCATGAGCATCCAATGTGTTTTCTCTACCTTAGATGTATTTAGAGATGGTGATTGTTGCATACTACATGGTCGTGTGTTTTCCACCATCTCACGGAAATGCTAGATTGCCCCTTTTCACATGCGGTTAGTCTCATGTATGTGGCTATGTTCTCGTGTTCATCCCTCTTTGAGATTGACATATGGCTACCATTCCCTCTGTGATGTTATCGTTTTATTTGCTCTACTCTCCTAAAAGCACCTTTCTGGTATTAGTTTATTCTCTACCTATCCGGGAGTTCATTAAGTAACCGGGCAATTGGAGTGAGGTATTCTCCCTCTAAACGTTCGCGTAAAAAGATGAATATACCTTGTGAAGGTATGCTTGTTGGACCACTTGCTTAGTAACCGGGCAATCGGGGTGAGGTATTCTCCCTCTGAACGTTCACGTCAAATGGTAGTGGGGTAAGAAAGAATTGATTTGTTAGATTATACCAAAAAAAAAAAAAAGAAAATGAAAATACTATAATAGAGAGGGGGAGTTTGTTTTTGAGGGGGAGCGTTGCTTTCTCGTTTAGTTGAACCACATTGCGGACCTAGCTTGGTTTGACTTCTTGAGGGGGAGTCGTCTTGAAGGTCCATGTGTACATGAGAACCGGCCCCTTTGTTAAATTGAGCTTGATATGATTTCCGTGATTCACACACACTTTGACATTCAGCCATGTTTTGTGTTACATTCGTCCTCTCAATATCTCTTTGATGAGACTTTATACCGTTTGCTCATGTTTTTTTTTTTTATCTTGATGTGTGTATTGATGGTTATCAATGATAGTGATAAGAGTGGATGTGTCCCCATTGTTGCTCTAAATTTTATTAAGTTCATTTTGGCATTCTTGAATACAATTTTTTTCCTTGGGGGGAGCAAATCAGTTTTTTACTTGCTAGCAGGATGGTTTATTATTGGCTCTTTTAATTACATAGTTGTTGGATCTTGTTATTTAGGCTTCTATGGTTTATGGTCTCTGAATATTGGCTGCCTCTTATTCTTGTAGTTGGCTATTGTTATATAACGGAACTTAATTTATGCATCCTGGCTAACCTAACCATGTGTTGGGCATTATTCCCGTTGTTTTTATCCTGCTCATCCTTTGTCCTTCCGTGACAAAAAGGGGAAGAAATATGTTCGCTTAAACAGATTATGTCTTTTAGTGTTTTTGCAGCTTCACAGGTCGTGACCTCAATCTGTTCGGGGATAAGTTTTCCGTGTTGAGTGTGTTTTGTCATGGAAGTGCCAAAGGGGGAGATTGTTAAAACCACGCGCCACGGTCTCTCTATGTTGGCAAATTCCACAACAAAACACACATTTATTTGTATCCCCATTTATCTAGTTGTATTTATTTTTTATTTATTTCTAGAGTGTATGTTTAGGAAGTGGAAGGAAATCAAATCTTTTGTAATTGAGAGGTTGAGTTTTTAGGAAACAAAGTGGAACCAAATCAAGGACAAGGAAATCAAGGTGAATCAAATCAAGGGAAATAAAAGGCTTTTAGGGTTGGCGCCACCATATATATACAGCCACTCTATATATCGTTTTGTACGAGAGATTACAGAGTAAATTCATATCATATTTTATGACTTAGAGAATATTAAAAGGAGGGTATTGCTTGTGGATCTTGGAGCGTGATTGAGATTTATTGACCCGTGGGATTTGTTAGAAGTGTTTATTAGAGAGAGTGGGTTTGTCCCACATCGTCTATCTTATATATGTGTAACTCTCCAGAGTAATATAAATAAAGGTATATGTGTAAGGGTTCATTAACACCCTATACACTTTTCCTCATCTTTAATAACATGGTATCAAAGCCTAACCTTAACCCTAATCCTAAACCACCACAATCCTAATACACCACCATCCTAACCTTAATCCTAAACCATCACAACCCTAATACACCACCATCTTAACCTTAATCCTAAACCATCGCAACCCTAGCATCTACCTTAACCCTAACCCTGATCCTAGTTCACTGTACTGTTCCCGCGTACTGTTCACCGCAGGTACTGTTCACGATTTACTGTTCACCGACGTTACTGTTTTCTCATCTTTGCAATTTCCGTTGATATTTCTCTCGTTCTGGTAACTATTTTCTATGCTGTTCTTGTCAAGTATCTCTGTCATGTGGTGGACTAGTGGTTGTGAAGAATATGTTATGTTGGGGTTGTTGATATTGGGTACATATCCAGCCTGGTGACCGGTTCGATGTTAGTATATTAGTTGATTTTGTTGATCAATAGTTATTGGTATTTTGCTTTGGTTGCGTACTGGTTATTTGCTAGTTATTGGTTGTTGCCCCTCCATTGTTCGGTAGAATGTCTGAGAAGACGGATTCTGATTCTGGTACTGTTTCTAGCCCTAGTTCTACTCTTGTTGGTAGCGTATCAAGTGGTTCTTGGTCTCGCAAGAGGCGCCCTATTACCTCCACACCATTAAATGGGGGCAATTATGTTCTTTGGGCTAAAGCTGTTGAGGTGTATTATATGGGTCAGTCTGAGGACTCTTTTTTGACTGATGAGCCTTCTGCTACTGTTGAACCTACATATAGGGCATGGAAAGCTGTTGATGCCCGTGTTCGGTCAGAATTATGGAATAGTATGACGGAACAGGTTGCTAGTACGCTGATGTTCTGTGATACAGCTAGAGAGGTGTGAACACAGGCACAGGAGTTGTATTCAGGTGTCGACAATCTCCGTTGCACATATGATCTTCATCAGTCTTTCTTTAATATATCTCAGGGTGATGATTCTTTTGAGGATTATTATGCTAAGTTTCGACGCATTTGTAATGAATTGGATATATGTGAGCCACTTACTGCTGATATTCAGGTTATACGGCGCCAGCGTGAACGCATGAGGGTTACTTGTTTTTTATCCGGTGCATCATCCACTTTTGGCCTTGTGGGTAATCAGATTTTGGGAAATCGTGACTTACCTCCACTCAGCGAGGTATTCAGTCGTCTCCGGCAGTCATCGTCTATTTCTGCACCGACTTCTGGTCGTTCTGCTTTATCTTCCGCTATTTCTGACAGCTCTGCTTTGTCTATCAGCCATGGTCGCAGTTGCAGTCGTGATTCTGGATATAGTAGTCGTGGCCGCGATTATGGGGTGAGTAGTCGTGGCTTTGGCGGCCGTGATTCTGGGCTTGGAGGTCGTGGTCGTGATTCTGGAGGCCGTAGTTTTGGTCGTGGTCGTGGCTTTGGTGGCCGTGACTCTGGTTTGATAATCGTGGGGGTCGCATATCAGGGGGAGGTGGCCGCGGTCGCGGCCGTGATTCAAGATTTTGCACTCATTGTTGGGGAACAAATCATACGGTGGAGTTCTGTTATAATCTTCACGGTTTTCCCCAAGCTTATCAAGCTACTATCTCTCAAGATACTAAACAGTTTACTCAATCCTCTGCTGATGTGGCTATTTCAGCAAAGGAGTACCAACATTTTTTGTCATTTCAGGCTGCGACAGGATCCTCTACTACTACGCTCGCTCAGACCGATTCATTCGTTGCTTGTGTTGCCTCCTCTTCTTCCTCTCCTTGGGTTATTGACTCAGGAGCCACAGATCATATGACTGGTACATCTGCTTTCTTTGATCAACAACCGGTTGGTAAAACATCTCATGTCACCTTAGCCGATGGCTCTACCACTGTTGTTACTGGCTTCGGTTCAGTTCCTGTCACTTCCTCTTTTACTTTATCATCTATATTACATGTTCCTCGTTTTCCGTTTAATCTTATGTCTGTGAGTCGTTTTACAAAATCTTTAAATTGTTCCGTCATTTCTTCCTCATGGCTGTGTTTTTTAGGATCTCAAGATGGGGAGGAAGATTGGTAGGGGCATTGAGCGAGGTGGCCTATATTACTTAACTGTTTCTCAGCCTGTAGCTCTTCAGACATCAGAGTCTCCATACCAACAGCATTGTCGTCTTGGTCATCCCTCTCTTCAGAGTTTGAAGCACCTTGTGCCCTCCTGTCGTTCCATTAATAAGTTGGTTTGTGAGGTCTGTGAGTTTAGTAAACACCGTAGAGTCACCTTTTTACTTAGGGTTGAACGTCGTGCGTCGCGTCCTTTTCAGTTAGTTCATTCAGACATTTGGGGGCCTATTCATGTGCCTAGTGTTTTTGGTTTTCAGTATTATGTTATTTTTGTGGATGACTTTTCTCGTCTTACATATCTTTATCTAATGAAAGAGCGGTCTGAATTGAAATCTGTTTTTAAAACTTTTTACATGGAAGTCAAAAATCAGTTTGATACTTGTGTTAAGATATTTCGTTCCAATAATGCCCATGAATATTTTCACCATCTTCTTTCTCATTTTTTCAATGATCATGGCATTATTCACCAATCGTCGTGCTCTCGGACTCCACAACAAAATGGAGTTGCTGAGCGCAAGATTCGGCACTTGTCCGAGGTTATGCGTGCCTTATTGTTTCAAATGCAGGTTCCTAAGTCGTATTGGAGTGATGCCGTTCTCACTGCATGTTATCTAATCAACCGTATGCCCTCTACGGTCTTAGGTGGTCAGGTTCCCCATACGGTCTTGTTTCCCGGTCGGCCTCTCCACTCTTTACCCCCTCGAGTTTTTGGGTGCACCAGTTATGTTCATGCTCTTGATCCTGAAAAGAGTAAATTTGATCCTCGGTCTTTTAGGTGTATCTTTCTGGGATACTCACACACCCAGAAAGGCTATCGATGTTACTCTCCTACTTTACGTCGTCACTTTGTCTGTGCTGATGTCACGCTCAATGAGTCCTTGCCATATTATTCGGACCCTGTTACTACCAATGATCTTCTTACACTCGAGTCTGTGTTACCTATGGCTGTTCCTACTAGCACTGTTTCACCCCAACCTTTGCAGGTATATGTTCGTCGTTTCCCAGCATCAACACCGCCTCCGCCTCTAGCACAAACCCCGCCTCAGGCACCACCTCCGCCTACAGAACCATTCCAGTCTGGCTAACTCTCAGTACCCACATCTCCGTTTTCTCCCCCGTCGCCGGATCCACCTACTCCTCAATATCCGACTCGTGAGAATCGTCGTCCCCCGGCAAAATATGGTTTTTCTAATCTCTCTAGCACTTCTCATCCTATTTCTCGGTTTCTCTCTTATACTCATCTCTCTCCATCCCTTTGTGCTTTCACTACTACTATTTCCTCCGTTTTTGTTCCTAAAACTGTTCAGGAGGCATTATCTCGGTCTGAGTGGCGGACAGCTATGGCGGATGAAATGTCTACTCTTCATACTAATGGCACATGGGAGTTGGTTACTCTTCCTGCTGGGAAATCTACTGTTGGCTGTCGTTGGGTCTATACTGTCAAGTATCTACCTGATGGCACTGTTGAGCGTCACAAAGCTCGCTTGGTTGCTAAAGGCTACACTCAAACTTATGGTGTTGATTATTCCGAAACGTTCCCTCCTGTTGCCAAGCTTGGCTCTGTGCGGATTCTTATTTCTCTTGCCGCCACTCTTGGCTGGCCGTTGTATCAGTTTGATGTCAAAAATGCCTTTCTCCATGGTGATCTCCAGGAGGAAGTCTATATGGAGCAACCACCTGGGTTTGTTGCTCAGGGGGAGCATCATAAGGTATGTCGTCTTCGCAAGGCACTTTATGGACTTAAGCAATCTCCTCGAGCGTGGTTTGGCAAGTTTAGTGAGGCTATTTTGAGATTTGGCATGCATCGAAGTCAATCAGATCATTCTGTGTTTTCCCTTATGTCGGCTCGAGGGAAAGTATTGCTCATTGTTTATGTTGATGACATTATTATTACTGGAGATGATCAGAAAGGGATTGGTGAGTTGAAACAGTTCTTACATAGTCAGTTTCACACTAAAGACTTGAGGTAGCAAGGTCAAAGGATGGGATTAGTTTGTCCCAGAGGAAATATGTGTTAGATATTCTAGAGGAGACAGGTTTGCTGGGAGCCAAACCTGTGGAGACTCCAATGGATCCTACTATCAAACTTTGCGTTGATCAGGGGGAGGAATTTCCTCATCCAGACCAATATCGTCGCTTGGTCGGTAAGTTGAATTATCTTACCAATACACATCCTGATATATCATTTGCTGTTAGTATGGTGAGTCAGTTCATGTCTGCTCCTCGTCTTCCACATTGGGAAGCTTGTATTCGTATTGTGAAGTATCTTAAGGCTCATCCTGGACGTGGTTTATTTTACCGTTCCAATGGTCATCTGCGTGTTGAGGCATTTATTGATGCAGATTGGGCAAGGTCACCTTCTGATAGACGTTCAACAACTGGTTACTATACATTTGTTGGTGGCAACTTAGTTACCTGGAAAAGTAAGAAACAGACTGTTGTTGCAAGGTCTAGTGCAGAAGCAGAGTACCGTGTCATGGCTCATACTACATGTGTTGTTTGGTTGAGATCATTTCTTGAGGAGCTGGGATTTCGGGTGCAGTTACCCATTCTATGTATTGTGACAATCAGGCGGCAATACATATCGCTTTGAACCCTGTGTTTCATGAGAGAACCAAACATATTGAGGTAGATTGTCATATCGTTCGAGAGAAGTTGATGCTGGTGTGTTGGCTATGCCTTTTGTGTCCACAGGTGCTCAGATAGCAGATGTTTTTACCAAATCACTGTTTAAACCTCCTTTAGCATTTTTATGTAACAAGCTGGGATTTTGTAATATCTATTCTCCAGCTTTAGGGGGAGTGTTAGAAGTGTTTATTAGAGAGAGCGGGTTTGTCCCACATCGTCTATCTTATGTATGTGTAACTCTCCAGAGTAATATAAATAAAGGTATATGTGTAAGGGTTCATTAACACCCTATACACTTTTCCTCATCTCTAATAACAATTCAATGATAACTCCAAGAAGTTTCGTCATCTTTGCTTCAACTAATTGAGTCATCTTCCGGTGGATTTCTGGAAGTATCTTGGAAGGCTTGTGGATTCAAGGCAGTGGCGGTCAAGTACTGGGTGTGGTGAACGTGGATTTGGCAAGTAAGTCTTAGGACGATTTGTGAGGATTCAGAATCATAAGGTAAGATTACTTGTAACTGCACAATGTTTATAGTGCTTGATTCATTCCTGTGGTTTTTTCCCGTTTAGGGTTTTCCACGTATATCTTGGTGTTATCTGTTTATTGCTTTTCGTTCTTGCGATTGGATTGATATATTGATTGTGGGTTGATATTGAAAAGTTTAATACATAGCAAATATTTTTTAAACCTAATCGAGCTAGGGATTTTTCATTCGCGTATTTGCGAGACAGCTAGACATGCTTTTAAAAGCTGGATGTATTAATGCACTACGTTTTCATGCCTTAACATATTTTTTTGGGAATTTTATCTACTATTTTCTTATTTTTTTGTTAGGTACCTTTGTATGGCGCAAATACTATCCCCTCTTTCTATAGTATTTTTATTTTATTTTATTTTTTATGAATAAAAAAATTCTGAAGGCTTATGCCTCAATGCCTTACGCCTCACCTCATGAGAGCTTGAGAGGTCAAAAGCCTCGCCTTGTGCTTTCGTCTCTGAAACTAAATTATATGTCAAATGACATGTGTTAGGATCAATTAACACCCTAATAACTCTCCTTCTCAAACATCAGTCATGTTGATCGATTCAAACGGTTAGATTATTTGGTTATAAACACTAATCAAATCATTTTGTCTACTTTTGTCATTTGGATCAATCAATCATCTAGTAGTCAATTCCACACTAACCACTTCACAAGTCTTTTTTAACCAATAACCACCACTATATCATATCAACCGAATCAAATACTCTCTCCGTCACATAATGCTGCTTCTTCCTTCCTTTTCTGGCTTTCCCAAAACAAAGGGTCAATTTAAAAGAAAAGTTGTTAAATCTTCCCTTTTTTAGTACAATTATGTACTGTTCATAAAAAGATGGATTCATGAAACAGGAGCAACAATTTGGGACGGAGGAAGTAGTTAAATTAGTTGTTTAGGCATGTTAATGGAATTTAACAATTTAACTTCATTAATTTCAAATGATGATCAAATTGCATATATAATCTTCTTTCTCCTCCCTTTGCCTCCACTCCACGTCTCCTTTACTAATTCCCCCCTTTTGTCTTCATATGCATTTCTAAAAGCACATGTGTACATCAAAATGTGTAGGTTCCCAAAATTATACTAATAAATGCCTAATTCAATATCTACATGCAATGATCCAATCGCATATTTAATCTTCCTTCTCCTCCTTTTGACTCCACTCCTTTTCTAATTCCCCCCTTTGCCTTCATATGCATTTCAACAAGTATATGTGTGCATCAAAATGTGAGGGAAAAGAAAAGACAAAGGGAAAATGGAAAGAGAAAATAAAGGGGATTTGGCTGTGTTGGTTGGAGCTAGGGGAGAGGAGAAAGAGGAGAGAGAAACCAAAAGGGTTAGGCGTCATATTTCTCTCCTTACAATGCCAAAAGAAGAGCTTTTTCGCTCTTTGGATCCTCAAGTTGGCTGGCATCACAAGATTCTGTCAATCACCAATTCTGTGAGCCTGAACAATTTAATTCTAGAAATGACAGCAAATCACAAAAGTGTCCCCTGGCAATGAGTCAATGACATTTTAGAACAATGAAATGTATACTAACCTCTTCGTCACCGACCTCCTTTTTTATCGGAGCATCTAACACAAGTGAAGGCGAAGGTTTTGGAAGCAATTTCACACCATCCACATATTGGGGCTGCAAGTACAAATAAGTGAAAAATCAAAAAGCACTCAAGATAAGCACAGGATGCAAATATCCAACAAGGAAACTCTTTATCTAAAGCTGATGAAAATATCCAACAAGGAAAATCAGGAAAATCTTTATCTAAAGAGGATGCAAATATCCAACAAGGAAAATCTTTATCTAAAGCAACTCCTTCAACAGAATCTAAAAGCTGTTTGAATACAATACCAAACAGTTAACAAAGTTTCACTCCTGCTGAATTCCCATTATTGGAATCAATTCTGCATATATTTAGCTCAGTTTGTTCACGTAGCACCTGATCTCGCATTGAAGTCTACATTTGTGATCTTGGATAGATAAGTAGGACTGGTAAATCATATTGTCACCTCCTGGCTAGCCCTACCGAGTGTGGTCCTGCACCTGTTGCTCATGGCATGCAGTCGATCCTCGTATTTGTGGTGGCTCTGGCTGCTAGACTCTCCACAATGGACAAGACTCTTCCCTAGCAGCAGAGCCACCAGTCTGATTGTAAAAACCGGGTCTTTTTCTTGCACAGCTCAGAGTCTCTGCTCCAAAACTGTTGTACACATGGGTCTCTGTGATACCATGCATAAAAACTAGGAGACCTAACCTAGAAGGGGCCCAGGGGAGAGAACTTGGGTTCATGCGCTTCAAATTATGTATCCAAGACCACCCATAGAGAGTTGTGTTGAGCCGGGGTGTTACAGTTTTCCTCTCCACATGCAAAGAGAGGTCGCAAGTGATGGAGTGTTTACAAGATGTACATTGTTCAACCCATCTTGTTATACTTAAGCTTTTGGGGTTGATGATCTACCACAACTAACATCAACTTTCTTTTGTTCACATTCATATGGAAGTAAAAGCTTTCTAGAGCCATTTCACCAATCTACATTCCTAAATCAATCATTCATCTTATGGCTGTTGTGGCCTTGAAACTAATAGGGATGGATGGATGGGGGACCTGACTAACGTAGTACTCTCTGTATGAGGTATGGGAATTAATCCTCCAATGCTCCAAGAATATCATCAAGATCAAATTACATTGTCCCCGTATGAATATGTACTTTTTTAATTACAATATGAAGAGAAGGTTCCAAGAGTAATCTGCATTATTGACGCAAAAAGATGTAAAAGAAATGGCTCCCACCAAATGCAGACAAAAGTCAGTCTTCCACAATACATACCTGAGGTTCTTCAGGATAACCATTCCTCAACCACGACCGACAGAGGGCATAAAGAGAAGATCCCTCGTAGATTCTGACCTGTAAACATCAAACACAGGTAATGAACCCCAGGAAGAAACTTATAAGTTATAACCTAAACCAAACATAAAGTGACATTTCCATCACAAGCATATCAAATACCAAAGAAATAAATGACTTCAGGATTAACGTATGGAAGCTTTTTCTTGACCATAGCTACATGGTAATCCTCATCAATCCAGTGCTTGAAAAACAAGAGGAAAATTTGTTTCTTCTACCAAACCTTTGGTAGGAAAATACTTAGTAGCTTTGAAAGTGGTTGTCCAACATTCTGAACTGAAGCAACTCCAGAAAGAAAGTTGATCAGCAGAGTTAGTCAGAGATGTCATGAATAGCAGAGTTAGTCAGAGAAGTCATGAATGGCAAGGGTGCCCATAAAATGATGTACATTATCAACAGAAGTAGTAGATCTTTCTAAACACCAGCTTGGCTCTTTAAGAGTGAAATCGTTAATTTGAAGCAAGAATCCCTCCTTTTTCCCCATAAAAAGAAGCCAGAAAAAAACAGAACTTGACAAGGTGGCTGATAGATGGCTTGATAAACATTGTTGGACCAATTTCCTAGCAGCTTAGGCTTTGGGGACAATCAGCAACTGGCAACCAAAGATCAAAATTATGAAGATCGTCCAAAATTCAAGGCATACTGCATGGGTAAATTGCTATCTACACCAAAGACAATGCAACTATCATATCAGCCTCCAAGAATATCCAGTGCGATACCACCATATAGGTCACCGAGGTCACCTTAAGCTCATCCTTACACAGTATTGTCTGTGAAAGATATTTTATCAATTCCCAAATCCACTTAAGATTGTTGGTTTCCCATTGTTTTATCAAAATTTCCCCACAGAGCAACTCTGTCATTTCCAACCTGTAGGGACTAAAAGACAAACCCCAACGACCCACACTGCATCAAGAGGTCCACCTAAAATTTAAGCAGCAATACAGGATTGGAAGACAGAGTGAATGCAACAGTTGCTGCGGTTATTTGGATTTTACAGAGTATTGAACATGAAGCAATCACCTTATGAATAGCCCCACTTAGATCAATTATTCAGGCAACTATTATTTCTGTAATCGTTTTTTACGTCTAGCTTCCACCTCTAAATGTTCTAGAAGATTATGCAACACAACTCTCTAAAAGCCTGCATAGAATAGGTTCATTCTAATGCTCCAAACTCTCATGCCAAACTAAATAAATCAGATGCTACCAAAAAAAAAAAAAAGCAGCTAACACATCTTGCTACTGATTTTGTATCTAAGAGTACCATAGAAACTAAAAATGCTCATGAATCGGGTATCAGTTTAGAGTGGTTCCTTACTTTTCGATCCCTAACAGTCGCAAACGTATCGTCCCTGCTTCTATCCCTACAGATAGCATAGTTAAAACTTTTCTGTAAGTGTCCAACAAAAGGGATTGAATATGAATAAAACAAAAGATATAGAAAAATCAAACCTACTTCAAGTGCAGTACAGTTACCTCTGGTCCTTATACCCGTTGCATTCAGACACTGAAGGCTGAGATGTTGCAGCCTGAAAAGGAGACACCTTAAAAGCTCGTGAACTCAGTATCAAAGACCAGCCTAAAAAATAAAGCTCATCTGGGTCAAGAAAACTATTTTTAAGAATGCTGAAAACCGAAGAGGTGTCCACAAAAGAGGCAGGAATAAACATTTCAGTACACAGTGTACTCAGTTATGCATCACGGAGTGAATCTAGGTCTCACATGATCATCCTCCAGTAGGACCCTCCCCTCCCCAATCCTAGCTCTACTCTCAATCCTTGCTTAATGTTTTCAAAAGGCAGCTTTCAAGCAGCTTGTGCTTCCGTTCACACACAAGCATTATGCATATGCGACTTAGGAGTGAACCAACCAGAAGGGTGAAATTTCAAAGACAAATCATGCAGCATCCCACAAGGGTTATAAAAATTAAAAAAAAACACAAACAGACACGAAGGAGGGACGACAGATCAGTCAATTTTAAGGATGAAATTCCGAACCTTTAATTGGCCTGAGACTGGAACACCCTTGACGGCGGCGGAGATAACGCCAGTTGAACCAAGAAAAGTTTGGTGTACATGGGGCGGCCTAATCAGGTGAGCATGAGGATCCGAATGAGGGAACCCAAAAGCTCGAACCGTGTGAGAATAGGGAGGTCCTCCGAGCACGGGGCGGGGCGGGAACCCGGCCTGGTTAGCAATCTGATCAGCAGCAGCAGCAGATTGGGAGCGAATAGCTTTGGGGAGGAATCCGCGGCCGGAGGATGCAACCGGGTAGAGAATTCCCCGGTTTGCCGCCGTGGTGGAGGAGGGAGCTCCTCCTCCTCTGGGGGCGAGATTGGCGAAAGGTTGGGATGCGTAGAGGGGTTGTTGGTGTGGTTGTTGGGACGGTAGGCGGTGGTGGTAGTGGGAGGGAGGGTGAGGGTATGGTGAGATTGGGGGTCTTGGGTCTCTCGACGGCGGGGGTGCGGCGGCGAAGAGACGAGGGGTAGTTGCGCTGGTTGCGGCGGCGGCGGGAGGATCTGCGGGAGTAGAAGACAAGGCCATGATGTGGCGGGGAAATTTTGGAGAGGGTTCGATTGGGGGATTGGTTTTTTGAAAATCAAACTAGAGATTGCCCAAGGTGATCCTCGGAAAAAAATGTTCGCGCTCCCAACGCTGCTACCCTGAACAGAATCTGTGCACATGTCACGGTGTGCACTAATTACGGACCTCACAAAAATAATTTAAGCAAATTATTATTAAATGTAAAATATTTTTTCAAGAACCGCCGTCAAAGCTTAGCTCAATACAATACGTATAGGTGTTCGATCCAATTATCTAACTTTTCATTATGATTTTCGGATAATGAAAAGTTAGATGATTAGATCGAGCACTTATAGGTATCGAATTTAGCTGATTTTTAACTTAGGGAATCCTTGAAAAAATGTTTTACATTTAATGAACGGCTCGAATCATTTATGTGAAACTCGTAGTAGGCGGATTGCGTGCGCCTAGAGCTGTGTTGACGGAGCTACCCCACACCATAATTTTTGTGTACAATTGCTATGTATGTAGACTTTTTGTCACAGATATTTGCACAGATTTTGTACACATATCACAGTGTAGGGTCCCACTACAGATTCCATACATAATATACAAGTCGTGTGTGCACATCTGTGCACTATGGGTCCCATGATCTATGCACGATATGTATGCACTATTATTGCGTGTGTAGACTTCGGGGTTGTGTGATATTCCATATTCAACACTTAAAACTGAAACACTTAAGTAATAAGTGATTAAGTAGGTTTGATAACCACATATACATTACTTAACAGATTAAGTGCCACTTAAAATATAGTGTAAAAAGTTGATAAAAATTAAGTAGTTTTGAACTACTTTATTCTGGCTGAATTCTTATATGCTTGTATTCAACCACCACCATCACCAATCCTCCACCACCGTCGTCACTCAACCATCACTACACCACCACTACACCACCACCACCACAACCGCCACCACTCTCATCACCACTCCACCACCACCACCACCATCGCTACTCCACTATCACGCTATCACAACCACAACCATCACTATTCCACTACCCTCACTACCACACTACCACCACCACAACCATTACCACCACAACCACCACCACTCCACCACCACCACCACGACCATTACCACCACCACTACTCCACTCCACCCCCACCACTAAACTTCACCACCACCCTACCACCACCACAATCATTACCACTCACCACTAGTCCACTCCACCACCACGCCACCACTATCACTCCGCCACCACCACCCCTACCACCACAATGCCACCACTGCACCACCACCACCACAATCACTACCACGCTACCACCACCACAACCATCACTATTCCACTACCACCACCATAACTACCATCACTCCACCAACACCAACACCGCCGCCACTCCACTACCACCACCATAACGCTACCACTACCACAACCATTACCACCACCACTACTCCACTCCACTCCACCCCCACCACCATTACCATCCACCACTAGTCCACTCCACCACCACCACCACCACCACCACCATCACTCCACCACTACAACCACTACCATACCACCCTTACCACTACTGCCAAGCCGTCACCGTCGCCGTCGCCACCATTGCACCAATATCATTCCATCGTCACTATCACACCACCATCTCTCCATCGCCACCATCCCACCACCACCCTCACCACTACCATTCCATCACCACCACAATCACCAAAACTAAAGAGAATTAGAACTAAAATTAATTCATTAATTTTAATTTAGTGCTTAATATGTTTATTAAACAACTCTTCAGCTTAAAAAATTCAGCATTCAGCTTTTAGTACTTAACTTTTCAGGTTTCAGTTTCAGTTTTCAGTTTTATCAAACAGCCCCTTCTTGTATGACTCTTCTCTTGCATGTTGATGCTAGTTTTCAAAGCAAGAAATTATTCAGCTTCCTTGGGCACCACTTCTCCCATGTTTTGGCCTCCATTTTACCTGAATTTAGCTATGGATATCTATTTGTATAAATCTCGTTTCGCTAGGATTTCTTTTCATAATCTCTTGATTCTTCGTGTTCACAGTCATTGTTCGATCAATCCCATTTATCATTTCAAGTTTTACTCAAAATTTTCACCAAAAAAGGGAGACTTAAATCTTTACTCAAATTTTTGGAGGCTATTTGCTCCCTCTCAAATTTACAACTATGCCACTAATGTAGTTCTTACTCAAATTTATGCTTAGATTTAACTTTACCCATTGGAGTACTTCATATCAAATGACTAGTGCATGTTCGTGCCTGAAGGCACGACTCGAATGATCAACACACGTAAATAAATTTTGGACTCGGATTTTATTTTTCTTCAAATTCAGATCATCGCACAAATCATGGAGTGAAAACTTTCAATGAATCTTCACAATTTCCATAATGTAGTTTCTCAGTACAGTATTGAAAATTCAAATGAGATTTGAAGGGTTTTGATATTGCCCATGCTTGAAGGCTTGACGAAACATGTTTTGAAACAAAAATTGAATTGCCCTTTTACCAATGAACACAAAATCTCCCAAATGACATTGTTTCAAATAAACTTCAAACAGAGTCCATTTATTTCAATTATGTACATAAAGGACTACTATTCTTTACTAGGAACCATGTTCTTCATTCAACCTAACATCTCATGAAAAAAACACAACTTGAATCTCAGCCAAATAAGCAGCAATGCTATAGCTGGAGTAGAGTGAATCTAATAATCAAAGCTGACAAATATCCAAACATGTAAATGTAGAAAACAACAAATAATGCTACCTGAAATTTATTTGTGAATGGTTCTTTGAAACTGGATGTAGACACCCCAATCTGGGCTTCCAGATTAGTTTACTTTTGGTTTTTGATTCTCCAATGATGAAACGGATCAAGAACGCCCGGGAATGATAAGTGTTTGAGCTTTGAGTGTTTGAAAAACCCTTGAATCCCTAACCTTAGCCAAAAAACCCTACTGGCACGCGTTGGTTGAGAGCCTGTGCGCGCAGATCAACCTGACAGGTATTGGTCAATGGTCAAAGCTTGACCGTTGACCAACGCGTGAGTAGGTGGTACACGCGCCCGCTGCTCCATGACCTTCGCGCGCTGGTTAAACGGACATGTGGTGGTCAACAGTCAAAGCTTGACAGTTGACCCTCGCGCGCCGGAGCGCAATGCCAGTCCCCACCAACTTTTCTTAAGGAGGAAACTTGGCCATCAATGCAACCTTAGGCAGCCTCGTGGACTGGTTGAACTCCTCTCTTTGCAACTCCAACCTACTTCCTTCTCTCCTTATAAATACCTCCATGGTTCTTTCATTCAAAGGGTTAACAAAATTAAAACGTTTTGGAAGGGTTCAAATTTTTTAAGAAGGATTACACACATCATCCTCCATTTTCACACCTCAACCAAGTAACATAGCTTGTTCTTTGCTTCTACCTTTTCAAACATCTCAATCAAGCCTTCAAACATCAAAGCTCAAACACGTTTCAAACTCAATCTAGGTATAGCATACCTACTATTTTTTGTTTTGAACCCTGAGGGGGGCTGGCAGGGTCAAGGCTGGTAATCAATACCAGTCCTGGTCTCAAAGCTGGCAGGGTTTCAAAAATTGTTGTGGTAGGACCCAACGCATGACGGACCCAGTCTCGTGCGTGACACTCTGTGGCCGCACGCGCAGGACCGCATGGGGATTGGTTTCCTACTATTTTATGTCTTTTTGTTTATATAGATCACTCTACAAGCATGATAAAAACCAGTTTACTTCTTTCCTTAAGGCTGGTAATCAATACCAGTCCTGGTCTCAAAGCTGGCAGGGTTTCAAAAATCGTTGTGGTAGGACCCAACGCATGACGGACCCAGTCTCGCGCGTGACACTCTGTGGCCGCACGCGCAGGACCTCATGGGGATTGGTTTCCTACTATTTTATGTCTTTTTGTTTATATAGATCACTCTACAAGCATGATAAAAACCAGTTTACTTCTTTCCTTAGATCAAAATGTCAGTTGTAATTAATTTGCATTTCTGCTATTATGGAGTACCCCTAGGATCATTCTAGACCTGTCCTAGAACCCATAAACGTGTAAACCAAGCACTGGTGTGGTTCAGACCCTCGCGCGCCAGGGCGCAACCCTCGCGCGCCTGAGCGCAACCCTTGGGCACCCAAGCGCCATACGTGCACGCCAGTCTGTCTCTGACCAGTGGTTGGCCTTGCACGGGTAACTTGGCTTTAGGCCATTATTTTTGTCCCCACATTGTTTATGGGGTGTTTTGTTAATTTGTAGAGCTTCTTCAGCCTGTAAATTGTATATTAACTATTTATAACTGTTTGGTTTGTCCTGGGTGTGCACTGGTCCTTCCAGAACCCAGAGGGTTTGAGAATAAGAGCTATGGGTTTGAGCTCACTGTCGCGCGGGTGTCTTGGAGTCGCGCACGCAGGAGTGAACAACATGCATTGACTTGTTCGGTGCATGCTGGTTTCTTCCTGCACACGTCACTCTAAAACAGGGGCTTCCCAGTTTGTTTAAACTCCCACAGCAGTGTGTTCTCATCTTATACTAACTGTTCATCCATGTTATCATTCACATCCTACAAACATGTTACAGCTTTAATTCCCATTAAACTGTTCCCCGCTCCTAAATGGCTAAAGAATTGATTAATCAAACAGAATCGCAAATGCCTAAGTAGAGACAGATCTCCGGATTGGGCGAGAGGGGTGCCTTAAAACCCTTCCCCTCTCGTAACCTGGCTCCCGAACCCAAATATGGTTATGACGGACTTGTGCCTTCACCTTTTTCAAATCAAACAGCGCAACGAGTGTTTCAAGTTCGGTTCATTGGGTGTCGGACCTTCAAACCAAAGTGGCGACTCTGAATTGAGCGCTCATTTGCCAAAAAGCGCGCTCATCGATCCGCCCTTTTTCCGGGCATGCTGCCCACACTGGCCATTCTGGGGGAACAAAAATATCAATGTCGGCTAAAGAGTCTTCTGTTAAAAAAATCCTTTTATATTACCAAGTCTTATTGCCTGCCAATCACCACCACGAACACCAACATGTCTCTTTACCAAGTCTCAAATACTGCAAGAATTGGAAAGAAAAAATAAGTTTGGTATCATTCGGCACTTATCAATGTCAAAATATAGGATTATATTGCGGTTGGACTTGAATTGAAAATGAGACAAATTAAGGGTTGGAAGATTTTTTTTTTTTTGAAAATGTCAATTTCATTCCAAAGCCCGAAGGCAATACAGATTTCATCAAATGATACAAGAAAGAACCAAAACTACCAAGACTTCGACACAGGCACCTGCTTAGCCAATAACCTTGCCTTCAAATAAGGTTGAATATCCCAAGCGTAGGGCTAGATTGTTGAGAGCATAACAAACCAGTAAGTCCGGAACCGTACCACAGGGAATCGGTAATAGCTTGTTCGAATTGTAGATTTTATGTTAAGAATTGTGGCATTTAGTCGGCCAACTGTTGTTTTTGCTTTAAACGGTGGAACTACTAAGGCGAAAGACTAGAAAAGAGTTTAATTAACTTAAAAGAGGCAAGTCTAGGGATCATCCATCCATTGACTAAGACCGTTATCGATTCTCGAATATAACTCAAGCGAGAGTCACGGCAGCACGCTCATACTCGGAAGATATAGCTTTAAAGACTACATTTATCAAAAGATGTGATTCATCGGAATTAAACCAACTTGTTTTACTAATGAATTGAATAGGTAGGAGGCTATGAGCTCTAGGCATAACGCGTGCCAAGACCACTAGGCAACTATTTTGGAAAATAACCACTTTTCAGGAAAAAAAAGTCAAAAAAGTTGACTTTTTGTTGAAAAGTGGTTATTTTCCAAAATATTTGAGTTAATTTTTTTTTTTTTTACTTTTCCGATTCCTCTCGTCGAGACGAATTAATAATTCACAAATGTTTGGGGCAAAATTAACGAACGCAAAGTTTTTTTTAATAATGACAAAACATTTAAAAAAGTGTTAAAAGTTGAGCAGAATTGGCCTGACTACGAAACACAACATGATTATTATTTAAACTTTCTTTTTAAAGAAAAACCTTCCCCATTCATAACGTGGCTCCCGAACCTAAAGTCTTGACGTTTTCGCTAGACCAAAAGCCTTTTCCAAACAAGTTCTCGATTTCTCGGATCATCCATCTCAAAAATTCAGGTGGTGACTCTTCGAGCGCGCGCTGAGCGAGGAGTCCACAGTGGCAACTCCACTCGGGATTTTTATTATTCGAAACTTTGGAACTTACTTTTATTTTTCAAAGAGTTGAATAACTGCGAGAGCCAAGCTTGAAAGGTTTTTTCGAAAGGGGGTTTTTAATATCTTTTGGAAAATAAGATTCTTTTATCCTGTACACTCTACATCGCACAAGCCTCACTAGTGTGTTTCGGCTATCTTGCCCGGTTTACCGTTGACAAGCTTTCCTGGGATGCCTAGCAACCCTCGACCGTGATGAGCCATCGTGCTGTTCGACCATTGTCTTGCAATACACTTGATATGGAGAGTACATCTTGGCTTTAGTCCGGGGAACCCTTCTGAGACCAAAATCGGCCTTCGCACTTGTGCATAGCCATAGAACCTTCCCAACTAGTACAGGAACCCGTGGCTAGGACTTATGTGTTATATCCTGTTTATGTGCATTTCCTTTCTGTACATACATATCATTCATGCATCATTGCATCGTGTGGGCTAGAGGATAGGCTTCCCTTTTAGGATTCTTCGTCTTCCCCCGTCGGTCTAGGAGACCTTAAATCCATGGAGTTTGTGATGTTTGTCGTGCCCGAACGGCTCCCTTGATTTGGGTCTAACCTTGAGTGCGTGCGTATCTGGATTCCGATAGTCATGTTGCTCTGCCTTGGATGGTTAAGGTAAAGAGATTGGCTCTGGTTCCGAAGCGTTCGGAATTTAACCTGCTTGACAGAACCTACTCAAACTACTGAAAATCTTCTGTACAAACGCCTTAAGTGAGATTCAAGTCACGATAGGTCATAGGGCATAGTCTCTAGGAGGCGCGTAGGCGGTAGGGCGAACATTCGGATCGATTGTGAGTTACTCCCCTTTTTGCTTTGTTGCCAGCGCTGAAACATTGGTCGCCTGCGAGAAGAAGAGGCTGTACCCAATTGGTTTCGTTTGCTCTGAAGACTAGTTCGCATAAACACCCTGGAATGAACCCCAACTATTCGAAGTTCAAATAGAATAGGAAAGGCAGCCGTTGTTAGAAGTTTTACTAGAGCTGGTAATAGAAGAACCCATAGAAGAAGAACCACCCTTAGCGGAAGTTCCACCCGAAAATCCATTGCCAATGGCTGACCAAGGAAATGGGTTAGAAGAGCTTAGGTCGAACATGGCCGCCATGGATGCCCAATTCAGACAGTCCATTGCTGGTGTCGATGCGCAACTTAAGGCCTCCATTATGTCTATGAATAATGACATGAACATGATGATGGAGACCATGCAAGAGATTTGTGATAAGTTCCTAGCTAAGCCTTCTCCATAGTCTAACCAACCTAAAGGAGAAACACCAGCTACAGACCCTAATATGGCCGCTCTCATGGCTAAAATCGGTAAGTTGGAGGAGTCTGTTTAGGAGACTAAGCGGCTGGGAAAAGGGGAAATTGACATGAACACGCTATGCTTATTCCCTAATGCCAAGTTACCGAAAAAGTTCAAAGGTGTGGACTTTGCGAAGTTTGACGGCACCGGTGATCCAAAGGCCCACCTTCAGGGGTATGTTGGTTCTCTCACCATGCGCGGGATCGAAAAGGAAGCCATGGCCCAACTATTCCATGAGTCTCTGTCCGACGTGGCCCTGCAATGGTTCCTCACTCTTGAACCCTCTAAGAAAAGGACTTGGGAAGACATTGGGACAACCTTTGTGGCTCAATACGACTTCAACGTCGACTTGAAGATGACCACGAGGGAACTAGAAAGTACCAAGATTGGGGAGAAAGAAAGCTTTGCTGATTTTGTGAAGCGTTAGAGGGCCAGGGCCGCTCAAATGCAGAACAAGCCGGATCTCAAGGAACAGATACGGATAATAACAAAGAACCTGCCGAGCTCCTTTGCTCCATACATGGTTCTTTCCCAAGCCGCTCCGAACTTCGAAACTTTTTTATGACTCTTGGTTGACCGTGGAAAAAGCCTTACGGGATGGTACTTTGGAGAAAAAGGAAATAGGGTCGAAGTCCAAAAAGGCATACTCAGGGAACTGTAACGTCCTCTTCGGGAATACTAATCAAGCCGGAACCTCATCTGTTAAACCGGCGGAAGTTAACCAAATTTTTGAAAAACCAAAATCCCAAACCGAGCATTTACTCAGTTCAGTACCCCCAAGTTTGCCTTACTCAAGAAACTAACAAAAGTCGAGGTATTGAAACCTCTCTCGCCACCACAAACCATTCCACCAAGCCTGGACCAAAGTATCTATGGTGATTTCGACCAAATGCCTGGCCATGCCACTAACAATTGCATCCGCCTTTGTCATGATCCAAAATCTCATTGACAACAAGGTCATTGATACCCCTCCTCCAGATAAGCCAAACACCATTTCAAACCCTTCGCCACAACACAACACCCCCTTCCGTATCAACCAAATCACCCTAACCAAAGACCAAACCGTCCAAGACTTCAATCTAACCCTTTTCATTGTCCCCGATACTGAACCAAAGCCTGTTGTGGAAATTTCCAAAGAGACCGCCCTTTGTTTCCTGTGGGAATGGGAGAACACATGGGGAGATCTGATTCCTGATTGGGAAGAGTTTAAAGAAGCCAACTTTCAAAGGGATGCCGAACCATTATTCGAGCCTAGATGGAAAGTAGATTGGCAGAACATTCACGCTAACCCTCTCGAAGGACTTTCCTTATACATGATGTTCGAAAACCAAAACGAGAATTGTCAGGCCCCTCAAAAGATGCCTGAATGGGAATGGGACCCAACCCCAGATGAGTATCAGCTTCTAGCCTGGGATGACCCACTGGATACCTTCTCTCTACCCGCAATGTTTGCCGAGGAATATCAGCCTGAAATGTTGACCTCTGATTGGCCGAAACTTGCTCCATTTCGCCTAGACTTCTCTCATTTCAATGACTTCGTCATTGATAATCTACACCATAATGTGGGCCTTACTCCATATCTGGGACCCCCCTAAATCTAAAGAAGAGGTAACCAGTAATGAGTTTGACCCAATGGACTACCTCGTCGACGAGGCTGAATCCGAGCCATCGGTCACTTTCCCAAAGGATGTTGATGTCACCATGATGAACCTATGGGAAGATGAACCGGGAGCTAAAACAAACCCGTGGGCAAACACTGAAATTGTCAACATAAAAGTGGAAAATAAGGAATGGATCGTAAACAAGCCAGTGATGGAAGCTGAGCAATGGAGGCCTGAAGACCTTTGGGATGATTTGGTTATCGCTGAAGTGGCTGCCATCCTCCAATATACTACTATTGGGAGCAAGCGCAAAGCCCTTGTTGATTTATGGAGTGAGGAATCAAAATACCGCCAGATTAGCCATTTGATTAGGAGTGGTCGAATCTATCAACATCCTAACCTCTAAGCCAGAGAATCTTCCAATCCTATAGCTCCACTAGCCAAAAAACCTTCTGACCCTTTCATTACCCCAACCAAAAATACCTTCCAACCTTTCACTCCACCAACCAAAGAGCCTTTCAGTCTTGAGAAAAACCCTGAAGCAATGATTAAGCAATAGCTCGAGCAGACCTATGCTAAAATGTTTGTCTGAGATGTGTTTGTTCATTCCGCCCGCCACCGCAAAGGACTCATTCAAGCCCTTTCCCACATGAAAGTTCCCTCCAGCATAACCCCCGATGAACTTGTAGCACTCATTAAAACCATACTCATCAAGCATGTCATAACCTTCACTGACCGAGATCTACCCACCGAAGGGACTGACTACAATAAGCCACTCCATGTCACCCTGAAATGCCATGGTAAATGGGTTCCGGTAATCCTGGTCGACAATGGTTCAACAATCAATGTTTGCCCGCTTCATGTTGCCTACTGTTTGGGGTACAAAAAATAAGGACTTGTCTCCGTCGGAAGTCAAAGTCTGGGCATACGATAACACTCGTCGGGATGTAGTTGGGACTCTCATGCTTCCAATGACCTTCGGGTCCTACCAAACTGAGGTGGAATTTCATGTGGTGAACAGTCCTGCTTCCTTCAATCTGTTGTTGTGGAGACCCTGGCTGCACCGACCGAACATCATGGCTGTGCCTTCCACTCTCCATCAGAAAATCCGCCTGGGGCTCGAAACAGGAATGCTCACTATCCACGGAGACTCTGGAATTCGTGCTCCAACCGAAGACAATGCCCCACTTTTGGAGATTCAACATGGGGAGGAGGACGTTGCTCTAGGAGGTTTCTCACTCGATACTTCCAACTTTGTTTTCTCGGTCAAGATTGATAATGACTTTGTTAGTAGTCATTATCAATGTCACCATCAAGATAATGAAGAAGATGTCCTATATGCCGGGTTTGGGACTAAGAAAGAACCTGGAAGGGCCTACGAAGTTTGAAGCTCAAGGGACTCTGATCCGCACAACTGGCCCGGGATATCTGCCCTCAGGTGATAGAAAGGTGAAGAAGGGGGACAGATTGAAAGACTACTTCATTAAGAAGAAAGCGAAGCAAGTTTACCAGGGACAGCCAGAGCCATTCTGGGATAAGGACACCAATACTTTCCTGCCAGGGTTTGAGATATTTGCCAATGATGTTTGGCCAGAAAGCGAGGAAGAGTTTGAAGTTGTGGAAGAACAGAAGAGGTCGGTTGATTGGATTGAGGTTTTTGCCATGGGAAGTCTAGCGATCTTATTTGAGGAAAACAAACCAATGGGTACAGTCGGAGAAGCTCAAGTGCTGATGCTAGGGCAGAAGGCCCTCGAAGATCCAACATCGCTCATCATGGATGCCGCTGGGGATTACAAGAACTGGACTTTCATACCAAGTGCAACCTGCCATGGATCCGAGTCTAAGTCTGAGTCCGAGCCATTTGAGTCTAAGTCTTCTGAGTCTGTCGAGTCCGAGTTGGTGCCTCTTGGCCCGACTCCTTAAGGTCTGTACTTCAAGTTCAAGTTCACCCGTGTGTATGGTGCCCTCGAGGCCTCTACTGATGATGAAATAAATGAATTTGATTCCGCTTACTTCCCTGACTTTGAAATAAATTGTGTCGACCCTGATGATGAAGAGATTGATTTCGATAGGGACATCCCCAAAGAAATTCGAACCCTAATTGAAAGGGAAGACGAAAGGCATGCTCAACCTGTAAAAGAAGAAATTGTTTTAATAAATTTGAGAGATGAAGGGAATCCCCGAATGACTAAGATATGTTCCGCGCTATCTGCAGAAGAGCGCCAAGCTCTTGCAAATTTGCTTAAAGAGTTTGAAGACGTTTTTGCGTGGTTGCATGCTGATATGCCCAGAATCGATCTTGAAATCGTGGAACACCGGATTCCCCTTTATCCCGATGCAAAACCCGTAAAGCAGAAATTGAGGCGCATGAGACCCGACTGGGTGCTTAAAATAAAAGAAGAGGTCACTAAAAAAATCAATGCGGGGTTCCTGATAGTAACCGAAAACCCTCAGTGGGTCGTAAACATTGTCCCTGACCCGAAAAAGGATGGCAAAATTATGGTCTGTGTTGATTTCAGGGATCTAAATAAAGCAAGCCCGAAGGATGACTTTCGGCTACTGCACATCGATTTACTAGTTGACAACACCGTTGGACATGCTCTGCTATCTTTCATGGATGGCTTTTCAGGTTACAATCAAATCCTCATGGCCCTTAAAGATCGAGAGAAAACCACATTCGTCACTAAATGGGGGATTTACTGCTACTGAGTCATGCCTTTTGGACTGAAGAATGTAGGATCTACTTATCAACAAGCTGCTACAACCTTGTAACATGACATGATTCACAAGGAAGTGGAGGTCTATGTTGATGACATGATCGTTAAGGCGAAAGAGCGAGAAGGGCACTTACTCGCACTTAAGAAGTTTTTTGAGAGAATCAGAAAGTACAAGATGCGCCTCAATCCAGCCAAATGTACGTTCGGAGTCACTGCTGGGAAGATGTTAGGGTTTATGATCACTACTCAAGGCATTGAAGTCGATCCATCGAAGATCAAGGCCATTCTAGAAATGGAGCCACCACGGTCTGAAAAGGATGCAAGGTGTTTTCTTGGCAAAATGCAGTTCATCGGTCGATTCATCGCTAAATTGACTTCAACTTGTGAACCAATATTTCATTTGCTTAAGAAACGGGTACCATTTGCATGGGACGACAGATGCCAGAAAGCTTTCGAAACTATCAAAGCCTATCTGTAGAATCTACCAGTGTTGACGCCGCTTGTAGCAGGAAAACCTTTGATCCAATACCTATCAGTCACTCCATCTTCGATGGGGTGTATGTTGGCACAGGAAGGAGACGATGGGGTTGAAAGGGCCGTTTACTACCTCAGCAAAAAGATGGTCGGATATGAAGAACATTATACTCCGTTGGAGAAGACATGCTGGGCGCTCGTTTGGGCTTCCAAGAAGTTGAGACATTATATGCTAGCCTACCCAGTAAGGTTAATTTCTCGAATGGATCCTCTAAAGTACCTGTTTGAGAAACCAGCTCTTTTGGGGAGGATGGGGCGATGGCTGTTGGTGCTAGCTGAGTTTGAGTTAAAGTACGTCACCAAGAAGTTCGTAAAAGGAAGAGTTGTTGCCGAGTTCCTAGCCGATTGTCCAGTTGAAGGAGGAGAGGATACCGAGTTTAAGTTTCCTGACAAAGATATAATGACTGTGGCTGAGGATGTTTGGCAGTTGTACTTCAACGGAGCAGCTAACTAGAAAGGGTTTGGGATCGGTGTGCTGCTAATCTCGCCTGATGGATCACACATCCCACTTGCATTCAAGCTCAACTTCGAAGTCACCAACAACCAAGCGGAGTACAAGGCTTTTATCGTAGGCATGGAAGCAGTTATCGAGATTGGTATTGAAAAATTGGAGGTTGTAGGAGATTCGAACCTAGTTGTATCCCAAGCAAACGGTGATTGGAAAGTCAAGGAAGAAAAACTGAAGCCGTATCACCAAGACCTCGAGGATCTCATTCCTCACTTCAGCAAGGTTACATTTACTCATGTCCCGAGACTCAAGAACCAGTTTGCAGATGCTCTGGCAACGCTGGCATCCATGGTTAAAATTCCTGTTGGTGTGAAGTTAAGGCCAATCGTGATCGAACAAAGAGATACACCAGTGTATCAGCATGTCATGGTCCTTGATGAGCCCGACGATGGTCACCCTTGGTATTATGACATTTGGAGATTTGTGGAAAGAGGGGAATACCCCGCAGGAGCAAGCAAAAAGGACAAGATCACCCTTCAAAGGATGGCAGCTCAGTACATCATTTGTGGGGGAAACCTATATCGAAGGTTGTACTGTGGTATGCACAAGCTATGCATCCATGGTGCAGAAGCAAAAAGGGTAATGGAGGAAATCCACGAAGGTGTATGTGGTCCCCACATGAACGACATGATGCTCGCCAAGAAAATCCTCAAGCAGGGATACTTTTGGTCCACCATGGAGACGGAATGTGTGGAGTATGTACGACGGTGTCGCAAATGTCTGATTCATGCCATCCTCACGCACGTCCCACCATGCGAACTGCAGCAAATGACCTCACCGTGGCCGTTCCCAGCATGGGGTATTGACGTCATTGGAAGGATCGTGTCAGCAGCGTCTAATGGTCATAAATTCATCTTGGTGGCTGTTGATTACTTTACAAAATGGGTAGAAGCTGCTTCTTATGCCACTCAAACCACGGTTCAAGTTGCGCATTTTATCAAGCAAAATGTCATTTACCGGTATGGAGTTCCTCAGGTGTTCGTGTCCGACAATGGGGTTTATTTCAAAGGACGAGCTCGGGAAGTCTTGGATGAGTTCCAAATCCAAGTACACAAGTCAACGACCTACTGGCCGCAGACCAACGGAGCCGTGGAAGCAGCTAATAAAACAATCAAAGCCATCCTAGAAAAGACCATTCAATTTATAAGGGACTGGCATGAGCAGTTGCCGCTGGCTTTGTAGGGGTATCGCACGTCTGTACATACGCCAACAGGGGCAACCCCTTACTCTTTGGTCTACAATATGGAGGCTGTACTTTCCATTGAGTTGGAGGTTCCATCTTTTCGAACTATGACGAGTGTAAGGTCCAAGAGGCAGAATGGTTAAGCAATCGGTTCGAAGAGCTCATGTTGTTCGACGAACGCCGGTTAAGGGCTCTTTATCACATTCAAGGGTATCAGAGAAGGATTGCACGTGCATTCAATAAGAAAGTGAAACCCAAGGACTTGGCAGAAGGTGACATGGTTTAAAGGAAATCCAGGCACCAATCTATGATCCACACGGAAAGTCCCGGCCAAAGTGGTCTGGGCCGTACATCATCAAGAGCATCCTATCCGGAGGAGATACGCAGCTCATTGACTTGGATGGAAACAAATTCTCAACCTTGGTCAACCTAGATCAGCTCAAGCACTACTACCCCTGAGAGAAGCTCGCTGGGCTGAAGACCACAAGGGCAGGCAGTCCCAGGCAAAAATTAGAGCAAACGTCTGCTAGGATGAAAACCCGCGAGGACATCATAGGCAAAAGTTAAGGGATGCAATAAATGAGCTTGCTAGGCTGAAAATCCGAAAGGGCGGTACTAGGCAAAAGTCAGAGTGAAAAAGGAGAGTGTCAAAACCAGAGCGAACTCTACCTTGAACTATGTTATGACCTGATTCTTTTACCAAAAGGATACATAGGCAGCCTTACTCTGAGGCTTGGAATCAAAGAGGGGGAAACCCTCAATAACTCATTTTATTAAGATAACTGCTTCTAATACATAGGGCTGAGCACGACTTTCAAAAATAAAAGATGCAGCATAATGAAAAGGGTGGGTCCACAATTTATTCAATGGTTAGGGTAGTAGGATTGTGTCAGTTTCCTTGGGCCCCAGCTCTCGCAGTAATGTCTCTCCTAAGCCATTTTTGGTAACTCCCCCGTGCCACCACAGATGGGTAGGGATGCGTTTCGGTCACCTCACGAGTCCTCCAGAATCGCTGATAGTTGCAGAGGATGGAATGGCGGAAAAGAGGTAGAACAACATCTATCAGGACCTCTGTACGGGCCTCATGCCTCAAACCGAGCTGACGCTGGATCCGATAGGGAATATAGAAAGTAAAAGCCTCCAAACCAGCAAGGACAACCCACTGAGGGCCCATGAAGTGCACTATCATAGGCGGAAGGTCAAGCCACGGACATCTCTAAGAAATAGTCTCAACCTGCTGACGCTTGAAGAAGTTGACCCACTCAGAAACTCACCTGTCTGCAAACTCAAAGCATTGCAGGAGACAGCAACCTAGCCTCATAAACCCAGTTGCCAGGAGGGATGGTCAGCACGCTCACCTTGTCGCAGAGCCAGATCTGCAAAAGAGAGAAAACAAGTAAGAAGCCATAGAAAGCCAAGCTGAGTGTTGAAGTAAAACGAGAACGTGAGAAAAGCTTGAAAAAGGAGAGCTGAGTGAGAAACCAACTTGTAGGAGGAGAGGGCTACCCCCGAAAGTCTCGGTCCCTAAAAAACGAACCTTGTTCAAACCCATCAATGTCTAAGCTAAAACCATTGGAACCACATCCTTTCGAGCCTCGATCTGAACAGCAATGCTGACCAGTGCCGAACTAACATGACCGGTGGAAGGAACCAAGAGGTAGGCTGCAAGTAGGCACATGCAAAGTGCAGTCATGCGCCGAGTCTGATAGGTCACGTTCGCAAGATTGCCAAAAGGAGAGAACATCTCAATGAGGCACATTACATTGAGATGACCATTGCTAACCAAGTAGTGAGCAATGCCGCCACTCAATCCAAGAACTGCAGCCAAGACCTTGTGGATGCTCTCACGCACATGAGGAATGATGACTTCTCCCGAGCCAAAGCTACCGAGGTACGCACGAAACTTTTCCACGGTAGGACAAAGCTCTTGTTCGCCAAAGCGGAACACATGGACCTCTGGATCCCAAAGACTTGTGGCTGCCCTTAAAAGCTCGGGACGGGGATGGATGTTACGAAGGTACCTCATGGAGTAGAGACCATGAGCCCGAAAGTTGAGCCAATCGACACTTTGTATTGAGGCCAACCATGGGCGAAGCGAACCTGTGAGACAAAGGGCCATATGAATGAGGAGAGAGCTTTAGAAAGATGAGAATTGAGTGGGGTGAGAAGAGTTTGAAGATGAAGGCTTGAATTTATAGGAAGAATGAAGGAGACAACTTCAGCTTTCAAAGAGCCTTGGGCTTCCAAAAGTACAAGTTTTCCATGAGTCTTACATGGGAAAAGACTTGGTCATACCCTACAAGCTCAAGACAGACATGCATTGGCTCAGAAATGCCATTGCAGGGGTCAAACTTTAGCCATCGTGCAATCTGTCTTGAGAAGCAGCAAAACTGCAAACTATCAGGAAAATAGTCACGCGCGGCATATTGAATTTGGGAAATCATCACGGCGTAACATTGATACACCGTGGAATTGTATGATGCCATGCACGGCATATTGGAGCTACGCACGGCATAATGAGTCTGAATTTCTGCAGTTTTTGACAGCAGAGGTGTGAAATGGATTTAAGGCACCTCGGGGCATCACCAACCACCAGAGCACACCCCAACGGGTATTTGGGACTTCAGGGATGTCTCGCTTTGGGTAAACTCTCGAAATTCGAAGTCATGGTACAAAAAGTCAATAAAATCCCATTCTTAAGTCGTGTCGAGGTATCAAAATCCATTTCGAGCCATTTCAAGTCGTTTCTTTGAGTCACACAGGTCATAATAATCGACAGTGACTTAGTCTAAGTTTCGGTTCAAGTCCCGAGTCAAAATTTGAGGTTCTCACCTTTCAAAGTCAACATTTTCTTAGTTTTCGAGTGTTTTCCAAGCATGAGGTCAAGTTTTCAAGTCCCGTATCAAGTTTTAAAGGTTGTCATTGTCATACATAGTTGTGTTTTAGCCGGTAGCGAGGGCGCTTGTGTAAATTCCCGTATATAGCGTCAATTTTTCAAAGTTTATTCAATTACTTTCTTTGATTTCTATTCCTTTGTCGATATATCCATTTGTCAGTCTATTACCCATTGTATATCTTGTATCCGGTTCAGTTTTGCGATTAATGGCTAGTCGTACATTCTGGTTAGTGTTTTAGTTATTCAATTTTCTTTATACAACAGCAATAAAAGAAATTAAATGGCATAAACATTGAAAGAACAGTTTTCTATACAATCCCGGAGGTATCTATGAGTCAAAGTACATAAGAAAAAAAGGCATGCAAGCCTGATGCTCAAAATCTTATCTACCAAGGGTAAACAGGCACCCTATAAAAGGAAGCACGCAAGCTCCACCAAAAAGGCAAAAAGCAAAAGAGGGAGCTCAGTCCTCATCCTCATCTCTGTCCTCGCCCTCCTCCTCATCCTCCTCGGAGACCTCCTCCTCGACCTCGGAGCCAGCCATCTCCTGAGTGCCAGTCACCCTAGGCATGGTACTCCCTGAAGTATCCTCCAGGTCGACATTCGTAGGCTCCTCTGTCTCGTCGGAGACAACGATGGGCTCCTTCTCGGTCCCCGCAGAGTGTCGTGACCTCTTCAACGGAGGCTCCTCCCGAGAGCCAGCAGAAGAGACCTGTGGCACTTGCATACGAACAGACTTCCGCCGTGGCCCTCGTGAAGCCCCTCCTCTAGCCTGCAACAACATAACAACATTTGCATCATAATCGTAATAAAGGCGATAGAAATAAAGTAAGTAGCTAGGGTTCAGGAGTTTACCATCGTCCCACCAGCGTGAGGAAGTACTACTGGAGGGTGGCCCATGGCATACTACCGCACGAGCTGCTCTAGGCCCATCATGGCCTTCGCCATCTCTCTGACGTACTCCAGAGTCGCCTACACAATGGAAAAGACCAATTAGAACATGCATTGAGAATAGCAGGCATACGAAAAAGAATAAGGACACGTCACACCTGAGCAAGGAACTCTGGACCTGCGACTGTGGGATGTGGCACCACCACTAGACCAGGAGCCCCCTGGGCGGTCGTCACGTCCACTGTCCAAGAAAGTGGAGGCAAGCTGGTCCCGCTTCGCACCGTCACCTCAACCTCCACCACCTCTACCTCCATCTCCTCTCCTTCCTCCTTTTCCCCTTCTACCTCCTCTACCACCTCTACCACCCAGCGCATGCTGTGCCGCCTCCTAAGCAGCGCGTATCCCGAAACCCTGCATCAAGTGTTGAGCCCGGTATTCAGCGTAGTCAGCGCTTACCTGAAAGAGTGGCTCTAGCTCGGGGTTTGGCCGCGTGAACCACTCGATCTCTTCCCAAGTGTACTGACTCGTCCTCTGCACCAGAGGAGGGTGTGGCCTAGGAACTCGAAAAGTGTCCAACTTCAATGATTGATGTGACACCCGGTCACCCAGGTACCACTGCCAGCCGTAAGGGGACTTAAGAAGCACTCGACCTCTGGTCACCTCCTTGCTCCGAGCCATGTACGGAGCCTCGAGACCGTCCCAGATGCGCCAGTGAACCTGCAATCTAGAGCAAGCGATGTCAACATACTATTCAAATTGAGATGCACATGAAGTTTAAGAACCAAACATTCGAAAAGTATTGATACCTGATTGGGATGCAGCTCGTCCAAAAAGAGGCGGAAGGCGTTCAAATTGCCCTTTCCTTTCTTCACTCCCCGGAACTCCTTTGACAAACGTAGCGCCTAGGGGAGTATCTTGTCATCTGGGCACATAGTCTCAGGAGGGTACATGCCAAACACCTCGTACGTCCAAAGCTGCAAGTCAAAGCATTCAAAGTTAGCACGAGATAAGCAATAAATGAATGGAAGGCTAACTATTCAAAAGAAAGGAATTGAGGTGTACCTCCCAAACTCTCCAGTAGCCACCGAGGCTAGTATGCCCCTCGGGAAAGAGACCCCATGAAGGCATAGCATGCCTCAAACGCTACACCCCCCAGTCGAAGCGGGCAATGTCCCCGACGTTCCTCAAAGCCAGTAAGAACGAGAGGTGTACCCGGTTATGCCTGTTAGGAAATAGAGACACATTGAGCATGTACAACAGGAAGCACCTCGCCATCTACTCCTTCTGGGCCCTATCCGCCGGAAACTCCTCCTTTCAAAACTCCAAAAGCTAGGCATACTGGGCATCATCTGTCTCTGCCCTCAGTACGTACCCCAACATCAACCTTTGGAAGTTTGCACGCCTCCCTGTCGTGGTGTCAAAAGGGATGGGGTCACCTCTGACCCTTAGACCGGTGATCGCCGAAAAGTCCAAAGGCGTCAGCGTCATCTCATCGAAAGAGAAGCGGAATGAATTCGTTGTGTCCCACCACCTCTCGGCAAGTGCCTTCACCACCTGGCGATCATTACTCGCCCTCGTCAACACCTCGACGAACTCCCTGAAGCCCGCCTGCCTCACTATCTCCCTCATTGCCTCAGGGAGCCTCTCCCAAAACTTTGGCACATCTGCTGCACCGCCATAACACGAGATCAAAATTGCCTGTTGCAGTAAATTGGCAATATTCAATAAACATGCATAATATTCAAGGCAAATACAATATTCAAAGCGAGGAAATGAAAGTACGATGCATTGGAATTTGAAATGCAAGTATTTAAAGTATACCTCATCTCGGTGCAAGGAAAGGTGCTGCTGTGGGCCCCTAAGGACCAGAGCCTCATCGTATGTAGGCATCTCCGGCCTATAGGTGTCCAAAAGAGAAGGCACTTGTAAGGACCCGTAATTTTAGAAAATTTTTAAAAGGTTTATTCGATATTATAAATGAGGAAAATATGAAATTTTTTGAGTTTAAATGAGTTGGGGTTAATGTGATGAAATTGTTTGTTAGAGGGTGCAAGTGCAATATGTGTTTATGTTGGTATATATATGTGTGGGTGTGTGTGTAAAGGAGCATTTTACTCCTCACACTCTCTCTCCATCTCACGATCTCTCCCTCTCTTGGCACTCTCTCTTTCTCCCTCTCCAACACTCAAAACTCCAACCCTCACTCAAAACCCTTGGCAAATAACCTTCAATCCTTCATTCATTCGCGTTATTGAGCTCGAATCCCGGTGGGTTTAGCTTGAAAGGGCTTGTTTTGCTTGGTTTGAGTTTCCGGAGTCTAGGGCTTGATCGATCTCTTTGAGTTCGGCTTTGATAATCGAGGTAGGGAAATCTAACTATCTTTATATGTTTATGAGTTGATTGTGTGCCAAAATTGTGCTCTATTTGGTTGGATTCGAAGTTATACTCTTTCTTAGTTTTTTTGCAAATCGCCCACTGTAATGCAGTGGTACCGATACCAACTTTTTGAGGTACCGGTACCTTTGGTACCGATACCTACTTTTTGAGGTACCAATACCTTGACTCTGATTGCTCACTGGATTGGTTTGGTACCGATACCTACTTTTTGAGGTATTGGTACCAATTACTCAGAAAACTGTTTTGAACTTCATTGATCATTCATTGATTATGTTGATCTCCCATCACTTCAAACACATTCTCAACACCTCTGAACGACTACTTAACAACGAAATATGTATTCCTTTGGTCACTAGATGTTCTTTCGTTCATAGCATCATGTTGGGCAAAACTTGGATATTATAGTACTTTCGATTGAATATCAATATTGAATGAGATTCGAACTTGATACACTTTCGATCCTTGCTCGAAGATACATTATTATTGAGCTCATATCCTATCGTTTCATTCCATCCTTGTTACTATTCGTATAGATTCTCACGTTGTGGTTCCTTCCCTGAGGTTATAACATACACGTTCATGAGTTTGATCATAATACTTTATGTTGGACACCTAGTATCGAAATGTTTGAACATAGACAATTGTGGAGTATTAGAATGAGAATCATGCTACGTTATAAATGATCCGTGAATGATTGAGACACTTAAACACAGATTATGATATGATGACGATAATGGGAAGTGTGAGATGATACGATTAACCAATAAACTAACGTTAAGATGGTGATGTGACGAGTTATTATCGGTATGAGATAGGTCAATGCAAGATGGGACATGATGGAAGTACTCATTGATATGTAGGTGTCACCCTCATAATGATCATCGTAGGGTTGACTCTATTGCGAAGTTGTATCGATATGTTTGCATCGTGACTATATGTTGAATATGGGAATAGACCTGGGTAAAGCCGTGGTGACCCAAGTGCCCTGTGACTATGAGAATAGACCCGGGTAAAGCCGTGGTGACCTTACTGCTCTACAGATTTGAGAATAGAAAGCCATGGTGACTCTCTTTCGGTTCGTCTCAGGGAAAAGACCCAGGAAAAGCCATGGTGACTCTAAGGGCGAAGTTGGTTGTATTGAACTAAGAATCCGAATAACCTTTGTAGTGTATGGTGACTAGTGGAAACGGATGTCGTGTGGGGTGTTGACTACGCTATTCTTATTATTATCTGTCGTTCGACTATTCATTTGGTACGGCATTCGGCAAAGAGACATAATTAACCTACCGTAGTGTGACGCGTTTAGGAAGACCTAAAGGAGGATCCGCACGTTAGGCTATAAATGAGAATCCGATTGTAGGGGCATGATAGATGACGAGACGTGACATAAAAGTGAGAGAGTTGGTGCGAGGGAGTCATCTAAGTTCTTAAACATCTTGACTATGTATTATGCTCATGGTTGGTTCTAATTGCCATTTCTTAGCGATGTGATCTTCTTCCTTGCACTTGTCTTCTCATATATACATAAAGTTAGAGTAGATTTTCCTACTGGACTAGTGTAGCTCAACCTATTATTATTTTCAGGTACACCTCAAGGGCATTGATGTGGAGTGCTTGATGTGCATACGACTTCATCATTTTGAAAGCTAACATAGAAGAATTACCTTGATATCTTTGTAAAAATCCTTTTGGGAGATGTAATTGTAATTTTAAGCTAACCTTTTGAATTGAAAATCATGTAATCTCTAAACTTGATGTCTTTTGCTTAACTATGAAATTTGGGGCCGAAGTGCCATTGTAACGCCCCTAATTTTAGGTACGTTAAAAGGATAATTTATTACAAAACTTAAAGAGAGTCACTGCTCATTATTACAACATAACTCTCGTAAGAGTATTTTAAGCACAGAAATAGGAAGCTAGGGTTCCTTACTACTGCTCCGCTTGTTCCTCCATCCTAGCGAGATCTTCGGCTCCGAACGCCTCCAAAGTGAAGAGTTCGCCCTGTTCATCTATCAGATCTGACATATTATACCGGCGTCGCCACCCATATAATATGTCAGGGTCACCAAAAGGTAACACCATGAACTACAGGGCTCAATAGTATAATCCTACGTACTAACCCTTAACTTATGAACAAGAGATCATAATAACAACGATTCTACATAAATCAATCATATTGACAAATAGTTAATCAAATCCACATTCCTTATTCAAACTAACGATAGTGTTGACTTTTCTGACTCGTCGTAGACCGTGTCGTTATTTCCACTTTTCTTTTCCAAAACACCTTTCTAACTCACCCAACCTCGGTTCCGACGTTCCGGGTTCCCGAGTATCCTCACAATGGTTCCGCCGCACCGGGTTCCCATTGGCACACAATTGCATTGGCTCCTCTCCACGGATAACCAAGCCACACACCCAACCTCGGTTCCGCCGCGCCGGTCTCCCGAGTATCCTCACAATGGTTCCGCCGTGCCGGGTTCCCATTGGCGCACACACACACACAACTCACATAATGCCACCCAAACCGGTCATTATGTAGTTTCAAAATATTTCCTTCCTCGGAAAACACATTTTCTTCCTCGTTAACCTCACCCTAAGCGTCATGTCTCTAACTTTCTTGGTTTAGGTGTCTCGTTTTCATGCATAGACTTCCACGGTAGAACTTTCCACATAAACAAGCATTCATAAAAAATTCATGACTATTCTAACAAGATCATCCAATTCTAGATTATTTTAGCATGCTTATACATCCATTAGCGAAATAAGTTTACAAATCTTCATTTCGACATCAAAAGATAACCTTATCTACTTTCGAAAGAATGATCAAAGTTTACTTCTTAATGACATTCTATTCTCCAACATACAATCTTATACAATGCATAGAGTTGGTGGACTAGGATTTCCTACCACTACAACAAAATGGGGATTTAGGGGCACTTTTAAAAGGGCACTTTTCCAACACTGCCTTATCAAGTTATTAACGAGGCACCACTTCCTAAAGTGCCCCATTTGATTCTCCCTATTGCGGCAGTCAGCTTAGACACCAAATTTAACATTTTTAATTTTTTTAATTTAACATGATAGGGCAGTTGAAAGTGCCTCGAAAAGCTGGATTTAATAGGGCACTTATTTGGAGATATAAAACTACGCCGTTTTTGTAATAAACTTATTTGTTTCAAATTTACCTTTTTTTATTATTTTAATTTAATATGATAGGGCAGTTGAAAGTGTCTCGAAAAGATGAGTTAATAGGGCACTTATTTGTAGACATAAAACTACGCTGTTTTTGTAATGAACTTTTTTTTGTTTAAAATCAACGTTTCTAATAGGGCATCTTTGCCCACAACGGCGTTCACAATCTGCCGATCTGGACTCCAGATCAATATAGCTTCCTCCAAAGTTTCCAGCTACTCAAAGGAGTCCTGACGATTGGAAGAAGACGACGCCACTCTTTCATCTATATCCGCATCTCGTTTCTTGTTTCTATTTGAAGCTTTCTCTCAGGCTCAATTTGTCGCCGCGGGATACGAGGTATTTCATAGATTTTGGTCATATTTTTTCAAATAACTATTCCTTGTTAATTGATTGCCGATCAAAAGCTCTTTCGACCTGTTTACGTTTAATTAGGTTTTAGTGTTTACGATTTGTTTACTCCCCTCCCCCGATTTCGCTAATGGATCAGTTTCTTCACATATAAGGTTCCCTCAATTATATACCCTATTTAATTAGTACCTTTTAGCTCCTGCCGCACACAAATTTGGCGGCCCCTTTAAACACAAAGTCATTGTTTGCGGAGACACATGTTCAGTGGAAATAAAATTGGGTCTACAGGCCTAAATAGAGAATTTGACACCAAAATATAGGAACATGTAGTTACAACAAATAGTCAATATAGCGACATGTGTTTCGAATTTTGGTCACTTTAAATTTTGTCAAACTTGACAAAGTAGTAGATGGGTCAATTGATGATTTAAATGGAGTACGATACAATTGTGTGGAAATTTTCGGGTGCCATAGAAGATTGGAACTCTTGTTCTTTGATACTGCACTTTCCCTCTAATCATGTAGTCTAGTACTGTGATTTTTGAGTTTCATGCCCAGAGGTAATACTCATTCCATGGTGTCGCTGATGTATGAAGATTGATGGATAGTTTTTGTAAGTGTCATTCCTGCAATATCATGTGTCTATTGAATATTTGATGAGGTTGCCGTCCAATATTCCAATATAGCCCCTGGATTGGATGAGATTTGATGGATAAAATTGCTTTCTCAAATCAATCTCAAGTCAACCCTATGGGATAGATTTTACAATTGAAAGGATAAAAGTCATAGTTCTACACCACGACACAGATACCACTTGAGAGATTCCTAAATACAACTAGATGCCCTTGTCATAGCCCCTATATGTTGGTTGCCCTTGTCATGTTATTGTAGTAGAATGAGATTCCTTACTTTCCTAACCATTTTTCAATATGACGTTTTCTTATTGATTGATGCTAGGTGGGGGATTGTGTTTATTTCAAAAGCATAGCCAACCCCATAGAAGTTGTAGGCAAAGGGCGGATCGCTAGTATGGATCCATCTACGGAGGTAGGCGGAGTAGAACTCAGAGTTAATTGGTGTGAGATTCATGTTCAAATCCCAATCATATGGGGTGAGCATTTGATGAGGCCTTACGCAGTCCTTAAGACCGTTGGCGATGCCATTGGTACGCCAATAGCTTGGCCTATTTCTTTGGTACGTTTGATGCACAATACTGTCTATTTTCCAATTCTTATTGCAAGACAATGGCTTTTAAAACCGTGTATTTTGTTTTGTTTTGATCAGGTAGTGAGAGATGATGATGATGGCTTTATTGAATGAATGAGATCAGTTGGAAGATGCCTAGTAGACAGAGTTATTTCACAAGAATACTAGTTTTATGGTTTTATTTGTTTTGTTTCTACTGGTAGTTCTTTTAAGGGTAGGCATTTCATGCTTTGATCTAGAGTTTGGTAAGTAGGATTTTGCTGGAAACTTTAGTAAGTTTCTTAGAAGTGAAGTTTGTTTTTTGTTGAAAACATTAGAATTCTGCTAAAATAGTTTCTATTCAATGTTGTGTGTTTTGTTTTTGGATAATTGTGAGGTTTGTTGACTAGTAGTTTCTATTGAATGACTATGGCTTATGTTGTTTGGACATGGTTGAGAAATAAATTGCAATTTATTATGGTTCTATTGTATAGTCACTGTAGAGTAGTAAAAAAAAAAAAAAAAAATCTCAACGCCTTAGAAGGCATTCATTAATGCCGTTAAAGCTATTCTCTAGACCTCAAACAAAGTGGATTATGCTGCACTTTGAAGTGCCTTAAAAGTGTATTGAAAAAAAAAATGAAATTCTGAGGTTGCATTCAAAAATGCCTTAATAAGTAAACTATGGGACACTTAAAAAGTGCAGGAAAAAGAAATTTTTGAGGCTCCTCAAAGTGCCTCATTATGAGTGCCTTAATAAGTGATTTATGTGGCAGCTGAAAGTGCAGCTAGAAGCATTTCTTGAGATATATTAAAGTGCCTCAAAAAATGTCTGAGGCGGCATCCAAAAATGCCTTAATAAGTAAACTATGGGGCACTTACAAGTGCAGGTAAAAGAAACTCTTGAGGCTCCTCAAAGTGCCTCATTATGAGTGCCTTAATAAATGAATTATGCGGCACCTAAAAGTGCAGCTAGAAGGAGTTCTTGAGGTACATTAAAGTGCCTCAAAAAATTCTAAGGCAACATCCAAAAATGCCTTAATAAGTAAACTATGGGGCACTTACAAGTGCAGGTAGAAGAAACTCTTGAGGCTCCTCAAAGTGCCTCATTATGAGTGCCTTAATAAGTGAATTATGCGGCACCTGAAAGTGCAGCTAGAAGGAGTTCTTGTGGCACATTAAAGTGCCTCATAACAAGTGCCGCATTACCCCTATAGCTGCATCGATACACGCGGCACTAAGTCGTAGTGCCTCAATAGATAAACTGCCCCAATATGTCCCTTATTGAGGCAGTTTTGATTGCCCTAACAAGCCTTTTTTGTTGTAGTGTACCTTACTTCTTGGCGGTGGTCGGCTACGGAGAATTTGGTCGTCGATTTTGTGATTCGGCGGCGTAACGGCTCCGGATTGCTTCGAAAGGAAGAGAGATGAACTTTTCTCTTCCTAAAAATAACTTGCTAACTAATCTAAGCTACTTTTAGAGATCTAGTGGTGGTTTTGGAAGTGGTTTGGTGGTTTATCTCAAGAACTCTCAAGAACACAAGAAAACAAGAACTTTAGAACTAAGAACACTTGGAATTTCTAGAGAGAAGGAAGAGCAAAGCTTGAAGGTGTGAGTTTGAAGCTTGGAATGACTTCTATTTATAGGCCAAAACTCCCCTCTCTCTCTCTCTCTAGCCGAATCCTTCTCTCTCTCTCTCTACATCTCACTTTTCCTTCACTTGTCATGGTTGATTGATAGGTTGATGGGTGAAGTTAAGGCTTGCTTGCACACTAACCACCTAGTTTTAGGCTTGCATGGCTAGTTTAGTACCTTGGATGGGACTATGGAAGATATGGAGATAGAGTTGTACAAGATTTGGTGTTTAATTAACAATTCAAGGACAAAAGGTGATAGATTTGGAAGATATTCATCCCAAAAGTTGAAAGGATGAAAGAATAGCAAGGTACAAGTCCCATCCTCCTTCTTCTTCCTTCCTCCTTCCCTCTCTCTCTCGGCCTCTCTCCTCTCCTCTCCTCTCTCTCTCTCTCCCACATATATAAGTATATATATGTACTAAAGAAGACTGATAATAATAATATATAAGCAAGTACATAAGTACTAAGATTCTAGGGTGGGAAGGTCAAGATTCTCCCATTATACTAATACAAAAGGTACTAGTACTTAATTAATATAATAGTGTACTTTGTACTCTTGAGAATCTTAATAAAGGATTAGTTTAATAGGCCTAATACTTAGTTGGCAAGACTAACCTATTGACCAATGGGTAATAAATCCCCTAATGGTTAATAACCAAGGAACAATAAAGGACAATGTACTTATATAATAAACTAAGCTCTTAGAAAAGACTACATGTCTTTTTGCATGTGGCAAATACACATGTACTTAACAAGATATAATAATGAAAAAGCTATTGTCCAATGGGTAAAGATTACCCTACAATTACTGTCCAATGGTTAATGATTGAAAGGTAACTAAATGGTTCACTAGTTTGGTTATACCAACCATAGTTCTGAATACCGTTTCGGACAGGGTACCGGTTTTTCCAACTGGTACGGTACGTACCGGTACCGGTCAGGTACCGGGTACCATTTCGGATTTACCGCAACTACAATATATATAATAATTATATATAATTATAATTCAAAAAAATCCCCCATATCATACAATTCATCATAAAATATCTCTACTAGAGATTCTCTAGTCCCACATTGCTTAGTTACAAAACTCTTTTCCACTTTAAATGACTTTGCACACTAGTGATCTTGTGAATGAGAACCCAATAAGAGGTCTCTCGCGCTCGAAAAAATGTGCCATGGCCAAAGGCAATTTGGAAAAAATGATTCGGAAACCAATTAACCGGGTGCGCGTCACGGGTTATTCGTGCGCAGGGGGGTGCAAATCCGGGATTTAAGCCTTGCGCACGTACTATGGTTAAGCTCACATTTTGCTAAAATTCTTAAACTGGCAACTTTTTATTATTATTATTTTTTTCTTAAGTCCAGAGAACCAAAAAAAAAAGAACAAAAACATTTTTTTAAGCGTTCCAAAAAAAAAAAAAAAACTCTGCAAAATTCCTGACGGAATTTCCGGTAACCGTTTTCCGGCCGGTATTTCCCGAAACGGCTGGTACCGAGCGGTACCGACCGGTATTTGGTCCGGAACGGTATTGGGGTGTTAGGGTACCGGTTTTCTTCAAATCCGGTACGTACCGGCCGGTACGGTACGGGATTAACAACTATGATACCAACTAATTGGTTGAAAATTGACTAGGCATGGCAATTAGGGTTTCTAGTCGAGGAATACGGTGATAAGGCGTTCAATTGCTTGAATACAAACTACTAGAAATCAATAAGAAAACCATCGAGCAATCAAGAGAAATTAAGAAATTTCGAATAACAACGAGATTTTTATTGAATGAAAAATCGGAGTTGTTACAGCCATTATTGTAAACTTTTAAACTTGTTTGTTCTCTCGGATGAGTTATGGGAAGCATTTTGGGATATTATGATGTACTATTGCGAAGGATTTTTATTGGAAATGCTATTATTATTACGTTGAAAATCCAGGGCGTGACAGCACCACTACGTGCTAAAAGGGCACTTAGGTCGCCGCAACGTAAGCTCCTCGCCCCTATAAGGCCTCCGTTGCCTCATCCACTACGCTCTTGCGAGGGACTGCCTCACCCCCAGCCTCCTCCTCAGTCTGTGGCTCCCGGGTTGCCCCAACCTCAAGCCCGGCCCAGAGCTCCGTCTCGCGAGCCTCAAGTAAAGCGGCCGCTAACCCAGGCACTCCTCGTAAGGTCTCAACTAGGTCCTCCAGAGATGCTGCCTCTAAGTAATCGCCCAAACCTACATGGCGCGATGACCCCGCACCTGCACCACTATCGACAAACATAGTCGGTGTCTCCCGCTCCTCTATCGGCTCCTTCGCGACAATGGGGTCCTTCCCCAAGTCGGCCCGAGGCTCTCTCACGGGAGAGGCCTCCGTCTCCTCCTCTACCTGATCTGAACCACCACCACTGTGGGCCTCCATGGCCCTCTCCTCCAAACCAACCGCAACCTCCAATCGACCCGTCGCCTCGTCTTCGCCCCTCGGTGCCATTGCACCCGAACTCTCTGTGCCCTGGCCATAGCCGGCCACCACTCCACTACCGCTGCCATTGCCAGCCACCACGGCAGTCGAGGCCGTGGCCTCCTCTGCCATGGCTGCCCGAGCCTAGACCCCTACGGTCTCCGGAACCTCCCCAATCACCGTATCATCCTCTGGAGGAATTAGAGGTGGTGTAACCTTGACCTTTGGTGGTTGATCACCACCAGGTATGTCACCTCTATCCATGATCTCAATGTGGGAGAGAGAACAACCGAGAGAGAGTGTGTGTGTAACGAGAGAGAGAGTAGAGAGAGATGGAGAGCGAGAGAGAGAAAGAGTGTAACGAGAGAGAAAGCAGAGAGAGTGAGAGGGAGAGAGATGATCGAGAGAGGGAGAGATGTCAAGAGAGAGAGAGAGAGAGAGGAAAATTCGAACGGTGGAGCGTACTGTGTACGCCTCACCCGTATATACCCCCCTCAAACCGGTTCGTCTAGAATTAAATCTGGACCGGGTTCACAACTTATAGGGCCACACGGCGTTTTGACTAAGGCACTCGGCATAATGATCAAACATGCAGAATTCTTTGTATTGTCATGCCGTGCGCCCCTCCATAAGCTACGCGCGGCGTTCCGGGTTATTTTGACAGTTTGGATTCTGAGAACAGTTCTTGACATTTGAGGCTGTGTTGTTTGGAATTATTCGCATTCGTAGAAAGCATACAAACAGAAGAATAGGAAGGTTAAGGGGACTTTTCATTTCATTTCATAAAACCCGGGGTGACCCTCAGGATTTTCCATTACATTCATTCAAACAAAAAAAAATAAAAAGAAAGAAAGAGAAAACAAAAGAAAAACAGAAAAATCCTATTGGCCCTCCTGTTCTTCTCCTCGTCCTCCGCTCCAGTCACTTCCCTCGCCAGACGCGTCGTTCGCCCCATCCAAACGGTCGTCTGAACCGTTCGGATTCCCCTCTGAGTCCTCCGCGGTGTTCTCCGACTCACGCCCTAATGCGTACTCAGGATCATTCTTGTCATCAAGTTGGTCGAAAGCAAAGTCCTGCAGATTGGAGACCTCTAGGTGAAGGGAACAGATCGAAGAGATGAGCCTCGCGATCTGAGCGTTGAGTTGCTCAATTTCCTCGCGATAGAAAGCCATCTCGGCCTCCAAGGACACCACCCGTGCCACCAAGTTGCTGTGTGCCATGCTTGAACCTCAAAAGCAACCTATTTTGAGAAATGTAGGAAGAAGGCAGAGGACTTGAGAGATCTTTGTTTATAATGCATGGAAAGAGACACCCTCCTCTTTTAAAGAAACATTAGCCGTCGAAAGGGCACGCCTGAATTAATGGGTGCCCTTAAACCATCCAACTGTTCTCGAAAATCGAAGAGTTGCATGGAAAATTGAAACACCGTGCGTTACCTCTCTAAACCACACGGCATTCTGGCATTGCATGATTAAATTCTTTTTCTTGAAAATTGATCAACCCAGCCACCAAAATCTCCTTGGAAATCAAATATTTCAGTCGTTTTGCAATAAAAATCTGTTAGAATGTTGTGCTTTGATTAAGGAAATCCTTAATTTTTGTCCCCCGGGACTCGTGGAGTTTCTTGTCCCCCAAGGACTTGTCGTATTTGCATTTTTCGCTGCGTTCGTCCTCCGGGACTTGCCATAAGTTCTCAAACCTGGATTTTACCACAATTTTGCATCCCGACTCGCAATATTCTTGTCTCAAATTTCGCCTCCCGAGAACTCGTCTCAAATTTTGCCTCCTGAGGGCTTGTCTCGAATTTTCGCCTCTCGAGTGCTCGTCTCAAACTTTCGCTTCTTGAGACTCGTCTCGAATTTTCGCCTCCTGAGGGCTCGTCTCGAACTTTCACCTCCCGAGGGCTCGTCTCGAATTTTTGCCTCCCGATGGCTCGTCTCGAAAATTCGCCTCTCGAAGGCTTGTCTCGTCTCAAATTTTTGCCTTCCAAGGGCTCATCTCGAATTTCGCCTCCCGAGGGCTCGTCTTGAAATTTCGCCCCCCGAGAGCTCGTCTCAAATTTGTCATGCTGTTTGCATGACACTTAGCACTACAGGCACTCAATCTTCTCAAGTTTATTGCATGATTTTGTTAGTTGTTCTTCGGGACTCGTTTCTACTTGCACTGTCCCAATTGAACTACGTTGGTCTGATCCTTACAATGGGGTACGTAGGCAGCTCCATGAGCGCGACCACCATTGTCATTTGCTAGCATTTTGATTTTCATGCGTTTTTGTCTCCGTTCAAAGACTTTAGGGCAATGGATTGGAATGCCTATTCTTTAAGCGTCACTCGTACCAATCAATGGTATTCGAGTTACGTTAAAGAGGAACTACTGTAGACACCCCAATCTAGGCCTCGAAGGTTCTTTGAATGCGCCAATGATGAAATAAAGGAAATAATACCTTTGCGAGCTTGAATAAAGGACTCCCTCAACCCAAATAACCCAAATAAACCAATAACCCAAAGGCCCAAAAGCCCAGAAAAGCTCAAAAGCCCTGGACTGGACTTGGAATACCGCGTGGAACACACCTACAACGCGCGGTGTAATAAAACTTATTACACCGTGTGACATCCTGAGGTCAACCGCACGACATTTTAGGTAAAGTTCTGACTGGCTCAGAAGGCTGTCGGTCACGCCCATTTGAGCCACAGCTGCAAAATGGCTCTGCTGAAAAGGTATTTCTGGCCTGCTCAGAAAATACCTCCACCATTTGAATTCAAAATCATTGGCTCTTGCTTATAATACACCCCTCCACTCAAGAGAAAAGAGCTTTTAGCCTTTGGTCCTTGGTCCTTAATCCCAAACCTTCTCTTTCTCTTTTTGCCTTTACACCTATTCTCTACTTCCAAGCCTTGAGAATGTTATTCCCAAAAGACATTCTCTAAGTACTTTACTCTATTTTTCTCCCCACCATCAAAGTTAGTCTCTTACTAACTTTGAGACCTCATCTACCAAAATACCCAACAACCACTCACCTATACTCACATTTTCTCACCTGATCTAGTCCATTCACATCCTTCATCATCCGCTTTCATCCTTTGTCATCCATCCTCATTCAAGCTCAAGATCAAAGGTGAAAACCAAGTTTCCTTGGGTTAGGCCTTGTCCCGGTCCTGAGGGGACTTTTCTGCTGTCAAGCTTAATCCCTTTTGGGTTAAGTTTTGACTTAAAAATCATTTTCAGAAAATAAAACAGCCACTGTGCTGGGCGTACCACGTCGCGCGGCGCTTTGATGCGTTGCACAACATAGTGTGTTCAAGTGCATGACCTTTTGTTAGCTACTATTTTCTTGTTCAAACTGTCTGGATCATAGCTATCCTTCATCAGGCCTATTTTTGTCACTGAGAATAAGACCATATCTACAAGCCATGTAGAGACCCATATTTTTTAGACCATATTTTTTTTTCTTGTAAACGTATAACTTGTCGAGATAGACGGTGTGGATTTACGGTGCGGCGTGTTCGTGAAAGGATATAAGGGTAAATGTGAGAGAGGTGTACGTGTGAGTGTGTGGTGTGAGAAGTAGGGTATAATTTTTCCTTGGTCTTCTAATAAATTCCAGAGGAATGCTTTCCTCTTTCTCATTTTCTATCTCTCGGCTCTCTCTCTAACTCTCACATATCTCCCTCTCTCTCGGCTTTCCTCCACTCTCACTCAAGAACCCATCAAAACAACATGAAACATACACAAACCCATCTACATTTTACCTTCTATACGCATTATTGAGCCTTAATTTCGTGGGTCGAGCTTGGGGAAGGAGGAACCGGCTGATTTTGAAGTTTTGGAGGCTAGGGCTTTGTTTGATCTCGGCTTTGATATTTGAGGTAGGAAAATCTAACTAATTTTATGTGTTTATGAGTTGATATAGTGTTTAAGACTTGCTATTGATCATTGTATTGAGATTTGTTGTTGAATTCCTTTGAAATCCCCAAAATCTTCTTGCTGTCCCGTTTTTCTGTGATTTTTCCCAATTTCGAACAGTCATAACTTCTTCGTCCGATATCGAAAATGCGCAAATTATATATCAAATTCGAGATCTTGAAGTCATCTTTCCAGGGCCATCAAAATCACCTAAAAACTCTAAGTACACAGAAAGTTATGATCATAGGAGTGAAGGTGTGTCAGCTGCCTCGTTTTCTGCTGTCCCTGTCATTTTCTGGGTTTTTGCCCAACTTCAAATGGCCATAACTTCCTCGTCCGATGTCCAATTTGAGCGTATGATATATCGATTTCAAGGTTTTGAAGTCATCTTTTAATTGCCACCGAAATTACATTGACGTGTTAAGTACGCAAAAAGTTAGGACTATAGAAGTGGAGGGTGGTTAGTTGTCACAACTTTGGAATGAGTTCGATAGACCTAAAATATTGCACAAAGGCTGAGTTATGAATTTAGGATGAGTGTTGATTGAAATGTGGTACGAGGACACATGAACAATAATTGTGAAATGATGACGATCATGGAAAATGCGAGGTGAAATGGTTAATTGGTAAACTAACGTTAGAAATGGTGACGTGATGACTTATTATTGATATGAGTTATGTTAATGCGAGATGGACGTAATTGTTATACTCGTTGGTATGTGGGTGTTGCCCTCTTAATGATTGTAATACAATAAACCCTGTTATGAAGTCGTATCGATAGGTTTGCATCGTGAGTATACGTTGAATATGGGAATAGACCCGGGTAAAGCCGTGGTGACCCAACTGCCTTGTGAATGCGGGAATAGACCCGGGTAAAGCACCCAATTGCTCTGCGGATTTGAGAATAGACCTGGGTAAAGCTACGGTGACTCTCTTCCAGTCCGACTTAGGGAAAAGACCCAGGAAAAGCCGTGGTGACTCTAAGGGCGATGTTGGTTGTATTGAACTAAGAATTTGGGATATCATTGTAGTGTATGGTGACTTGTAGTACCAGGTTTTGTGTGGGATTTTAACTACACTATTCTTATTATTATCTGTCATTCAATTTTTCATCTGGTAGAGTGTTTGCCAAAGAGGTATAGATGACCTACCATAGTGTGACACGTTGAGGAATACCGGTATAGGCATTCGCATGTTAGGCTATAAACGGAATCTCATTGTAGGGATGTGTTAAACGATGAGACGTGACACGAGAAAAAAAAGGGTTAATGCGAGAAATTCCTTGAGTTCTTAGAAGTCTTGACTGTGTAGTACATTCATATTTGGCTCTAATTGCTATTGTCTATCGACGTGATCTCCTTCTTTTCGCACTTGTCTTCTCATATATACATAAAGTTAGCATAGATTTTTCTACTGGGCTAGTATAGCTCAACCTATCATTTTTCAGGTACAAATCAGATGCTGTGACATGGGTTGCTGTGCTTGCATGTGATCCCACATTTTGAAAGTGACTTCAGAGAGTTAATCTTGCATCTCTTATAAACTTTATCTTCAGATGAAGGAATTGTAATCTTATTGTTATTATTATTTTATTAAATGAAGGATTCATGTAAACTCTTAACTTTCTTTTAACGTGATCTAGTGGTTTTAGGCCGTTGGGTCAAGGATGTAAGTTTGGAAATGATTTGCGAACAAGGGAAATAGAAATGGCTTTTGGGTAATATTTGTATTATTGTTAGGATTTTTATTTATGGAAAATCTTTAATATTTATGTTAAAAATCGAGGGTGTGACCAGCCATGTTTTGTTTTATAAACAAAGTTTTCTTGATCATCTTGAGTGATTAAATGCATCAAAAGTTGTTTTACGTTCATGGCTTGAAGAAATGGTACTGTCCCAAGATGATCCAGTGACTGTGCACCTTCTGATGTCTCTTAAAAATGTCAGACGTGATATACAATATGCCGGGCGATGTTCTGGAAGCTGATAACAGTCTGATAATAGAATAGGTACCCCGCACGGCATATTATAAAGCCGTGTGCGGCATTACAGTTTTAAGATTTTTCGAAAGATATTTAAAATTTTTCCTTTTGAAAATGCCTAGTAGAGACCAGTTTTACCGGGCGAGTGGGGTGCTTTCTAAAGAAAAACCTTCCCCATTCGTAATGTGGCTCCCGAACCCAAAGTATCGACGTTTTCGCTAGACCAAAAGCCTTTTCCAAACGAGTTCTCGGTTTCTCGGATCATCCATCTCAAAAATCCGGGTGGTGACTCTTCGAGCGCGCGCCGGGCAGGGAGCCCACAGATGCCGACATAAAAAAGAGAGAGATATGGAAAAACTGGGTCTCTCTCCAAAATCAGTTGTTTCCCATTGTGTCTTAGACTCTTAATTAACTGAAATAAGTTGTTTCTCTCTCTCCATTATCTATATGCATGTGTCAGACTTTGGGCTCGGAACGAATTATATATGGTTACAAATAATCGATGGAGAATGGAAGGGGGCAGTGGATCGGCAATGGCGACTGATGCAACTACACGGGGGGGGGGGGCGGGGGGCGGGCATTAGCATGTTTGGGTTTGCTCTGTTAAGTAGAAGACTAATTAGAAAAGATGAAGGAAAAGCAACCAAAAAAAAAAAAGAGGAGGAAAAGCAACAAGACAATTGTTTTGCCTTATTTTCTCTATCGAGGGCATAATGGCCAGTCCAGCTCATTTATCGTGGCGCTAAAGGATAAAGTTGTGGCATTATCAAAAAATGTATTTTAAAAAAATTGAGCGGTTCGATCAACTGTGTGGAACTCCAAGGTGGTTCTCACACAACGCGATGTATACTTAGTGTACACCAAATGGTATAACCATATATAGTTTTATGTTGTATTTGAATTATCGTTTTTTTCACGAAAAATAATTTATTTGTCAGGTCTTCATAATTTGCAGCTAAAGGGCGTCGTCTATGTTGATTCATTGTCTCCTCCTTACTCGACCGAAGAAGGAAAGTACAAAAGCCAAAATCCAGATAAGAAAATCCTGTTTACCCCACTTTCCGTAAGGAAAGTCTTCTTCAATTGAAGAATTATCGGTCTTGCTATTGTCAGCCCATTGGGTTGACGAAAAACACAATAGAAGACAAGAAAAACATGTATTTTTGTAAATCTTTTACATCTTTTAATGCACATTCACTCACTTACTATTGTCAGCCTATTGGGCTGATTGTAGAATTTTTCTTATATTATCTATGCTGATATTGCGGGCTCTAGGTCTTTTAATTAGAGCTCATATTGAACCAATTTTAAACACTTCTAAACCCATGTAAATAAAGATTCATCCTATTTCAATCCATTATATAATATAGAAAATTAGAGACCGGTCGTAGTTTTTAGGTTTGATTTCATCTCAATCCTGAATTTTATTGCCGAGCCTATTTAGGTTCGGTTATGTTACGTGTTGACTTGTTTGCCCCTCTCCCTTTCCCTCATCTCTGTGAGAGAATATGAGCTTCAATCCAATCCTTTCAAGCCTGGCCCACAGCAACATCACGAGCAGACTTCTCAGTTCGAGTGCAAGCCTCTCTCCGAGCAAGAGAAACCTTCGCTACTCCGATGGCTCGTCCATCTCCGGTGACTCCGACAGCTTGTCGTCCACGCAATCTCCTCCCTCCGAGCAAGAGTTTTCTTCGGTACTCCGACGGTTCGTCCATCTCCGGCGACTCCAACGGCTTGTCGTTGACGCGATCTTCTTCCTCCTTGATGGCGATTTTCGCGAATTCTAAATCAGCACTCTTGCCGCTTCCCTTATAACTGACGTTCGAATTTCCATCGACGACGCTGTTGGTGATGGGGACTTCTGCGCTGTCTTCGGTACTGGGAAATGCAGGATACTTGTAATTTGTGTAGGAATTATTAGGTGTTACGAGATCATACAAGGGACGGATTCATGTGATACTCCATATTAAATTAAGGTGTTTTTTTTTTTACTTTTTGTTTTAGACCCCAAATTATAGAATGTGAATTGTTTTGTGAGGGTATGTGAATTGTGCATTTATTCTTTATGTGAACTGCATATTGAATTATGTGAACAATGTGTGTTAGACTATATGCATTTGTGCGGTGGGCTATGAGAACTATATATGTGAATTGTTTATTTTAGTATGTCGTGAGTCTATGTGAATTGTACAGTGGGTTATGAGAACTGCATATGTGAACTGTTTATTTTAATGTGTGGTGAGGTTATGTAAACTGTACAGTGAGTTATGAGAACTGTTTATTTTAGTGTATGGTGAAGCTATGTGAATTATGTTGTAGGCTATGAGAACTCCATATGTGAACTGTTTATTTAGTGTATGGTAAGACTATGTAAACTGTGCGGGGGATATGAGAACTGCATATGCGAATTGTGTATTGTAGTGTGTCGTAAGACTATGTGAACTATACGGTGGGTTATGAGAACTGCATATGCGAATTATTTATTTTAGTGTGTTGTGAGGCTATGTGAACTTTGCGGTGGGCTATGAGAACTGCATATGAGAACTGTTTATGTTCGTGTGTCGTGAGGTTATGTGAACTGTGTGGTGGGTTATGAGAACTGCTTATTTTAGTGTATGGTAAGGCTATGTAAACTATGCGGTAGACTATGAGAACTCCATATACGAATTATTTATTCTAGTGTGTGGTAAGACTATGTGAACTGTGCGGTGAGCTATGAGAATTGCATGTGCAAATTATTTATTTTAGTGTGTCGTGAGGCTATGTGAGCTGTACGGTGGGTTATGAGATTTGCACATGCGAACTTTTTATTTTAGTGTGTAGTGCGAGGCTATGTGAACTGTGCGGCGGACTATGAGAATTGCATGTGCGGATTTCTATGAGAACTGTGTATTTTCTATGAGATTTGTGTATTTGTCCAAGAGAACTGTCTATAAGATTTATGTATTTTCCATGAGAACTGTGTATTTTCTATGAGAATTGTATATTTTCTAATAGAACTGTCTATGAGAACGGTGTATTTTGTATGAGAACATTGCATTTTTCTATGAGAACTGTGTATTATACATGAGAACTGTTTATGAGAACTGTATATTTTCTACGGGAACATTATATTTTTCAATGAGAACTGTCTATAAGAACTATGTATTTTTTATAAGAATTGTGTATTGTTCATGACAACTATCCATGAGACCTGCGTATTTGCTATGAAAATTGAGTATTATCCATGAGAACTGTGCATTTTCTATGACAATTACGTATTTTCTATGAGAATTGTGTATTTTAATGTGTGGTGAGACTATTTGATGAACTGTGTATTTTTCAGTTCACGTAGTTTTCATAGAATTGACCGTTTTCATAGCCAAGGGTATTTTTGTCCAAAACAGTTCTTATAAAGATAGTTCTCGTAGAAATAGTTCTCTTAGAGACAATTCTCATAGAAACAATTCTCATATAAGTTCTCATAGCAAAGGATATTTTTTTAATCTTACATAATTTCATATTCAATATAGATCTTATTTAGTAGATATCATCGAGTAGGTTCCAAAAATATAATTTTTTTTTAAAAATGAATATCTACAACAAAAGATATGACTTTTTAAAATTTAAACAATGTTTAAATGGTGCATCAATGCTCATGGAGCATGGGATAATTTTTCTATATTAGATGCTCTTTAGCTCCGTGCGTTGATGCATGTGAAGGGGTATGGTTGGAATAAAAAGTACAAATAATTGTGCAGGACTAAATTAAGTCCGAACCTAATTTTTAGGGCCGGCCTAAAAATTCCCCTACATAATATGAGCATATTCATGGGTTGGGTTGCAAATTGCCACCTCTAAGATTTTGGTTTAGCCAATTGAAGGATTTTGGTTTTGCAATCAACGGCATCTGCTATGAAAGTGTTCAGATTTGATAAAGAAAAAGTGTTATCTGCAATTTTTTCTCAAAATGGTAGGAGTTGTATTCTATCAGAAAAGAGCTAAATAAATCGAAGTTGGATATCATCCCAAGGGAGTAAATAACCAAATAAGAGACCTTGCTATCCAAGATCACCCACTAGAGTCTCACAACTAGGCTTTGTTTGTTAATCAGCCATGACTGACCTCCAAATAGAAATAGCAACAAAAGCCCTCAATTGCGACAAAGACAGCGAAAAGAACACCAGAGACCTCACATAGGAGAAAGAAAACTCTCATTAAAGAGAGAGAATCAAATCAACAAAACTCAAAACAAACGAAACCAAAAAGAGAAAGGAAAATAATAATATACAAAACCGGCCGAGGATACTGTTGTCGGAAGTTGCTGCACCAGATCTGTCAGTTTATTCACCGGATGAACAAAGCCAAGCCATCTTATCTTCAAATCTTCATCAGATCTGCCTCAGTAAGGTCGGATGACAGACGGAGGAAGGAGGCGGAAGATGGTGGGGGAAGGGGGAGGATGGAGGCGGAGGGTGGAGCACGACGAGGCTAGGAGATGAAGAATAAGAAGACTAGAGGAGGGGGAGGCGGAGGTGAGACATGGCGGCATGGAGGGGTATAGTTTGATGTATATTAAAGTAAAGTGTTATCTGCTATGAAGTACAGATTTCTTTACCCAAAAATCAAAGGCACATTCCATTTTGCAATCAAAGTGTTCAGATTTGGGTTTTTCGTTTTGGTAGGTGAAAGGCAAAAATTGAGCGCCAAACGGAGTGTTGTTGAACATGTGAGCTCGTTCCAAAACTACATTGTTTTGAGGGGCGTGTGTGTTCTCGCAATGGACAACATGAACCCCAGATTCCTTTTTTTCATTCATTCCCTATACGCTCTCCGTTCCAAACTAATATATATATATATATATATATATATATATATATATATATAAACACATAAACACATAAAGGTAGATCGCGTGGGTGGATTGACGGGATTGTGCATAGGAACAAAAACACTCGATTAATTCGCTATCATTTGTATCAATCCCATTCTCAAAGCGTAGAATAAATTAGTTATAGAATTTTTTATTTTTTGATTTCCTTGTTATGGATGTGAATCTTATAATTAATCTTGTTTCTTCCTCTCCAGGTTTTAATGCTGTCGTGACCCTGGAACTACTGTAGATAAAAATAGTATATGATCGCTTCTTTTTTAGATGTACTAGCATCAACATGCTATGCACTGAATCGGAATTAAAAAAAAAAAAATGAACTATGAATAGTGATCAACTCTAGGAAAAAGTCAATAAGGGATTTTTTTTATATATAGTGCAAATACTATCTATTTCTCAATACGAACTCAATAAGAGATTTAAAACATTCAATAATTTTTCTAACTTCAATAATTATTTTATCTGCTCTCTGAGTTGAATTAAATATTGAAAAATTGAAGAAAACTAACCTTTTTTCAATAGAGTTTGAGAAATTCACACAAAGCGCCAAACAACAAATGGTTTTTTAATTTTTTGGAAGTCCATTATTGCACAGTACCAGCATTGAAATTTGGAAGTCCACTAAATGAGAAATCCACTACTGCTAAGTCATACACAGTGTCAACTGTTTTGATTTTGGTTAACTTGTTTAATTTTTTAGGTTAAGTTGTTTTAGGTTGAAGTGTGGATTTTTTTTTTCCTTAATTAGACCTCATCATATATATTATTTTAATTTGGCCTATTAAATTTAGTTTTGGAATACAATTTTGGGTCTTCTTTCTTGAAAAAAAAAATAGAGGATTTAGGACTAGTATATAGCAAAAAATATGGAAAAAAAATCTAGCGTGGGCAAGTCTATATAAGTTGAGGATAAATATTTTTTTTTTACATATAATAATTGCATTTTTTTAAATTCTTGCCGTGGTAGCCGCCCCTACTAGACCCCCCTAGCTACATCCTTGCCTAAAACAACTTTCCTACACTGCCATTTTTAGTTAGTGACTTGTAACTACATTTTCTTACATTACCATTTACCATCGGAAAAAAAAGAAAAAGAAAATACTATTGTTCTTATTATCGGTGGTTTATTATCGCCATTTATAATAAAAACCAACCCGTATAATATAAATATTATTATTTATCCTATTTGAACCAAAATGCGGGTTAACCCGGTTGGTTACACGTGCGCGCGAAGACTTGAAAGTTTTGGGTTCGATTTCAAATAATTTCACCAACCAATTTTATTACCAGCCATAACAAACTATCGCCATTTTTGTTTTCCCGACAGTTGCTTTACCGGCGGTTTTCTAATGCTGCTAAAGGTAAAATTTGGCGAAGTGATATTGGATAAAAATAGAAAGATTGGATTGAGCATCTACATATATTAGATGGAGCTGATTTCTCGCTCGCCCACTAGTTGGTTTTATATTTGAAAATTAGGATCATCCGTATAGGGTCCGGAGTGGGCCCCAGGCTCAGATTCACAGTGCTGTGAATCTAATCCCATCATTTTTATTTCATGGGCACTTTCATGTTTTCTCTTCATGGACCCTATCAAGCCTCTTATTTCCTCGTTCTCAAATTTCTTTCGAAGAAATTGACATTTGACCCTCATTTTTAAGTCTCGTGGATTTTGAAAAGAAAAATAGTTTGATTTTCGAACTCCGAATTGCATATAAATATGTTCCGGATTGGGAAAGTCTTCAATACACACCCCTTTAAGGTGTGTACCATATGCACCTATTGTGTGGTTCATATTGTGCCACCTCATAAAAAATTACTTGTAGGACCGGTCATTCATAACATTTTATTTCGTATCGTAACTTTTATACTAAAAATTCGTAACTTTTCAACAATATGATTCGTAACTTTTTAGCAATAGATTCGTAACATTTTGGGATTCATAACATTTTGGTGTATTTTAATAAGGGTGCATATGATACACACCTAAATAAGGGGTGTGTATTGTAGCACTTCCCAAATATGTTTGTCCTACGAGTGCCTTGTGTTAAAAACACTTATGAGTTCTATTTTGAACCAGCAAAGGTTATTACTTCTTACCAACATTTATAAGCCACAAAATGCAAATCATGTCAATTTCCATTGAAGCTCTAGCAATGATAGGTACTGATTATCTTGATTGGGGCATGGACATGGAAGAATGGGAACGTGGGGATTCGAAGCTTCCTCCCCATCGGAGACTATTTTTGATTGCCAGTTATTTCTCAATTGGATTTTGGAAAACAGAGCAACATATATTCTTTGGACCTGGGCCTGCTGCCCCAAAGGGACATCAGGGGCAGCTGTGCCCCAATGCTACGCCGTTTCACGCACAAAGTTGATGTGCCAACACCACCCCTTTAATTCTTGTTTGGCCAACAATTTGCATCACCTAACTCCAATTTTATTCACGCCGGAAGAGAAAGACAGGCAACTAAGATCTATATTCGACCAAACTTTTGACATTTTGCCTTTTTCTTTTTTCCTTTTTGTAGTGTTTGAATTTCAATTAAGGAGCGAGGCATTTCCACTAATGAATAAGTTGTTGAGAAAGAATTTGTAGCAATCAAATTGTTAGGTGTTTCCGTTAATGAATAAATTGTTGAGAAAAGTTAAGTTGTTTCTGATAATGAATAAGTTATAGATGGGTTTGTGAATAAAGTTACTGTAGCAAAAAAAATTTTTTGTTGACAATTTTTTTGTTAGTGTGAACGAGATGGTAAAATACTGAAACTTGTTGATTAGTGTGAATAAGATGAAAAGAAATGCCTAAGTTTTTTCCGTTTTTTCTAGTGAAAACATAGCCTAAAAGTGAAATAGGCCAAAAGTGATTGAGCGTTAGTTTTGTTACTTAATTTTATTTTTTTAAATCCTTTTGATCACATTAATTTTTTCTCTCATTATTTTTTTCTCTTGTCAAATCGTATTGAATTTTGAATGAGAAAAAAGGTCCAAATGATATGTTGTTAAACCATTTCAAGTTCAGCATATGCTCACCTCAATCAATCTTGAGGACCTAATTTCACCGCGCTAGTGAAATTAATTAAAGTTGAAAAGGGTCCCGTGTACTGAACTGATCCTATAAGAGTTGATAGTACTTCTTAAATAACAAACTTGAGACTTTAGGAGGGTGCAAACTAAGTCTCAAGGCTTGACCAAGCCCTTGAGGTTGTTTTTTTCAAAAAAATATGCAAGGAATTTATTTATTTTTTGATCTAAAAAATGACCAGGCTTTTTTTTTTTTTTTTTCACCCTTTCAGCTCAAATTTATGAACGGGAGAATTACTTTTTTTTCCTTTTTGTCGTTATATGTTGGATTTATCTTTGTAACAGTGATTGGATTTATTAATTACATGTAACAAAATTTCACCATTTATGGGGAGAAACACAAAGAAGTTTTCCTGTCATGAATTTGTATGTGGTGCCACTACAAGCCAAGCAAGGATTTAGGTGTAAAAATTAGTATACCTATTTAAGCCGGAAACGACAACGTTTAAGGGACAACTGCCCCTGCTAACAGCAGGCCCCCGGATGCATTACACAACACTTTATTTTTCCTTGTTTTAATCTTGATAGTGGAAAAAGAGTCTTAATTAGTAGATATACTTTAAAACCATCGATATTGCAAATCTTGCTAACGTTTGGGAGAAACTTTTCGGTGCAGAAATATTCTACCAAGAAGGACTCTCTCTCTCTCTCTCTCTCTCTCTCTCTCTCTCTCTCTCTCTCTCTTTAATTTGTAGCATAGTGGTCCACCACTGTGTCATTTCTCATAGCTAGATGTGTATATTCTGTAGCAACATCTTCATGATCAAGAGCTTTGATTACTTCCCTTAGAATTTTGATTCTCTATCACCATCCCTTTCATAGAGAGGAGAGAGAGTTGCATGCTACCAGCCATGCACGAGAGAGATTTTTTTGGAAAATATTTTACATCTTTGGCCGTAAAACAATTTGAAAAGTCTAAAGAAATCGCCGGCTGCCGACCAAGTGTACCGACGGCCATGCGGGGCCCACTTCGGGCCTTGTACAAATGCTCCTAATTTTCAAATATAAAACCAGTGGCGGCTCCAGAAAAACTAAGAAGGGTGTTCAAAATCTTTACTGCCTCTAAAAATCACAACCGTATATAAATAAAATTTATCTATAATGCCACTCAAATACTGGGAAGTATACTCTCTTTGTTACAAAAAGTTAGTCCATTACGAAAGACATGCAATGGATCAAGACACAAAGTAATTGCGTTTACAAGTTTTTTAATTTTTCATGCCAAATTAAATTCGTTTTTGTGTGTTAAAATTTGAAAAATTATGCATGGAAGTACTTTATCTTCTATCCAAAAATTGCAAGTATATTGCACGTATATTGCAGATATATTGCACGTATAATGCATGTATATTGCACGTATAATGCACATATATTGCACGTATATTGCACATATATTGCACGTATATTGCACATATATTGCACGTATAATGCACTTATATTGCATATATACTGATCGTATTGGACTAACTTTTTGGGACGAAGGAATATATTACAATTTTTCTAGACGCAATTTCATAATTTGAAACTGTTGCATAATACCCTCATTATCAATGGTCCTACCCTCATTATCAATGGTCAAATACAACTCTCAATGTAAGTAACCAAGCAATTATTCATTCATTTATCTCTCATCGATTGCACAGATTGTTGTCATTGGATTGATTTGTTGGCTGGTTTGTGGGCTGGGTGTTTAAATATTTTTGGGTTAGATGTTCAAATAATTTTGTATTTGGGAGTTCATGAAAGGGATAAAATAAAATTAATCTAATAATAATACATATGTGCTTAACAAAAACTTCTTTTTGGGGTGTGTTCAAGTGACCACCTTGGTCACCATATAGAGCCGCCTCTGTATAAAACCGACGAGTGGGCCAACAAGAAATCAGCTTCATCTGATATGCGTAGGTGCTCGATCAAATCTTTTCATTTTTATCCAATATCACTTCACCAAATTGTACCATTAGTGGCATTAGAAAACCGCCGGTAATGCGAAAAATCGCCGGTAAAGCAACTGTCCGGAAAACAAAAACAGCGATAGTTTGTTACCGCCGGTAATAAAATTGGTTGGTGAAATTATTTGAAATCGAACCTGAAACTTTCAGGTCTCTGCACGCACGTGGAATCAACTAGGTTAACCCACATTTTGGTTCAAATTGGATAAATAATAATATTTATATTATATGGGTTGGTTTTTATTATAAATGGCGGTAATAAACCACCGTAACCCACATTTTGGTTCAAATTGGATAAATAATAATATTTACATTATATGGGTTGGTTTTTATTATAAATGGCGGTAATAAACCACCGATAATAAGAACAATAGTATTTTTTTTCGGCGGTAATGTAAGAAAACGTAGTTAAAAGTCATTAAAAACGGCAGTGTCGGAAAAACCGTTGTTTTAGGGTAATTATTTGCGGTGGTTTGATTATTGCCGGTAAAAGTGACTAATAGCAGTTATGTAATGCCGGGAATAATACTACCGGTAAAACCACAATTTGACGTAGTGAACTTCCAATAAATTCTAGAATGCTTTAGAGATGTTAGTGTTGCTACCAATGTCTCTTTCCCCCAAGGTTTCTTTTGGCCTTATCTTTTGCTTCAAGGTTTTTCCTGTAGCTTCAGTTTTGGCCCCCTCGATGTACGCTTTGTCGAGTTTCTAATAAAATTTTGTTGAGTTTGAAAGAAAAAAAATGTCTTTTCTTCTTTTCATAACCTTCCAAAAAAAAAACTAACACACAATTACATTCACAACAGTTTGATTGTGTTGGTCTAGATTAGCATAGACTTTGATTAACAAGTGGAGGAATTAGCAGCAAGAGAAGAGTAAACAAAGCAATTGAATTCCTGAGATTTTGGTCGGGGAAGCACTTAGAATTTTTCTCATTCACTCTATCAAGTCTTTAGATACAAATTTGGACCTTGCTTGGGCCTACTCATTCACATTAACCCAACTACAAAACAATTAACTTCAACATGACCCAAGTACACACTTAGGATCTCCTAAGGGATCCCGGATGGGGAGGCTGGTGCAGGACTCTAATCACAGCCGTTGGATCTAATCCAAAGGCTCCTGTTTTAAAATGGCATCTCGCGGATCCTAGGGGAGTTGGGTTGGTTAAAAATGGGATGGAGGTCAGGATCCGAGTGGGAATTCGGGTTATAACAAAACTCATATTCCAGCCTTACACCTCCCATTTCCTCCTTTTTCAATCAGACGCGAGGAGATCGAGAAATAATCAAATTTTGGGCTTTGGATACCCAAAACTAGCAATTTTTTTCAATAATCAAAATTTGTGGACTCAACACCACATAAGTTAATGAACTAGTTCCAAAATTTGTATACATGCGTGTTTTAATTGGTATTTTTTTCTTCTCTTCTTCGCATACTCTATATATTTTTCACTTCACCCACAAACTATTTCTCTTTCTTTCCGTCAAAAAGTAAAACTCATATCTCTTGATCATCTACAACTCAACCCATCATCGTTGAATTAAGATATTTCACTCTTCCTTCCTGTTTCTTTTTTTTTTTCCTCAAAAAAATTCATAATAGAAGGGAATAAAGTCACCGATTTTTCCCCAAAATTAAGAGAGGGAGTCGATATATTTTTGCCCAAAAAAAAACGTAAATGGTGAGAAGTGAAGGGCAGGAAAAAGAAGTGGAGAGGGAGTGAAATTATAGTGGACCCTTATTTTGGTTATGGACTAGAAGTGACCCTTGTGAAGCTCGATCAACATTGTTAAGCTTAACAACCTCTTAAGTGAATAATCAAAAGGTGATATGTCAACTTTTGATTATCCTTTTTTGATTATACCACTGTGGATGGCCTTAGGGGTAAAAATTAGTCTACCTATTTAAGCTGGAAAAGACAACGTTTAAGGGCACAGTTGCCCCTACTGACAGCAGGCCCCCGGATGCATTGGAAAACACTTTATTTTTCCTTGTTTTAATCTTGATATTGGAAAAAGAGTCTTAATTAATAGATATACTTTAAAACTATCGATATTGCAAATCTTGCTTACTTTGGGAGAAATTTTTCGGTGCAAAAATATTCTACAAAGAAGGACTCTCTCTCTCTCTCTCAGTTTAATTTGTAGCATAGTGGTCCACCACTGTGTCATTTCTCATAGCTAGATGTGTATGTTCTGTAGCAACATCTTCATGATCAAGAGCTTTGACTGTTTCCCTCAGCAGTTTGATTCTCTATCACCATCCCTTTCATAGGGAGGAGAGAGAGTTGCATGCTACCAGCCATGCACGAGAGAGATTTTTTTGGAAAATATTTTACATCTTTGGCCGTAAAACAATTTGAAAAGTCTAAAGAAATCACCGGCCACCGACCAAGCGTACCGACGGCCATGCGGGGCCCACTCCAAGCCCTGTACAGATGCTCCTAATTTTCAAATATAAAACCAGTGCCGGCTCCAGAAAAACTAAGAAGGGTGTTCAAAATCTTTACTAACTCTAAAAACCACAACTGTGTATAAATAAAATTTATCTATAATGCCACTCAAATACTGGGAAGTATACTCTCTTTGTTACAAAAAAGTTAGTCCATTACGAAAGACATGCAATGGATCAAGACACAAAGTAATTGAGTTTACAAGTTTTTAAATTTTTCATGCCAAATTAAATTCGTTTTTGTGTGTTAAAATTTGAAAAATTATGAATGGAAGTACTTTGTCTTCTATCCAAAAATTGTAAGTATATTGCACGTATATTGCACATATATTCCACGTATAATGCACGTATATTACACGTATAATGCACAAATATTGCACGTATAATGCATGTATAATGCACATATATTGCACATATATTGTACGTATTGGACTTATATTGCACATATATTGCACGTATAATGCACGTATACTGCACATATATTGCACGTATTGGACTAACCTTTTGGGACAAAGGAGTATACTACAATTTTTCTAGACGCAATTTCATATTTTGAAACCGTTGCATAATACCCTCATTATGAATGGTCAAATTCAACTTTCAATGTAAGTAACCAAGCAATTATTCATTCATTTATCTCTCATCGATTGCACAGATTGTAGTCATTGGATTGATTTGTTGGCTGGTTTGTGGGCTGGGTGTTTAAATATTTTTGGTTAGATGTTCAAATAATTTTGTATTAGGGTGTTCATGAAAGGGATAAACTAAAATTAAACTAATAATAATACATATGTGCCTAACAAAAACTTCTTTTTGGGGTGCGTTCAAGTGACCACCTTGGTCACCATATAGAGCCGCCTCTGTATAAAACCGACGAGTGGGCCAGCAAGAAACCAGCTTCATCTAATATGCGTATGTTCTCGATCCAATCTTTCCATTTTTATCTAATATCACTTTACCAAATTTTACCATTAGTGGCATTAGAAAACCGCCGGTAATACGAAAAACCGCTGGTAAAACAACTGTCAGGAAAACAAAAAGGGCGATAGCTTGTTACCGCCGATAATAAAATTGGTTGGTGAAATTATTTGAAATCGAACATGAAACTTTCTGGTCTTTGCACGCACGTGTAACCAACTAGGTTCACCCATATTTTGGTTCAAATTGGATAAATAATAATATTTATATTATACGGGTAGGTTTTTATTATAAATGGCGGTAATAAACCACCAATAATGAGAACAATAGTATTTTTTTTTTCGGCGGTAATGTAAGAAAACGTAGTTAAAAGTCACTAAAAATGGCAGTGTCGGAAAAACCGCTGTTTTATGGTAATTATTTGCGGTGGTTTGATTATTGCCGGTAAAAGTGACTAACAGCAGTTATATAATGCCGGGAATAATACTACCGGTAAAGCCAAAATTTGACATAGTGAACTTTCAATAAATTCTAGAATGCTTTAGAGATGTCAATGTTGCTACCAAGGTCTCTTTCCCCAAAGGGCTCTTTTGGCCTTATCTTTTGCTTCAAGGTTCTTCTTGTAGCTTCAGTTTCGGCCCCCTCGATATATCCTTTGTCGAGTTTCTAATAAAATTTTGTTGAGTATCAAAAAAAAAATGCCATTTGTTCTTTTCATAACTTTCCCAAAAAAAAAAAAAACTAACGCACAATTACATTCACAACAGTTTGATTGTGTTGGTCTAGATTAGCATAGACTTTGATTAACAAGTGGAGGAATTAGCAGGAATAGAGTAGTAAACAAAGCAATTGAATTCCCATGATTTTGGTCGGGGAAGCACTTAGATTTTTTCTCATTCACTCGATCAAGTCTTTAGATACAAATTTGGACCTTGCTTGGGCCTACTCATTCACATTAACCCAACTACAAAACAATTAACTTAAACATGACCCAAGTTCACACTTAGGATCTCGTAAGGGATCCCGGATGGGGAGGCTGGTGCAGGACTCTAATCACAGCTGTTGGATTAGATCTAATCCAACAGCTCCCATTTTAAAATGGCATCTCGCGGATCCTGGGGGAGTTGGGTCGGTTAAAAATGGGATGGTGGTCAGGATCCGGGTGGGAATTCGGGTTATAACAAAACTCATATTCCAGCCGTACACCTCCCATTTCGTCCTTTTTCGATCAGACGCGGGGAGAGAGAGAAATAATCAAATTTTGGGCTTTGGATACCCAAAACTAGCTATTTTTTTCAATAATCAAAATTTGTGGACTCCACACCACATAAGTTAATTAACTAGTTTCAAAATTTGTATACACGCGTGTTTCAATTGGTATTTTTTTCTTCTCTTCTTCACCTACTTTATATCTTCTTTATTTCACTCACAAACTATTTCTCTTTCTTTCCCTCAAAAAGTGAAGCTTATATCTCTCGATCATCTAAAATTCAACCCATCATCGTCGGATTAAGATATTTCACGCTTCCTTCCAGTTTCCTTTTTTTTTTTGTCCCCCAAAAAATTCATAATAGGAGGGAATAAAGTCACCAATTTTTCCCCAAAATTAAGGGAGGAAATCGATATATTTTTACAAAAAAAAAATGTAAATGGAGAGAAATGAATGATAGGAAACAGAAGGGGAGAGAGAGTGAAATTATAGTGAAAATATAGTGGACCCTTATTTTGGTTATAGATGAGAAGTGACCATTGGGAAACATAACGTTGTTAAGCTTAACAACCTCTTAAGTGAATAATCAAAAGCTGATATGTCAACTTTTGATTATCCTTTTTTGATTATACCACTGTGGATGGCCTTAGGGGTAAAAGTTAGTCGACCTATTTAAGCTCGAAACGACAACATTTAAGGGCACAACTGCCCATGCTGACAGCAGGCCCCCGGATGCATTAGACAACACTATATTTTTCCCTATTTTAATCTTGATAGTGGAAAAAGAGTCTTAATTAGTAGATATACTTTAAAACCATCGATTTTGCAAATCTTGCTCCCGTTTGCGAGAAATTTTTCGGTGCAAAAATATTCTACAAAGAAGGACTCTCTCTCTCTCTCTCTCTCTCTCTCTCTCTCTCTCTCTCTCTCTCTCTCTGTTTAATTTGCAGCATAGTGGTCCACCACTGTGTCATTTCTCATAGCTAGATGTGTATGTTCTTTAGCAACATCTTCATGATCAAGAGCTTTTACTGCTTCCCTCAGCATTTTGATTCTCTATCACCATCCCTTTCATAGGGAGGAAAGAGAGTTGCATGCTACCAGCCATGCACGAGAGAGATTTTTTTGGAAAATATTTTACATCTTTGGCCGTAAAACAATTTTAAAAGTCTAAAGAAATCGCCGGCCACCGACCAAGTGTACCGACGGCCATGCGGGGCCCACTCCGGGCCCTGTACAGGTACTCCTAATTTTCAAATATAAAACCAGAGGCGGCTCCAGAAAAACTAAGAAGAGTGTTCAAATCTTTACTACCTCTAAAAATCACAACTGTATATAAATAAAATTTATCTATAATGCCACTCAAATACTGGGAAGTATACTCTCTTTGTTACAAAAAATTAGTCCAGTACGAAAGACATGCAATGGATCAAGACGCAAAGTAATTGCATTTACAAGTTTTTTAATTTTTCATGCCAAATTAAATTCGTTTTTGTGTGTTAAAATTTGAAAAATTATGCATGGAAGTAGTTTGTCTTCTATCCAAAAATTGCAAGTATATTGCACGTATATTGCACAAATATTGCACGTATATTGCTCGTATAATGCACATATATTGCAAGTATTGGACTAACTTTTGGGACAATGGAGTATACTACAATTTTTCTCGACGCAATTTCATATTTTGAAACCGTTGCATAATACCCTCATTATCAATGGTCAAATACAACTCCCAATGTAAGTAACCCAACACTTATTCATTCATTTATCTCTCATCGATTGCACAGATTGTAGTCATTGGATTGATTTGTTGGCTGTTTGTGGGCTGGGTGTTTAAATATTTTTTGGTTAGGTGTTGAAATAATTTTGTATTTGGGTGTTCATGAAAGGGATAAACTAAAATTAAACTAATAATAATACATATGTGCTTATAAAAAACTTCTTTTTGGGTGTTGAAGTGACCACCTTGGTCACCATATAGAGCCTCCTTATAAAACAGACTAGTGGGCCAGCAAGAAATCAGCTTCATCTAATATGCGTAGGTGCTCGATCCAATCTTTTCATTTTTATCCAATATCACATCATCAAATTTTACCATTAGTGGCATAAGAAAACCACCGGTAATACGAAAAACCGCCGGTATAGCAACTGTCGGGAAAACAAAAACGGCGATAGTTTGTTACTACCGGTAACAAAATTGGTTGGTGAAATTATTTGAAATCAAACCTGAAACTTTAAGGTCTCTGCACGCACATGTAACCAACTAGGTTAACCCACATTTTGGTTCAAATTGGATAAATAATAATATTTATATTACACGGGTTGATTTTTATTATAAATGGCAGTAATAAACCACCGATAATAAGAACAATAGTATATTTTTTCGGTGGTAATGTAAGAAAACGTAGTTAAAAGTCATTAAAAATGGCAGTGTCGGAAAAACCGTTGTTTTAGGGTAATTATTTGCGGTGGTTTGATTATTGCCGGTAAAAGTGGCTAACAGCAGTTATGTAATGCCGGGAATAATACTACCGGTAAAGCCAAAATTTGACGTAGTGAATTTCTAATAAATTCTAGAATCCTTTAGAGATGTCAATGTTGCTACCAAGGTCTCATTCCCCAAGGCCTCTTTTGGCCTTATCTTTTGCTTCAAGGTTCTTCTTGTAGCTTCAGTTTCGGTCCCGTCGATATACCCTTTGTCGAGTTTCTAATAAAATTTTGTTGAGTATCAAAAAAAAAAATGTCTTTTCTTCTTTTCATAATCTTCCAAAAAAAAATAATAACACTAACGCACAATTACATTCACAACAGTTTGATTGTGTTGGTCAAGATTAGCATAGACTTTGATTAACAATTGGAGGAATTAGCAGCAAGAGAAGGGTAAACAAAGCAATTGAATTCCCGAGATTTTGGTCGGGGAAGCTCTTAGAATTTTTCTCATTCACTCGATCAAGTCTTTAGATACAAATTTGGACCTTGCATGGGCCTACTCATTCACATTAACCCAACTACAAAACAATTAACTTAAACATGACCCAAGTACAAACTTAGGATCTCCTAAGGGATCCCGGATGTGGAGGCTGGTGCAGGACTCTAATCACAGCCGTTGGATTAGATCTATTCCAACGGCTCCCGTTTTAAAATGGCATCTCGTGGATCGTTGGGGAGTTGGATCGGTTAATAATGGGATGGAGGTCAGGATCCGGGTGGGAATTCGGGTTATAACAAAACTCATATTCCAGCCGCACACCTCCCATTTCCTCCTTTTTCGATCAGACGCGAGGAGAGAGAAAAGTAATCAAATTTTGGGCTTTGGATCATCTACAATACAACGCATCATCGTCGGATTAAGATATTTCACTCTTCTTTCCTGTTTCTTTTTTTTTTCCCAAAAAAATTCATAATAGGAGGGAATAAAGTCACCCATTTTTCCCCAAAATAAAGAGAGAGAATCGATATATTTTTGCCAAAAAAAATAACGTAAATGGAGAGAAGTGAATGGCAGGAAACAGAAGGGGAGAGAGTGTGAAATATAGTGACCCTTATTTTGGTTATGGACTAGAAGTGACCATTGTGAAGTTCAACATTGTTAAGCTTAACAACCTCTTAAGTGAATAATCAAAAGCTGATATGTCAACTTTTGATTATTCTTTTTTGATTATACCATTGTGGATGGCCTTAGGAGTAAAAGTTAGTCTACCTATTTAAGCTAGACATGACAACGTTTAAGGGCACAGCTGCCCCTGCTGACAGTAGGCACCTGGATGCATTAGACAACACTTTATTTTTCCTTGTTTTAATCTTGATAGTGGAAAAGAGTCTTAATTAGTAGATATACTTTAAAACCATCGATATTGCAAACCTTGCTCACGTTTGGGAGAAATTTTTCGGTGCAAAAATATTCTACAAATAAGGACTCTCTCTCTCTCGGTTTAATTTGGAGCATAGTGGTCCACCCTTGTGTCATTTCTCATAGCTAGATGTGTATGTTCTTTAGCAACATCTTCATGATCAAGAGCTTTGACTGCTTCCCTCAGCATTTTGATTCTCTATCACCATGCCTTTCATAGGGAGGAGTGAGAGTTGCATGCTACCAACCATGCACGAGAGAGATTTTTTTGGAAAATATTTTACATCTTTGGCTGTACAACAATTTGAAAAGTCTAAAGAAATCGTTGGCCACTGACAAAGCATACCGACGGCCATGCGGGGCCCACTCCGGACCCTGTACAGTTGCTCCTAATTTTCAGATATAAAACCAGTGCCGGCTCCAGAAAAACTAAGAAGGGTGTTCAAAATCTTTAATATCTCTAAAAATACCAACTGTATATAAATAAAATTAATCTATAATGCCACTCAAATACTGGGAACTATACTCTCTTTGTTACAAAAAGTTAGTCCATTATGAAAGACTTGCAATGGATCAAGACACAAAGTAATTGCGTTTACAAGTTTTTTAATTTTTCATGCCGAATTAAATTCGTTTTTGTTTGTTAAAATTTGAAAAATTATGCATGGAAGTACTTTGTCTTCTATCCAAAAATTGCAAGTATATTGCACGTATAATGCATGTATATTGCACGTATATTGCACAATTATTGCACGTATTGGACTTATATTGCACATATATTGCTCGTATAATGCACGTATATTGCACGTATATTGAACTTATTGGACTAACTTTTTGGGACGAAGGAGTATACTACAACTTTTCTCGACACAATTTCATATTTTGAAACCGTAGCATATTACACTCATTATCAATGGTCTAATACAACTCTCATTGTAAGTAACCAAGCACTCATTCATTCATTTATCTCTCATCAATTGCACAGATTGTAGTCATTGGATTGATTTGTTGGCTGGTTTGTGGGCTGGGTGTTTAAATATTTTTGGGTTAGGTGTTCAAATAATTTTGTATTTTGGTGTTCGTGAAAGGGATAAACTAAAATTAAACTAATAATAATACATATGTGCTTAACAAAAACTTCTTTTTGGGGTGTTCAAGTGACCACCTTGGTCACCATATAGAGCAGCCTCTGTATGGTGGGCCAGCAAAAAATGAGCTTCATCTAATATGTGCAGGTGCTCAATCCAATCTTTCCATTTTTATCCAATATCACTTCACCAAATTTTACCATTAGTGGCATTAGAAAACCACCGGTAAAGCAACTGTCAGGAAAACAAAAACGGCGATAGTTTGTAATAAAATTGGTTGGTGAAATTATTTGAAATCAAACCTGAAACTTTCAGGTCTCCGCACGCACGTGTTACCAACTTGGTTAACCCACATATGGGTTCAAATTGGATAAATAATAATATTTATATTATATAGGCAGGTTTTTATTATAAATGGCGGTAATAAACCACCCATAATAAGAACAATAGTATTTTTTTTTTTGCGGTAATGTAAGAAAATGTAGTTATAAGTCACTAAAACCGGCAGTGTCCGAAAAACTGTTGTTTTAGGGTAATTATTTGCGGTGGTTTGATTATTGCCGGTAAAAGTGACTAACAGCAGTTATGTAATGCCGGGAATAATACTATAGGTAAAGCCAAAATTTGACGTAGTGAATTTCTAATAAATTCTAGAATGCTTTAGAGATGTCAATGTTGCTACCAAGGTCTTTTCCCCAGGGTCTCTTTTGGCCTTATCTTTTGCTTCAAGGTTCTTCTTGTAGCTTGAGTTTCAGCCCCCTCGCCTTTGTCGAGTTTCTAATAAAATTTTGTTGAGTATCAAAAAAAAAAAAGTCTTTTCTTCTTTTCATATCCTTCCAAAAAAAAAACTAACGGACAATTACATTCAGAACAGTTTGATTGTGTTGGTCTAGATTAGCATAGACTTTAATTAACAAGTGGAGGAATTAGCAGCAAGAGAAGAGTAAACAAAGCAATTGAATTCCCGAGATATTGGTCTGGGAAGCACTTAGATTTTTTCTCATTCACTCGATCAAGTCTTTAGATACAAATTTGGAACTTGCTTGGGCCTACTCATTCACATTAACCCAACTACAAAACAATTAACTTAAACATGACCCAAGTACACACTTAGGATCTCCTAAGGGATCTTGAATGGGGAGGCTGGTGCGGGACTCTAATCACAACTATTGGATCTAATCCAACGGCTCCCGTTTTAAAATGGCATCTCGCAGATCTTATAGGGGAGTTGGGTCGGTTAAAAATGGGATGGATGTCAGGATCTGGGTGGGAATTCGGGTTAGAACAAAACTCATATTCTAGCCGTACACCTCCCATTTCCTCCTTTTTCGATCAGACGTGGGGAGAGAGAGAAATAATCAAATTTTGGGCTTTAGATAACCAAAACTAGCAATTTTTTTCAATAATCAAAATTTGTGGACTCCACACCACATAAGTTAATTAACGAGTTTCAAAATTTGTATACACGCGTGTTTCAATTTGTGTTTTTTTCTTCTCTTCTTCTCCTACTCAATATCTTTTTCACTTCACCCTCAAAATATTTTTCTTTCTTTTCCTCAAAAAGTTAAACTCATATCTCTCGTTCATCTACGATTCAACCCATCATCGTCGGATTTAGATATTTCACTCTTCTTTCCCGTTTCTTTTTTTTTCCCCAAAAAAAAATCATAATAGGAGGGAATAAAGTCACCGATTTTTTTCCAAAATTAAGAGAGGGAATCAATATATTTTTGCCAAAAAAAGAATGTAAATGGAGAGAAGTGAATGACAGGAAACAGAAGGGGAGACAGAGTGAAATTATAGTGGACCCTTATTTTGGTTATGGACTAGAAGTGACCATTGTGAAGTTCAACATTGTTAAGCTTAACAACCTCTTAAGTGAATAATCAAAAGCTGATATGTCAACTTTTGATTATCCTTTTTTGATTCTACCGCTGTGGATTGCCTTAGGGGTAAAAGTTAGTCTACCTATTTAAGCTGGAAACAACAACCTTGAAGGGCACAGCTGCCCCTACTGACAGCAGGCCCCCGGATGCATTAGACAACACTTTATTTTCCTTGTTTTAATCTCGATAGTGGAAAAAGAGTCTTAATTAGTAGATATACTTTAAAACCATCGATATTGCAAACCATAGATATACTTTAAAACCATCGGTGCAAAAGTATTCTACAAAGAAGGACTCTCTCTCTCTCTCTCTCTCTCTCTCTGTTTAATTTGCATCATAATGGTCCACCACTCTGTCATTTCTCATAGGTAGATGTGTATGTTCTATAGCAACATCTTCATGATCAAGAGCTTTGACTGCTTCCCTCAGCATTTTGATTCTCTATCACCATCCCTTTCATAGGGAGGAGAGAGAGTTGCATGCTACCAACCATGCACGAGAGAGATTTTTTTGGAAAATATTTTACATCTTTGGCCGTAAAACAATTTGAAAAGCCTAAAGAAATCGCCGGCCACCGACCAAGCGTACCGACGGTCATGCGGGGCCCACTCTGGGCCCTGTACAAATGCTCCTAATTTTCAAATATAAAACTAGCGGCGGCTCCAGAAAAACTAAGAAGAGTGTTCAAAATCTTTACTACCTCTAAAAATCACAACTGTATATAAACAAAATTTATCTATAATGCCACTCAAATACTTGGAAGTATACTCTCTTTGTTACAAAAAGTTAGTCCATTATGAAAGACATGCAATGGATCAAGACACAGTAATTGCGTTTATAAGTTTTTTAATTTTTCATGCCAAATTTAATTCGTTTTTTGTGTGTTAAAATTTGAAAAATTATGCATGGAAGTACTTTGTCTTCTATCCAAAAATTGCAAGTATATTGCACATATATTGCACGTATAATGCAAGTATATTGCACATATATTGCACGTATATTGCACATATATTCCACGTATTGGACTTATATTGCACATATTTTGCACGTATAATGCACGTATACTGCACATATATTGCACGTAGTCGACTAACTTTTTGGGATGAAGGAGTATACTACAATTTTTCTCGACGCATTTTCATATTTTGAAACCGTTGCATAATACCCTCATTATCAATGGTCAAATACAACTCTCAATTTAAGTAACCAAGCAATTATTCATTCATTTATCTCTCATCGATTGCACAGATTGTAGTCATTGCATTGATTTGTTGGCTGGTTTGTGGGCTCGGTGTTTAAATATTTTTGGGTTAGGTGTTCAAATAATCTTGTATTTGGGTGTTCATGAAAGGGATAAACTAAATTAAACTAATAATAATACATATGTGCATAACAAAAACTTCTTTTTGCGGTGTTCAAGTGACCACCTTGGTCACCATATTGAGCCGCCTCTGTATAAAACCGACTAGTGGGCCAGCAAGAAATCAGCTTCATCTAATATGTGTAGGTGCTCGACCAATCGTTCCATTTTTATCCAATATCACTTCACCAAATTTTACCATTAGTGGCATTAGAAAACCGCCGGTAATACAAAAACCCCGGTAAAGCAACTGTCGGGAAAACAAAAAGGCGATAGTTTGTTACCGCCGGTAATAAAATTGGTTGGTGAAATTATTTGAAATCGAACCTGAAACTTTCAGGTCTCCGCACGCACGTGAAACCAACTAGGTTAACCCACATTTTGGTTCAAATTGGATAAATAATAATATTTATATTATACGGGTTGATTTTTATTATAAATGGCAGTAATATACCACCGATAATAAGAACATTAGTATTTTTTTTTCGGCGGTAATGTAAGAAAACGTAGTTAAAAGTTACTAAAAACGGCAGTGTCGAAAAAACCGTTGTTTTAGGGTAATTATTTGCGGTGGTTTGATTATTGCCGATAAAAGTGACTAATGTGGGCATGCGTGCCCTTCGGAATTTCCGGATTCCGAGACGCAAGGGCACGGGTCGAGAGAGCGCGAGCGGGGAAGCAAGCGCTCGCAAAAATACAGAGTCGCCACTCGGGTTTGAAGGTCCGACACCCAAGGAACCGTATTTCGAAGCACTTGCCGCGCTGATTGATTTGAAAAAGTTAAGGAACCAGTCCGTCATAACCATATCTGGGTTCGGGAGCCAGGTTACGAAAGGGGAAGGGTTTTATGGCACCCCTCTCGCCCAATCCGGAGATCGGTCTCTACTTAGGCATTTGCGAAAATATTTATTTACGATTCTGTTTGATTAATCAATTTTTAGCCAATTAAGGCGGGGGAACAGTTAATCGGGGATTTAAAACTGTAACATGTTTGCAAGATGTAAGTGATAGCATGGATTAATGAGATGACAAGTAATAAATGGAATAAAGTTCAAAACATCGATCATACATCAAGACAGTGCTGTGTATGATTTTGGCACGAACAAACAGCCAGCTTGCATGCGTGAATCCATCTGCATGCAACTGAACCGTCGCGCGACAATACCATACACTCGCGCGAGTGTTGATGCTTCACCAATGGTTTGAATTTCAAACCCTTCTGGGCTCTGGAAGGACCAGTGCTCACCCAGGTGCAAACCAAGCAGTTTATAAGTACTTGAAAGTAAACAATATTATAGCAGGCAGATGGAAATATTGAGAAAACACGACCCCTAAATAGTGGGGGTGTCTAAACAGAGGCCAAGGCCAAGCTGCTCATGCAAGGGCAGTCCCTGAAAAACCTAGAACCATCGCGCGACAGAGTGATACAGGCGCGCGATTGTTCAGACTGGACTTCCAGGAATTGCTTTGCACACTTAGGGCTCTGAGACATATTCAAGAGCATCCCAAGAGCATTCCAAACCAAGAGGAGTTATGAACTAGGCTTAAACAATGATTTTTAACATGCAAACTTGCAAAGTAGGGAGCTAAAGCTCCTTAAAAGACTTTTAAAAGACTAATGAACACAACAATGAACTTAAAGACCAGGATCCCTTCCCCACGTGGTCCAATCTCATGCAGACAGAAGTGTCGCGCGAGTGTGTGGGACCATCGCGCGAGGGTTTTCCAGGTAACGGCTCTTGAAACCTTGCTAGCTTTAGGGCCAGAACTGGTATTGATTACCAGCCTTGGCCTTGCCAGCCCCCCTCAGGGGTTCGAACAGCGAGCAAAAAGATATTATACCTTTGCTTGAGTTCCTTGGAGATGGCTTAAATGAGGTGGTGAGGCTTGGGAGGTGACTATGTAGGAGAGAGTGTGGTATGTGATGTTTGTGCTTGAGCTTTTGCTTCTTCTTTCTTTAAGAGAATTTTGTAACCCTTTGCAATGAAGCATGGGGGGGGGGGGGGGGGGTATTTATAGAAGAAAGGGTTAGTTGGTGGCTAGCCAAGGCCTTGTAACCAGCCAACAAGGCTGGTTAGAATCACTTGGTGGAGAAGTGGGGTGGCAAAGGTGATGGGAGAATGGGGGGTGAGGTGGTGCAAAGGGAGCCCCCCAGAACGCTGTTCAGCCGACGAAAACGGGGTCACATAGGCCTGTAGCCCCCTGACCACCACTCAATCTGGGTGAAAGTGACAGGTGTTGACCATCGCGCGATGAAGTGAGAGCATCGCGCGAGGGTCCAGCCAACCCCGCGAGGGTCAGTGGTCAAAGCTTTGACTTTGACCACCACCTGGCAAGTGGACCATCGCGCGAGGATCCCAGTATGTCGCGCGACTATCAAACCCAAGGTCCAGGTTCTGATTCAAGGGTTTTAGGGCTAAGGATGGGTTCCTCACATGCCAAACTCAAGCCATTCCAAGTTCTCGAGACTGTTTTCGACCTGATTCATCATCGGGGAATCAAGAAACCGAAGAAGAAAGTAAAACGATCGGGAAGTCAGATTGGGGTGTCTACAGTAGTCCCTCTTTGACGGCACGCGGAGCACCATTGGCTGGTACGGGTAACGTCAAAGATTTCTAGACACCCATCCAATCCACCCAAAAGCTGATTTAAACGAAAAGTGCTAGCAAGTATATACAAATACCATGCACCAACGGATCGGTGAGCAGATTGATTGCTGATCCGAATTTGGACGGATAGATCGTCGCTGATTGATAATTGGACGGATAGATCGTCGCTGATTGAAATCGGACGGATGGATCCGTCGTTTGATTGATAATTGGATGGATAGATCGTCGCTGATTGAAATTGGACGGATGGATCGTCGCTTATTGAAATTGGACGGATGGATCGTCGCTGATTGAAATCGGACGGATGGATCGTCGCTGATTGAAATCGGACGGATGGATCGTTGCTGATTGAAATTGGACGGATGGATCGTCGCTGATTGAAATTGGACAGATGGATCGTCGCTGATTGATAATTGGACGGATGGATTGTCGCAAAGGGATCCAATCGCAAAGCCCGAGTAAGACTCTTGGACTTCGTTGAAACAATACACGCGAATGGGCCTAAATCCTGGGCTGAACCTGGCGATCGGCCCAGTAGTACAATCGCGCGATGCACCCACACCGTCGCGCGATGGTTCTTTGTCAGGGCCTGGGTCTGAAACTAGTCCAGGTCCGGCCCGCACCCATTTTCTTCTCTTTTCTTCCCGGGGACGTTACAGAAACCGATGCTTAGCGGTTTCAAAACTTCAAAACTCTCAACTCCTCTCAAACTCTCCAAACCCCAACTCAAACCCTTTGATTTCTTCGCGAAAATCGAAAGGAATCCACGTACAAGCACCCACCCATGGCGGAACACGGCAATGGTGGTGGTGGAGGAGAGGCAGTTGATCGTCGAGAGGGCGAACCTATGGAGGTCGGTACAAAAGATCAAACGTAGTTAGAAGAGGCCACGGGTACTGGCACAACGGTCACAGGCGGCGGCGATGGCGTTCAGGGCCGCGAGCAGGAGGCGGGTGGCGACGGTGATCGTCGCGCGACGCAGTCAGACCGTCGCGCGACAGTGGAGGTCGGGGCCGTAACTGCTGGAGTCGTGCAACTAGACCCGAGCGAGGCCGTGAGTGGCTCGGTAGTAGTTGGTGGCAGTTCCGAGGGCGTAGGCAGTGGAAGCGCCGAGGATGGCGGTGCCGGGTCAAGCGAGACTCCGTTGAGGGATCCGGCGAAGGGTAAGGGTGTAGCGACCGAGGAGGAGGGTGCCACGGGGGTTCCTGAAGAGGAGGTACTGTTTCGGCCAGGAGCCACGTCATCGGGCCACAGACCAATCACAAGACAGGACCTTGCTGAGTTCCTGAGTGAGGAGAGGCTAGCCCGGCTCCTCGAGGAGGATCCCATGATTGGGGCCGCTGTTTTGGAGGCTCGAGAGGAGCGAGAGCGGGAGATAGCCGCTTCAGAGGTCGCAGAGAGGGCCGAAAGGGCGAGAGCCGCTGAGGAGGAGGTCTTGAGGGATGCGGAGGCCGAGGAGCGGGTTGGAGCGAGGGGACAGGGGCCCAGAGTGACAGCAGTGTCAGAGGCAGAGGGTTTGACTCGTGCTCCATTTTTAGCAGAGGGGGTACAGGCCACCAGTTCCACATTTGTTCGTACCATCGGGTCTTGCGGCATACAGGCCAAGGCAAGCGGAGTATGACCCCGAGCTTGTTCTACGAGACCCCGATACCCACATTTCGAGCAGCTGGGCTGAGGTAAATTTCTGAAATTCCTTCATTTCCTTTCGTGATTGCAAATTCAATACAATGCATGTGCTTAAGTGCCGAGGAACGTAGTGTAATCCTTTGAAGTAGATCCAAATAGTGACACTATAGTTCACGTTGAATGCCATGCATGAGACATAATAACTTGAACCAACCATCTACTGCCAAGTTGTATTGATTACCTAGAACTTGAGAATGAAAGCCTCACATGCTGACATATCCCCTGTTGCTTGTTTCCGTGTCTAATGCAGGAGAGAGCAAGACAGAGGGACATCCGGGGTTTCGGGGGCGCCTGTAGCTCCTTGGCGTTGTACCAGGGTTTGCCGGAGAGGGTGAGGCAGTTGGTGGACATGGCAGGTTTTGGGGAGTTCATACAGACCCTGACTCGAGCTAGGAATGACCACGCGGTCTTGGTTGCGCTTGCAGAGAGGTGGAGGGATACCACCAACACCTTCCACCTGCCGCTCGGGGAGATGACAGTGACGCCCGCGGACTTTGCAGCGATCACTGGTTTGAGGGTTGGAGGCGACCCCATCCCGTTTGACTCGGGCATTCAGGAGGACGAGGCGGCCCTGGAGTGGTTCTTGGGAGAGGTGCCCAAGGCTGAGGAGGGGATGGCGAGATATGACCAGTTCACGAGGTACCTTGCAAAGGAGGTGGCGACGGAGCGAGAGGCGGAGCAGATGGCCCGGGCGTACTTGCTGTATCTTTTTGGTGCTACCCTGTATCCGAACAGGCGTAGCAAGGTCCATCTATCGTACTTACCCGCACTGAGGGATCTGAGGACGGCCTCGCGCTTTGATTGGGGAGGGGCTGCGCTTGGCGCAGCTTATGGCTTTATGGGGGACTCGTCGAGGACTGAGATGAGCACTGCTGGCTACTGGCGGATTTGGGAGGTATGATCATAATAGAGTAAAGTATATTTCCATTATATACTTATCTGTTTGAATACACGAACTGCTCAAAAATATTCCTGCATTGTACTAATGATTTGAACTTTGATAACTGTGCAGCTCTGGGCCTACGAGGTTTTGAACATGTGCCGTCCAGTGACGAAGAGCTTGGACTTAGGAATCCTCCCGCGTGCTCATATCTGGAGCAAGAAGAACGTGGGAGAGAAAAGAGGGAGAGGGGACCTGAACGGCTTCAGGATATACCTAGACGAGCTCCGACCCTCACAGGTATGACATGACCTTATCAAATAGAAATATGCATCCCTTTTATTGCTTTAATGCTGTCACTGACCGACGTTTGCATTGCTTGCTCGTGCAGGTAGAGTGGGATCCCTGGAGGGTGGCAGAGTCAGAGCCTGAGTACTTAGCCAGGAGCAGGGCCGTGACGGCGAGCAGAGTGCTGCTGGAGTCGGCTTTTGGTTGGCAGTGGTACTTGGGCGACCGAGTGACACGCCAATCAGTTGGCCATGCAGGGTTCCAGGTGCCCGGGCCGCTTCCACCACGGGCCTCACACACAGGGGAGTACACGTTGGCCGAGCTAGAGGTCTTCACGCGGCCTGACACTGACTTGACACGCTACCTGCGTCCCGGCATGGACTATGCAGTCTACCAGAGGGAGCGTTTGGCGGGGCCACTGAGAGTGCGAGAGTTCAGGGAAGTCCGGAGTCAGGCCCGTGGAGCTGCTGAGGAGAGGAGAGCCGTCACTGCGAGGCAGAGCAGTGGTGAAAGTCGCGCGAGGCGAGGTCCGAGTGGACCTGTGAGAGGTGGGCCGCCAGAGTTGACATGGCATATAGCTGTGGTGGATTCTCAGGGCAATCCGGCCGAGCTACACCTTGTTCCTGCGAGAGTCGAGCCAGCGCCCGTTATCGTGCCGGTAAGACATTGTAGCTTTCATTATTGTACTTCCATAAAACCTTGAAACATTGCTCCATTGCTCATATTCAAATTATTCTTGCAGGTGTCCAATGAGTGGGCGAACGAGGCCGTTCGGCCTATGCTTGCACTGGAGAACGTGATAAGGCGGGCGGCAAGTGGCCTGCCTTTGGACTTGCGCTATCCATCACCGGCAGCTCAGAGATCTCAGGTATATCCTTCAGAGAAACGATACATTCCTGCATTCGATACTTGACATATGCATGCTTTGCTCGATTCAGAGTATACTATAATTGCCGTCAACTTTGAAATTGATTGTACTTGATTGCAAACATATAATGCATAGAATGTATGCTAAATGTTTACAATGCAGACACGGGGACGGGCGGCTCCCAGGAGGAAGAGCGCGAGAGAGCCTCCACAGAAGAAGCTAGCAAGCAGGACTCCTGCTCCTCCACCTACTACTAGACCATAGACACGGGGCGTACAGCCACCCGTCGAGAGTGAAGAGGAGGCCCGAGAGGCCGTGGCCCGCGCAGAGGAGAGGTATCAACTGAAGATGCGCCAAAGGCCCTCGCAAGACGAGCCGGTCCGCAATAAGCGGCTGATCCTGCCCGAGGATTCTGAGGAGGAAGAGGAAGAGGAGGGAGAAGAAGAAGACGAGGAGGCACCTGACAGCAGTGGTTCTGACGACTCAGCGGACGACCCTGGTTTTAGACAGGATCCGAGAGAGAGAGATGACGACGACGACGACGACGGAGATGGTGATTGGTTCGGAGAGGGATGAGGGCTACTAAGAAGCCTCATTTCTCTTTCCACATCTTGATTTTTTGCTTCTGGGCCTGCGCGCCCATGTAGATAGATGGAAGGCCAGAATGCCTTAGTTGATACTTGATACATGTTTTTGGGGCCTGTGTGCCTTTTTGACTTGATGGGCGAGTGTGCCCGAGCTGGCATGATGACTTTTGACTGGCCGAAGCGCCGCATGCACAGTAGTCTTCTTTACTTTGACATGGATGGATATGGATTAGCTATAAAATTTGCATTTTCAGTTCATTTTACTCTTGCAATGATCTTAGAATAAATAAACGCTCGCCACTAATACCATACTTGCATTGCTAATGTACCGAGACTGTTCACAAACGCACACATACGTACGGACAGAACTAATCTCAGAGAAAAACGAAAATGTACCCCAGGATACGGTTAGGATACGAGGATACGAGGGAATGGAATATTGGACATTTAAAAGCCAAAACCCAAAATACCTGAACTCGGATAAAAGGGACACTTCCGTGAGGTCATGTATATACAAAATGACCTACGAGAGCCGACGGATTCGAGAAACACCTCCCGAAACGCAAAATTGCCCAAAAAACTTACGAAGGACACAAAAGGGACACGAGATGGAAAAACATGACTCTATTATGTCCCGGACTGAAACCGACACCTCCGTACAGTCACATTAGGTCATTATGACCCGTACGGCTTGAGAGAAAAGGACACGACCCTCGAAATCGAGTTTCGACCTCCCGAAATGCTCATTTGGCCTTGAAACGAGCCACCGAGGGTTCAAAAACCTCGTTAAACGCAATATCTCGAATCCAATGCTTGGATATGGTTGCATAAGCTCATAGTGACTTGCCGGAACCATAAAAGTTGCAAAAGTACCCTTGGAATAGGAAGCGACCAAAATTGGACAGTAAGTGGTGGAATCTGTCAAAATGCAGGTTGAACCGTCGCACGAGGGAGTGAGTATGTCGCGCGATGGAGTGGATATTTCACACTCGCGAGATGGGATGAGACCATCGCGCGATGGTTGGGCCGTGCCAGGCCACCTTTATTTGACCATCTCAGATTTTTTGGACGACCAAGCCTCGTCATCAACCTTTAACTGCTCAGAGTGCTTCAGAGGGGGGGGGGGGGGGGGGGGGGGGGGGGGGGGGGGGGGCAGTGCAGGGACGCCTTCACTTTAGAGGAGTGAATGCCACATGGCATGGATGTTTGTACTGGGAAAGGACGACACTCTATGCACTTCGCCTATAAAGAGGCCAATATTCTGCAAATGAAAGGCATTCCTCCCATAGTTTGAGAGTCCCACGAGAAAGTAGAATGGCAAATAATCTTCCGGCCTTAATTAGCCCATGGCTCACGGCCTTTGTTGCTGGAGATTGGCAGTCATTCCGGTTTCACGGGCTGGCCGCATTCCGTTTCCTTCGCAACGTGAGGGTCCGTCCCGAGTTTCTGAGGGCAGCCCTACAATTCTGGGACCCAGAGGTTCACGTGTTCAGGTTTGGGGTTAACGAGCTGTGCCCAACCGTGGAGGAATTCCAAGCATACCTCCAAGGAGTCGCCTCGAGCGTGATTGTCATGCCGCCTTATAGGAAAAGCATGCCGAAGCTCTTACAGTCAAGTCTTGATATTACTAGAGGAGCGGCCGAAAGTTTGCTAACTGGAGGGCAAATTAACATCATGCGCCTAATGGAATGGTATGGGCCAGAAGGGGACATAGAGAATATAGCCGCGCAGGCTCGGCGTCGATTTGCTCTGGGAATTGGCGTGCTGGCTGCCTATTTACTGGTATCTCCGAATGGGCAAGTCAACCCCATGCTGGTGAGCGTTGCAGCTCAAATGGGCGCCCGGAGAAATGTGGTACCACTGGTTCTGGCAGAGACACTCATAGGTTTGGATTTGGTTTCTTCCGGCCAAACAGACGTGTTTGGCGGTAGTCCACTACTACTGCAGGTTAGCTTAGTTCTCACTCAGCTCACCTTTTTTCGGCTTTCGCACGTTCTGTTTTTACCTCATCTCTCAGCTAAGGCTATATCGAAGCTTCTTACTTGTCTTTTCTCTCAAGCTTTATGTAACTTCTCACTTGTTTTTCCACTCATGTAGCTCCGGCTATCTGACAAGTTGGGATTGCTTACCGCACCGGAAGCAAATTGGCCTCATTTGCCCGGCCGAATGCATCAGCAGGGTATGATCTATCCGGAAATGTCTGTGCATCAATGGCGCACATTTATGAGAGAAATGCTACCGAACGAGATCACATGGCGGCACGAAGCCTTAAACATTCCAGACATGGCCCTAAGTTCTGCAGGTTTCGAGAGAGTAGTGATAGCTGGGCTGACCGCTTTCACGTTCTACATCCCCGAACGTATCCTTCGTCAGCTAGGTATGAGCCAAGGACTCCACCGAGCTGGGAGTGAAGATTTCCAAGTCCCCGCTTTCACTGCCCGGAATCTGAGAGGATACGAGCACAACTGAGGCCTGAGGCAACTCGGAGGAGCTGACCCTGACTTCAGTACGGAACTTACGCACCGATATCAAACATGGCTAAGAAGGGAAATCACAAGCAGGCAAAACAACAACTGACTTCTGACGAACCCTAATGATCTAGAATAAACCGTGAGCCTGTTAAGGCCTCGAGCACTTTATTCTGTTTTTATGCTTTACTCTTTTTTAAGACTGCTCAGCCTGTGTAATAGAAGTTATAATTTGAATAAAAATGAAAGTTCGAGAGTTTTCCCCTTTTGATCCAAGTGTTGAACCGCCGTGTCACCCAAGTATCAAGTCAACTTCTGGTAACGGGAAACCGTGGATCAAGTTGATGGATTGTGACCGAATCTCACAGAGAGATTGCCTACGTATCCCTTTTCAGGGAATCAGGTCAGCACGTAGTTCAGGCTAGGGTTTACTCGAGTATTTTAGCTCTCCTTTTACGCTCTAAATTTTGCCTAGTGCTGCCACTTCGGGTTTTCAGCCTAGCGAGCTTTGATTGATGCCTATTTATTTTTGCCTAAACCGCCTTCTCAGGTTTTCGGTCTAGCAGGCTTGCCCTAATTTTTGCTTGGAACCGCCCACCCCTGTGGTTTTCGGCCCAACGAGCTTCTCTCAGGGATAGTATCGTTTGAGTTGATCCAGGTTAACCAGAGAGCTGAATCCGTTGCCGTCCAGATCGATGAGCTGAGCCGCTCCCCCAGAAAGGATGGTCTTGATGATGTAAGGTCCGGAACGCTTGGGTCGAAACTTGCCACGGGGGTCAAAAACCGGTGCCCGAATCTCCTTTGTGACCATGTCTCCTTCGACCAAGTCTCTAGACTTCACCTTTTTGTTGAATGCCCGGGCAATTCTTGGCTGATACCCCTGAACATGATATAAAGCCCGGAGCCTCCTCTCATCAAAAAGCATGAGTTCAACAAATCTCCCACTGAGCCATTCAGATTCCGAGAGTTCCGATTCCACCATGATTCTCAAAGATGGCACCTCAAGCTCTATAAAGAGAACTGCTTCCATCCCATAGACCAAGGAATAGGGGGTTGCCCCCGTTGATGTTCGAATCGACGTTCGATAACCCCAAAGAGCTAAAGGCAGTTGCTCGTGCCAGTCCCTGGCGGACTCCGCAGACTTCTTGATGATTGTCTCGACATTTTTGTTGGCCGCTTCAACCACACCATTTGTTTGGGGACGATAGACCGTTGAGTGATGGACTTGGATCTTGAATTCTTCGAAGAGCTCCAGGACCCTGCCTTTGAAATGACTCCCATTGTCTGATACGAACGCTTGCGGAACCCCATATCGGTAGATGATGTTTTTCCTGATGAAGTGAGCGACTTGAACCGCCGTTAGGGTTTTATAAGATTCGGCCTCCACCCATTTGGTAAAATAATCTATGGCCACGAGGATGAACCTATGACCATTTGATGCGGATGGTCTGACCATGCCGATGACATCGATGCCCCATATAGAGAAAAGGCCAAGGCGAAGCCATGCCAAACAGGTTAGAGGGTGGAGCATGCATTAGATTAGCATGAATTTGGCATTTGTGACATCGCCGTACATAATCCACACACTGAGATTCCATAGTAGACCAGAAATAGCCTTGGCGCAAGATTTTCCTAGCCAGCATGACGCTGCTCATGTGAGGGCCACAGACCCCCTCGTGGATCTCCTCCATGATTCTGACGGCCTCGGTCCCGTTGACACAGAGCTTGTGCATTCCGCAATGAGACCTCCTATATAACTTTCCCCCACAAATGATGTACTGGGCGGCTATCCTCCGTAATGCAGTCTGATCCTTCTTAGAGGCCTCAGCCGGATACGTGCCATTCTCGACGAAGTTCCATATGTCATGGTACCAGGGTAGGCCATCATCGATGGCGTTGACATATTGACAAGCGGGGCGGTCCCGTTGTTCAATTAAGACCGGGCGGAGTTTGACAACGAAGGGTAATTCGACCATGGAGGCCAAGGTTGCGAGGGCATCGGCAAACCGGTTCTTCAAACGGGTGATGTGGGTGAAAGTCACTTTGTTTAAGCGAGGAATTAGCCCCTCCAAATCCTGATGATAAGGTTTCAACCCCTCTTCACGCACCTTCCAGTCCCCATTGGCTTGAGATACAACGAGATTGGAGTCCCCGATGACTTCGAGTCGTTCAACGCCGAGTGTGAGTGCAGCCTCTATACCCACGATACAGGCCTCATATTCAGCTTGGTTGCTTGTAACATCGAAGTTAAGTTTGAATGCAAGCGGAATATGAGAACCATCGGGGGCGACTAGCAAGACCCCGATCCCAAATCCTTTCTGGTTGGCCGCCCCATCGAAGTACAGAGTCCAGACGTCCTCGACAACTGTTAGCACTTCTTCATCTAGGAACACAAAATCTGCATCTTCCGGTCCATCCACAGGGTGATCAGCCAAAAATTCAGCAATTGCTCATCCCTTCACCGACTTCCTCGTGACGTATTCGAGATCAAATTCTGCCAGAAGGAGCAACCAGCGTGCTAACTTACCAGTGAGAGCCGGTTTCTCAAACAGATACTTGAGTGGATCCATTCGAGAAATCAACTTTACTGGGTAAGCTAGCATGTAGTGTCTCAACTTCTTAGAGGCCCAGACCAAAGCCCAACACGTTTTTTCCAAGGCGGTGTAGCGTTCTTCGGACCCAACCATTTTCTTACTTAAGTAGTAAATGGCCTTCTCCACTCCCTGGTCACCCTCTTGAGCTAGCAAGCATCCCATGGATGTAAAACCCACAGATAAGTATAGAATCAAGGGCTTTCCGGGCACCGGTGGCATCAAGACAGGCGGGTTTTGCAGATAGCTCTGAATGGACATGAAAGCCGTCTGACATCTGTCCGACCATACGAACGGGGTGTCCTTCTTGAGTAGACGAAACATCGGCTCGCAAGTTAAGGTTAACTTGGCGATGAATCTGCTGATGAACTGAACCTTCCCCAAAAAGCTTCGCACTCCCTTTTCAGTCTCCAGTGGTTTCATTTCAAGCACCGCTTTGATCTTTGATGGATCGACCTCAATTCCACGCGAAGTGATCATGAAACCGTGCATCTTGCCTGCCGTGACCCCAAAGGTGCATTTTTGTGGATTGAGACGCATGCGGAACTTTCGGAGCCTCTCGAAAAACTTCCTCAATACAAGAACATGCCCTTCCCGAGTTTTTGACTTAGCAATCATGTCGTCCACGTAGACCTCAACTTCTTTGTGCATCATGCCGTGCAGAATGGTCGTAGCGGCTCTCTGGTAGGTAGGACCAGCATTTTTCAAACCAAACGGCATGACCAAGTAACAATAAGTCCCCCATTCGGTGATGAAAGTCGTTTTCTCACGGTCTTCTGGTGCCATAAGAATCTGGTTATATCCGGAGAAACCATCCATGAATGAAAGCAGGGCATGGCCCGCTGTATTGTCAACCAGTACATCGATATGTGGCAGGGGAAATCGTCCTTGGGGCTTGCCTTGTTCAAATCCCTGAAATCCACGCACACTCGAATTTGCCCATTCTTTTTAGGAACTGGAACAATGTTGGCAACCCATGTGGGGCATTGAGAAACCATGAGAAAATTGGCGTCGGTCTGCTTAGTGACCTCTTCCTTGATCCTCTGCACCCAATCTGGCCTCATTCGCCTCAACTTTTGCTTCACAGGTTTGGCATTTGGTAGTAAGGGGATTCGATGCTCCACTATTTCTGGGTCGATGCCGGGCATGTCTTGATGAGACCACGCAAATATGTCACTGAATTCTGAGAGCAGCTCTTTGAAATCATGATGTTCCTCTGGGGATAAAGTGGAGCCCACCTGAACCATTCGGGGATCATTCTCATCTTTCAAGTTTATTAAGACTATTTCTTCTTTTAACGGCTGAGCATGCCTTTCATCTTCCCTTTCAATGAGGGCACGGATTTCCTTGGGAATGTCCCCATCGAAATCTATCCCTTCATCGTCGGGGTCGACACAGTTTATATAACGATCATTCAAGTAGTCAGAAGAGGATTCCTTCATTTCATAAGACCCTGCAGGGTCGCCAAGTACAAGGGAATCAAACTCGAAGTAAAAGCCATGATGTGGAGGGCCAATAGGCACAAACTCCGACTCAGAGCTAGACTTAGACTCAGACGACTCAACAGACTCAGTGTCAGACTCCGATACATCATCAATGCAAGTAAGGCGTGATTTGAAAATGCAATTTTTAAGGCTACCCTTTGCTTCTGTGATGAGGGAGATGGGATCCTTGAGGTCGTCGGAACCAAGCATGAACACCTCGGCCTCTTCAGCTTCCTTGGCCAAACCCACTTGGGAGAACTCATAAAACAGCTAATCCAAGCTCCCTTGATCAAAAGACATCAGCCAATCAATCTTCAGCTTGGGCTGGCTAAGCTTCCTTTTGAACTCCGCCTTTGCTGGCTCTTCATCACTAGAGGACCAAGTGTCATCAGCGAAAACCTCGAACCCTGGCAGCAATTCCCCAGTGACTGAATCGATAAAAGGCTCAGGCTGCCCGGTGTAGACGTCATTCCCCGCTTCACGCACAAAGTAGCTGTCGGGCTCACCATAAAGAGATCGAGGTTTTCCCGTGCATTTCCTTCTTTTGGCATCCTTGGTAGAGGAGGAGTACCCCAGACCAAAGCGGCCCTCGCAGGAAGGAAAGGCAGGGAACTCCGGGATCCCTTGTTGGTGAATCCCAAGGCCAAGACCAGGTAGATAGGACATCCTCCTCATGATGTCTAAAGCAACAGAGCTTATGATGAAGTCCCCATCCACGTTGATAGCCAAAATCGACCCAGAAGTGTCGAAAGAGAAACCCCCGAGATCAACATCTTCATCGCCGTGTGCAATCCCCAAAACAGGCGTGCCATCTTCCTTAAGCGGGCGAATGCCTGAGTCCCCGCAGATAGTCAAAGTTCCAGTAGGGAGTCCCAACATAACCTTTTGGTGAAGAGTAGACGGTACAGCCATGATGTCAGATCGGTGAAGCCATGGCCTTCCTAGCAGGAGATTAAAGGTGGCCGGGATATCAACCACATGAAACTCGACGTCCATCTCAAAACCTTCAGCGTCAAGCTTAAGCACAAGCGTGCCCTCGACCACACGACGAGTGCTATCGTATGCCTTAACAGCCAGATTGGAAGGTGCAAAGTCCTTCTTGGCTAGCCCCAAACGGTAAGCCACTCTCAACGGGCAAACATTGATTGCCGATCCGTTGTCGATCATAACAGTTGGAATCCAGAGTCCCTTACACTTAACAGTGATGTGCAAGGGGCGATTGTGATCAACCCCTTCGATCGGTAGATCCTTGTCAGTGAAGACCACGGTGTGTTTAGAAGTAGGCGAGAGAATTATAGATATCATTGCTTCAGGCGTGACATCCGGTTGAATCTCAAGGCGAGAGAGAGTGTGGCAGAACTTCTGACGATGCTCGCGGGAGGAACAGATTAGTCCCCAGAGTGATATAGCGGCAGGGATTCGCTCCAACTGCTTCTGAATCATGTCATCATTCGGGGAGCTAGGAGGTACCTCAAACGGTGCAGACCTTGAGAATGCAGAAGGTTCGTTCCTTTTGTTAGAAGAGTTGGATGAGCTCCCGGCCTGCAGATTGGAAGGCTGAAAAATTCATCCACTCCTCGTAACGTTGAGAACGTTCTCTAGAGAGGGTATCACCTGAAGATCTTGACTGTCATTCCAAAGATCAGCAGGGACTTCCCCCAATTTCCATTTTCCTTTGTCAGAAGGCGGTGGGGCTATAGGTGCTTCCATGCCTAGATCGAGGTCTTGAGCTAAATCGTTGAACAGCAACGACTCCCAGAAATCTGGATCCTCAACAGTTACAGCCTCCTCAACAGGCTCCGTGTTAGCAATAAATGGGACGTCCCAGAGTCCCCCATCGGCAAGAGAGCGGTTGACAGTCCAGACCTCGGATCCAACTTGGATATTAACCACATCATCAACGTCCCGGAGGTCAGCCGGCGGAACAAGGTCTGTAACCATAATGCTACGATCTTCCTCGGTCGGATAAGGCGGTGCGGGGCGTGAGAGTTCCTCGCTAATGATGTAGAATGTAGGGTCGTACTCAGTGTTAGTTACAGAGCCAACCAGCCTGTCAAGAGTAGAAGGGAGAAAGCATTCCCCCAAGACGCGAGTTTCCCCCTGATCGAGTTCCTCTTCTATGAATTGAATCTCATGATTGGGTAGAGCGTATCCTTGGAGAGGATTGAGGTCAAACTCCAATGGAAACTGCCACGCGGGCTTGGGATCCCAATAGTACTCCTCCTCAGGTAGAACGGGTTCAGGCTGTTGAAATAGCATGCCCAAAGAGAATCCATCCAAAGGGTCAAGCATGTCTGCTTCATAATTAGCCATCAAGGCGTCATACCAAGCATGGTTAAATGGGACGTATTCGGGGTTCTGGGGGAAGCCGTCTAATTCTAGCTCCGTCCACTCATTGATTATGGGGGCTGCATAGTCATCATTATCGGCAATAGCCCACCCCGCCGCTTGCATATCAACCTGCCGTTCCGGTAGAAGAGGGACAGCAGGCCTAAAACGGCTTATCAAATTCGGAGAGGAGTTTGGATCCGTCACATCAAAATACGGGCTGTCCAAGGAAGAAGCAGAGTTAAGCTGCACGGAAGGGATGGATTGGTGAAACAGGTCGCTGATGGAGGCGTTGAACACAAACGTTCCATTCTGTAGGCATGCGAGGGGCACATCAGGATTGGACGATTGTCCTTCTTCAAGATGGATATAGAAGATCTCGGCTTCGGGCTGAGAAGGCATGGGCACGACCGGCTTGGTTTGGTCTGTTGAGGTTATATGGTCAGTGGGGTTGAATATAGTGGAGCTAGGGTTGATATAAGTGGAGCTGATGGATATTTGGTTGATACGGGGAGCAGCATTGTGCTTTGGTAGGGATTGGAAAGGATGTTTGGTTTTTGGGTTGGTGGAGGTGGAGTGTGGAGAGTCCCTTCATCTATAAGATCCTGAATCGCATGTTGGAGACGGAAACAAGAGTCCGTAAGATGTCCAGCCCCTTGGTGGTAGGCACAATAAAGATTGGCTTTGAAGTTAGGTGAAGGGTTCTTAGGCAGAGGAGTTGGGTCAAGGGGTTTCAGATGCCCTGACTGGATCAACTTTTCCATAACAGATGACAGTGGAGCTTCAAACGCGGAGAAACTGCGGAGCTGACTGCGGGGCCGGTTATTTTGAGGGGTTTGCACCTGGTTAATCTCAGCGATGCGATTGGTTGCATTGGAAGAGGAGGCGTTATTGCCGCTGGTTGCCGTGTTGGAAGATGTCCCACTGCCAAACAACGCATTGGTGTTTCCTGAGTAGACCCGGGGCTTTGGTTTCAAAGAGTTAGAGGACTCCCCTCTGGACAGAATCCCACTTTGTAGCGCATCCTCGATAGCCATACCAGATTCGAAGAAAGTATCAAAGTTCGAGGAGGCTTGGACAAGAACCAAATGCCTAGCGTAATCAGGCTGAAGATTGCGAGAGATGATTCGGAGCTGATCTCTCTCACTCGGGCAATCGGTCATCTGAGCAGCCTTCGTCCTCCATCTTTTGACAAAATCCGCGAAGGATTCCTTAGCTTCCATTTTCGTGGACTCAAGCTCTCGGGTTGTCATCTTGAGCTGGGAATTGTAACTATACTGCGAAATAAACGCAGCACCGATGTCCTCCCACGTCCTCCTTTTAGCGATGTCAAACGACAAAAACCAGTGAAAAGTGGGTCCTGAGAGAGTCTGAGGGAACAGCTGGGACATAGCCTCGGGTTCAACAGCCAAGAGTTTCATGGCGGCATGATAGCCATAGAGATGAGTCTTCGGGTCACCACTCCCATCAAACTTGGCGAGGTCAGGCATTTTGAACTTGTCGGGGAGCTTAGCATTGGGATACAAGCAGAGGCGATCTAGGTCAATTCCCCCAGCGCTGATCTTCTCGAATTTGGACACAGATTCCTCCAGCTTGACGATCTTTGCCATGAGAGCAATCATGTTAGGATCCAGAACGGGCCTTGCCACAGCGAGATTCAGATTTGCTGTCTCCGGGTGAGCCTCTCTCGGGTTGGGCTGAATTATGATTCGCCCTGCATGGTTAGGGTCTTCAACAAAGATTGGTTCCGCATGGTCGTCCTCATCGACCTCGCCTCCCACTTCTGTAGCTGGCAGAAGACGAGTGTTGATAAGGTCATTGAGCCTAGTGAGATTCGCATCAGTCTGAGCACCCCTTTGCTGCATGGTGGCGATGCTGTTCTGGATGTTCATGAGTATGGTTTCGAGACTCAGTGGTTGCGGATGATCTGCCATAATGGAGGTTCTAGATGAACTTGATGAGGATGGGGAGGTTGGTGACGACGGAGATTCAATTTCCTGGAGAACTGACGGTGATCCTAATCGTAAAGCGGCCAACAGGGAGCGCGAAGAGTCTTCCGTTGTGACTGACTGAGCTTGCAACCTGACTAGCCTTTGAACGGAATTCTGATGCAGACGTTCCCAAGTGGGTTTGGCTTTCTGCCTCGATACTTTCCTTGGCGGCGCAATGGTTCAGAATTTTGCTTTGCTTTGCTGTAAGAAAAGGTTCGATAAGGGCCCTGCAGCAACCTTACTCTAAACAAAATACTTTAAAGAGATGATGCAGCCATCGTCGTCAGTGTCGCCTTTAGACTCTAAGACTACAGACGAGTCTGTCTCATGATGTTCGGATGCTGCCAAAATCCTCGGATTTCTTTTCAAGAGTGTATCCTCGCTTGAATCGAATAATACTAAGAGATGTCAAAAATAGTCTAAGCCTTTGACTTTTCCGTTCTTGAAGTTTCAACCTTGAACTCGGAATAACTCGGGGTGGATGACGTGATACCTTAACCGGGGCGGCGTAGGCGACACGGCGCCATAGCCTGCGCGGTGTACGTGCTGCGCACGATAACCAGAGTGATATGAGCATCACGGCATCCTTTCCGTCGTTCCTTGTTTTCTGTTTGAAACTTCAATTGGGATATAGACAAGGACTTAGAAAGTTTTGATTTTCCAAAGTCTTGCTAATCCTAGGACTTTTGAAAATCTGATAACACGCACCGCAAAGATGCGTGACTCTTCATCGGGCCTAGCAGCGTCCTAATAAACATAAGACATACTCGAAAGAGAGACAACCTAGAAGCCGCCCTAAACATGCCCCTACGCAAAACGGTATGTATGTACAGTGCATGCGATAGGGAAAGCAGTTACACACAGATAGTATATGGGGGTTAGATGCATGTAGATCTTACCCTACAGGTACCTGTCCTAGTTTGGAGAGTTCTAGTGCTTTGTACGTGAAAAAGGCTGGTTTTGGCTTGTAACGGGTTCCTCAGACTAGAGCCAAGATATACCTCCCACTGCCCGCGTAATCGCAAAGCAAAAGTCAAACAGTAGAATGACTCATCATCGTCGAAGGTTGTTGGTCATTCGGGGTCCCCGAGCTCCGGTAAACCGTGCCGGATTGCCAAAACGATCCAACGAGGCTTATCCCACATCGATCCAAATGAGAATGCTAAAAGGTTTGATTATTGAAACAGAATTGCAAATTCGCAAATGCCCTTTTCAAATTAGGCTCTCTTTATTTAGACAATGTTTAGAAGAAACTACACGAGAGAACGATCGGAAAAGTCCCAGATTGGATTGGCCGGACACGAGGTCCCGTTAAATCACCATTCAAACCTTCGGCAGCGCGAAGCTCACCGTTTTGACAAACTTTTGTGGGATCGTTCTTCAAGTGTATTAAAATCTAAACATAGACCAATATTGGTTCGATCCCCAGTAGAGTCGCCACTGTGGGCATGCGTGCCCTTCGAAATTTTCGGATTCCGAGACACAAGGGCCTGGGTCGAGGGAGCGCGAGCAGGGAAGCAAGCGCTCGCAAAAATACAGAGTCGCCACTCGGGTTTGAAGGTCCGACACCCAAGGAACCGTATTTCGAAGCACTTGCCGCGCTGATTGATTTGAAAAAGTTAAGGAACCAGTCCGTCATAACCATATCTGGGTTCGGGAGCCAGGTTACGAGAGGGGAAGGGTTTTATGGCACCCCTCTCGCCCAATCCGGAGATCGGTCTCTACTTAGGCATTTGCGAAAATATTTATTTACGATTCTGTTTGATTAATCAATTTTTAGCCAATTAGGGCGGGGGAACAGTTAATCAGGGATTTAAAACTGTAACATGTTTGCAAGATGTAAGTGATAGCATGGATTAATGAGATGACAAGTAATAAATGGAATAAAGTTCAAAACATCGATCATACATCAAGACAGTGCTGTGTATGATTTTGGCACGAACAAACAGCCAGCTTGCATGCGTGAATCCATCTGCATGCAACTGAACCGTCGCGCGACAATACCATACACTCGCGCGAGTGTTGATGCTTCACCAATGGTTTGAATTTCAAACCCTTCTGGGCTCTGGAAGGACCAGTGCTCACCCAGGTGCAAACCAAGCAGTTTATAAGTACTTGAAAGTAAACAATATTACAGCAGGCAGATGGAAATATTGAGAAAACACGACCCCTAAATAGTGGGGGTGTCTAAACAGAGGCCAAGGCCAAGCTGCTCATGCAAGGGCAGTCCCTGAAAAACCTAGAACCATCGCGCGACAGAGTGATACAGGTGCGCGATTGTTCAGACTGGACTTCCAGGAATTGCTTTGCACACTTAGGGCTCTGAGACATATTCAAGAGCATCCCAAGAGCATTCCAAACCAAGAGGAGTTATGAACTAGGCTTAAACAATGATTTTTAACATGCAAACTTGCAAAGTAGGGAGCTAAAGCTCCTTAAAAGACTTTTAAAAGACTAATGAACACAACAATGAACTTAAAGACCAGGATCCCTTCCCCACGTGGTCCAATCTCACGCAGACAGAAGTGTCGCGCGAGTGTGTGGGACCATCGCGCGAGGGTTTTCCAGGTAACGGCTCTTGAAACCTTGCTAGCTTTAGGGCCAGAACTGGTATTGATTACCAGCCTTGGCCTTGCCAGCCCCCCTCAGGGGTTCGAACAACGAGCAGAAAGATATTATACCTTTGCTTGAGTTCCTTGGAGATGGCTTAAATGAGGTGGTGAGGCTTGGGAGGTGACTATGTAGGAGAGAGTGTGGTATGTGATGTTTGTGCTTGAGCTTTTGCTTCTTCTTTCTTTAAGAGAATTTTGTAACCCTTTGCAATGAAGCATGGGGGGGTATTTATAGAAGAAAGGGTTAGTTGGTGGCTAGCCAAGGCCTTGTAACCAGCCAACAAGGCTGGTTAGAATCACTTGGTGGAGAAGTGGGGTGGCAAAGGTGATGGGAGAATGGGGGGTGAGGTGGTGCAAAGGGAGCCCCCCAGAACGCTGTTCAGCAGACGAAAACGGGGTCACATAGGCCTGTAGCCCCCTGACCACCACGCAATCTGGGTGAAAGTGACAGGTGTTGACCATCGCGCGATGAAGTGAGAGCATCGCGCGAGGGTCCAGCCAACCCCGCGAGGGTCAGTGGTCAAAGCTTTGACTTTGACCACCACCTGGCAAGTGGACCATTGCGCGAGGATCCCAGTATGTCGCGCGACTATCAAACCCAAGGTCCAGGTTCTGATTCAAGGGTTTTAGGGCTAAGGATGGGTTCCTCACATGCCAAACTCAAGCCATTCCAAGTTCTCGAGACTGTTTTCGACCTGATTCATCATCGGGGAATCAAGAAACCGAAGAAGAAAGTAAAACGATCGGGAAGTCAGATTGGGGTGTCTACAACTAACAACAATTATGTAATATCGAGAATACTACTACCGGTAAAGCCAAAATTTGATGTAGTGAACTTCCAATAAATTCTTGAATGCTTTAGAGATGTCAATGTTGCAACCAAGGTCTCTTTGCCCCAAGGTTTCTTTTGGCCTTATCTTTTGCTTGAAGGTTCTTCTTGTAGCTTCAGTTTCGGCCCCCTCGATGTACCCTTTGTCAAGTTTCTAATAAAATTTTGTTGAGTATCAAAAAAAAGAAAATGTCTTTTCTTCTTTTCATAACCTTCCAAAAACAAAAAAAATTAACGCACAATTACATTCACAACAGTTTGATTGTGTTGGTCTAGATTAGCATAGACTTTGATTAACAAGTGGAGGAATTAGCAGCAAGAGAAGAGTAAACAAAGCAATTGAATTCCCGAGATTTTGGTCGGGGAAGCACTTAGATTTTTTCTCATTCACTCGATCAAGTCTTTAGATAAAAATTTGGACCTTGCTTGGGCCTACTCATTCACATTAACCCAACTACAAAACAATTAACTTAAACATGACCCAAGTACACACTTAGGATCTCCTAAGGGATCCCGGATGGGGAGGCTGGTGCGAGACTCTAATCACAGCCGTTGGATCTAATCCAATGGCTCCCGTTTTAAAATGGCATCTCGCGGATCTTATAGGGAAGTTGGGTCAGTTAAAAATGGGATGGAGGTCAGTATCCGAGTGGAAATTCGGGTTATAACAAAACTCATATTCCAGCCGTAGACCTCCCATTTCCTCCTTTTTCGATCAGACGAGAGAGAGAGGGAGGGAGAGAGAGCAGGGGGGGGGGGGGGGGGGGGGGGGGGGGGGGTGCCGTTGAACGAAGAAGAAGAAGCAGCGGCTCGATCTAGAAGAAGAAGAACGAGCCAAACCATACCACCAAGGTATATATATATACATGCACACACGGAACGGTTCAAGGGACACCCTAAAAAAACACCCATAATCGTAATCTCATATATATATACGCACACACGGAACGGTTCAAGAGACACCCTAAAAAAACACCCATAATCGTAATCTCATAGTTCCCGAACAAATTTTTATGATCCGAACTGTTCAATGTGTGTAGAATGTGATTTTAAGGGTGTCCGCGAAAAATTAGCAAAAAAAATGACCGGGAAAGGTTTGATTTGAGCAGTTTTTATTTGAACCGTTCAATAAAAAACTGTTCGAAACTGTTCGGATCAAGCCTTTCTAGGTCATTTTTTTTGCTGATTTCTCTCGGGTACCTTTAAAATCACGTTCTGATCACATTGAACGGCTCGGATCATCAAAATTTGATCGGGAACTATGAGGTGTTTTTTTGGGTGTCCCCGAAAACGCCCCGATATATATATCTCTTATCTCATTCGATCTCGATTTCCCTTTCTCGTTCGATTTAGTGACGAAGAAACGATTTCGATGACGAAGACGAATGACGATTTTCTGTAATCAATCAACACCAAGGTCTCTCTCTCTCTGCATTTAGGCTAATTAGGGCATTTTTCCATAAATCAAAAAATTACGGTTTACTTTCGTTTTGTGGAATTTACTGGAGCGTGATTAGGGTTTTTTTTTTTTTCAAACCAGTTTTATCTCTCTGTGTTTTGAATTCGAAAGCTCAAAATTATTAGATATCATTTTTTTTTTATCAGATATCATTTCTTTAGGCTGTTATCAGATATCATTTGTTTTCCTATTTCTCACAGCACATTCGAATTCAGAAGTAGCTACAGGCTAACTCGTTTTGAGGAGGATGCCATGATCAATGCTTAACTTTGGTACTGTGTACGTATTATTGTTAGAGCTAGGAATTTTTGTAGGGGTTTGGAGATGCATGTTAGGGCACCGTAATAGTCACCACCGCATCTCATCGATCACCTTGAAACAATTATGAGATTTGTCTTTTCATTTGATCAAAATCAATTCTTGAACTGATGTACGTTTGGAGTAGTTTATGAGTCGTGAATATTTAAGAAGCACTAACTTCAAAAAAAGAAAAAGAAGAAGCAACACTGACGTTAATTTTCTCAATAAAGTGGTTCAGTGTGATTTGAAACTCATATGCACTTCATGTACTCCGGTTCTCGAGCGGAAATTTGATTTTGGCTTTGAATAAATTTGAATGAAAATTTTGGAGAAGCCTACAAGGGGTTTCACAAATGTCAATTGTCATTCTCTTCTTTTTGATTTCACTTGCAAATTGCATGCAATATGTCATAACTGAATGTGATTATCATTTTTTAGACACCTATATTCTTTCCTTTGCAGACAAGTCTGTCTCAGAGATTTGCGAGCACCAGTTTTTATTGTAAAATAAAGATGCCACACAACACCTCTTTGAAGTATCAGCAGGGCTAGACTCCCTAGTCTTGGGTTTCAGTTAGCTCAGCAGCCGTTGGGCTTTAATGAAGTTTCCTCAGTCATGTGCAGTTTCAGTTAACATTGCATCTGAAGCTTTCTTTTTGCACCCAGATCATCAAAATCAAGTTCCCCTTGGTGTATGGAGAGTCCAGCCAAAAAGAGATGCTAGCAACATTTAGGATTTTTCGATTTCATTTTGCTTGTAATATAGCTTCGGGTAGACAAGGATGATGATGTTCGGCTCATGCCTCTTTTGTAAAACATTATGTATTCATATCGGCTAGATTTAAAACTTCTGTTTCAATTGCAATCGAATTATTGTTTTGCTCTCTTTTCTGTTGTTTTGCAATGAAAGCATAATATTGCCTTCCATGTATTTTATTGTTCCTTCATGTACCAAGATAGATGTGGTTGATAATGATCACCAATTTTTCCAAAGCTGAAACTGTTCAGAAACGCGTCCACAAAAATGTATACCAACTTACCAAGTTGTCCAACAGAAGGATGGATAGCATATGCAAATGAACAAGTTAACAAAATGGGTATTTTACCCACTAAAAAGTTAATGAAATACATCTCTTTTCAATGATCGTCCCCTTTTCCAATTAAAGAGCACAAAGAGCAAAATTGATCTACTGAAAACAGTTTCCACCCACAAGAATGTGTTCAAATTACAATTCTTCCCAAATAGTTTCCACCAACAAGAATGTATTCATAAAATTACATTTCTTACAATTCATTGATTCCAGAATAAATAACCCCAAAAGACCAGACCAAAAAATTAAGAAACAAAAGACAACCTATTCCATTGATTGTGCTGCCCCAATATTTCTCCCCTTTGATGAGGGCAAAATTTCATCCAATTCAAACATCAAAACATCAAAATTTCATCCATGCTTTAACAGATTAGTGAGCTCTGGATGTCCCCACAAGAATTAATCAAAACACTTCTCTCATTATGTGCCCCAAACTAATTTGGACCGACACGGATACAGACAAATCAAGCTTATAACTCGACACGGATACAGACATTTCTCATGCCAAAAACTACGGAGACAGAGCTACTGGAACAAGAGAGCTACAAACATTTCTCATGTGCGCGCAATTCATAACTCCATCGAAATGTGATCCCACAATCTCATCTTCAATTTCTGCTGCCGCCATTGGTCTCGACTCAAACCATTCCCATAATTAGCGAACAAATCCACTCCTATCCTCTTCTCTTTACCCCAAAAACTTTGCAAAAGTTGCTCAAACAAAATAGAGCATTGAAACCAAGGGTGCAACAAGAAGAGATCCAACAGAAATTGCATGACCAGTAAAACAGACGTCCCTAGAGCAGGTGCGGGAGCAAACTCTTTCCTACAACTCAGGTAGTATGCACGCCTGCAATTGAGCTTGGGGAGACGGTACCAGCCGGAGCCATAACTGCATCACCAAACATATAATAGATTAATCTACTAATGCAAATAGATTGCTTGGACAGAATTAAAGACAAGGACCACTACTATCACAGACATCCCATTTGCTCCATATGACTGGTAATACAAAATTCACAAGGGGTCTAACTAATTCAAACAAATTTTCAATAGCAGAACCAGAAATTTTTCCACACCACCAAACGTAGATGGACTGGGTTTGAGAGAATCAAATAATTCATGACTTGGAGAAAAAAAAAAAAAGAATCGGGGTCGGAAAATACTGGTAACCAGTTTGGTGTGGTAGAAAATCAATCTCGTTCCAAGCCCAAAATCGCAGAAAATAAAGACCTTGATGGTGTGGAACCATAAATCGTTCGGATTCGAGATATAGAATCGTTCGAATTCGGATTCAGATAAAACCCTAACAATCGAACAAGGGAAAACCGAACCAGGGAAAACCCTAATAATCATCAATAGATACAGAGTGTGTGGCCCGTGATCCTCGATCTTCTCCTCCGCTGGTGGCTTGATGGTTATTGAGTCTTCTTCTAGCCTGCACAGGGAGCGCACGACTAAGACCTGGCCGGGGGTTGTCCCGGCAAGCCCTCCGGCGACAGGATAAGTATTGTGCAAAGAGAGGAGGCAGAAGACAATGAGTATGAGTCTGTAGTAGCATGTACATGTTTAGGGTTACCATCGCTAGGTATTTATAGAGCTCCCTGACTTGCCCTCCAAGCACAGGCACGTGCCAGGCGACGTTACCGTGACGTCACCGAACAGATCTGGTAACCGCTTTTGAGAGTGAGCTGGCACTCCCATGTGCGCTCATGATTATCCCTTGGCGTAACCGCCTCTGCACATGGGTGGGCACGTGGTCGAGCCCAGAAGAACCTGGCAGTTGCCATGCTTGAGGGGAAGCCGAGCCCGAAGAGTATTCGGGCTAGGCAAACATCATCCGCGTGGCCGAGCTTGACACAAAACTATTCGTCGTCGGACGGGATGGACAAAGTCAGAGCCAACAACCGGCTCGTCTCGGCTATCGCCGAGCCTAGTGGAGTGTGTTTGCTGCCCCGTGCGGCAGCTGACGGTGGTAGAGGAGTGGAGGTGGTCCCTGGATCGATCTCAGTTGTGCTCAGCCTACTACAATAGCCCCTCAATCTCAGCCATCGCCGAGCGCGCGGTTGGGATTGATTTCAAACTTTGGCCGAGTCTTCCAGACGCCGAACATGAGTAACGGTTGCTTGGGCAGAATTTGGCCGAGCCTGAATCACCTTCGAATAACTGCCATGGACAAGAACCAATGGAGGTGCGCCAGGTGTCAATCTCTGGTCGAGTACGGCTGATAGGGGACGGCTGGCACGCGTGCAGCTCTGCAAAGCTAACCTGTCATCGCCACATGTCGAGTGCTTACTAGCTACTGGTTCGGTGGTGTAATGATGGGCGGGAGATTCGAACTCCCAAACCCTAGCTCTATATATAACGCTGGGGGTAGAGAGAGAAGTCACGGTCACTTTCTCTCTCTAAACCTCCATTGCCAGAGCTCTACCACGCCTGTTCATCTTCCAGTTTCAGTTTCCCAGCAGATTTTCATCAAATCTCGTTGAAATCTTCAGGTATGTGTTCGATATGTCGCTCTCTCTTCATTCCTGCATTCTTTTACGCCCTTTTTCGTTCTTTCCTGGGTTTTTTTTTGGGACTTTCTTGTTCTAAGTGAACAGTGTGAGGTCTGGAGATGAACGGACTGTTCATCTTCATCTTCAACCTGTTCTTCCGAGCACAGGTCTATAATGATGCCCGTGCTTGGCCATTGTTGGGATTTGCCGAGCCCAGCCTAGGGCGCTGATAGGCCGAGCCCCGTTTCGAGTCTTAGTATCTCCCGAGCTTGCATCTCGAAGGGACAAATAGGGTGGGCCAATAGGGTAGCCAAGCATAGAGATCCCTTGCCTTCTGGCCGACGACGAGATTTCTCATTGTTTTCTTCTTGTTTTTGTTAGGTCTGGCTCACCCAACCATTGTCATCTCTTCCGACTCTGAAAGCTCGGGGGGAGATTCTGGAGATTCGTTTTTTCGCGAGTGGTTGGAAAAACACAGACGCCGACACCAAATATCGTCCATTGCCTCAAACATGTCTTCCGACTCCAATGACTCGAATGCCGAACGTGTTTTTGAGTACAGTGCCGACTAGTTCGTAACCGAGCCTGAGATATCGTTCACAACATCGACCCACTTTGAAGCCGAGCCTCATCTGGGGCCAGAGGCCGAATCCAGATTCGTCCCACAAGCCGACGCCCCAACCTCTATCCGTTCAGGGCACAGTGAATCCCAATCCGAGGGTAGAGGACTCGCCGATCTCTATGAGAGGGGCCAAGTTTGCCCACATGCCCATTTTTTCACCGAAAACGCTAGGGAGTTCCAAGATTTTTGCCGAGAATACAACATCCCCGACGACGTTGTAATTAATCAAGTGGCGAGCAACAGAATTAAGGATACGAGGGGGGACCATCCCGAGCACATCACTGTCCCTTTAATGGCGATATGTGAGGCTGGGTTGAGGTTCCCTCTCCATCCCTTCTTGAGGAAACTTCTTGCTCAGTTCAGCATCGTCCCACACTATTTTGCCATCAACAGCTACCGAATAGTAATGTCGATAATTAAGTTGAAGGAGCTCCATGACCTCGAGTTCACCGTCGCCGACCTTTTCCATACGTACATTATGTCTAGGCACGACCAGACCGAACGTCGATACTTGTCAACACGTAGCAAGAAACAGCCACTAGTAGATGGCTTGCCCGATACTGACAAATGGGCCAATTTTTATGTTGAAGTGAGCGGTAACTTTGAGTTCGGCAACATGTCTAACCGTAAATTTATGGTTCCAAAGATCAAAGATTTCAGAGGTAGCTCGACCACCTTAGTTGTAGCCGAGTCTGGTTATTTGTAAAATTTAATCGTCCGTTGACTGTTGTCATTTTGCAGATCACCGAGCCATCACAAAGACTCAACAATCCCTGTCCGTCGAGGTGCACATCGTATCCTTTTGTCACAAGCCTGTAGAGACGCGCCGACGCTACTAGGGTACGAGCCATCCTACAAGGGAAAGCTCAGGAGAAAGGGAAGGGAAGCGGCACCGAGCACAGAAGGTCAAGGCCGAGGAAAGAAAACGGGGCCGTCAGGAGGCAGTAAGCAGCCGAGGGTGAAGTTGCCAACGTTTAGGAAGCCAGCAGAGTTCTGGTTTCAAGAGAGTTGACAAGCCGAGCAGCCTGGTATTCATACTCCGCTTCAAACACTCGTGCCAGAACATCCCAACGAGATGGGTCGACGTAATGTTGTCCGTGTGAACATTATGGACGGCAAAGCCGTCCGTCAGAAGTCCGGTTTCGCCGAGCCTGCTGAGAAAAGGCAGAAGCTCACCCATGACTTCTTCCCGACAAAGCCACCGACTCTTCATCCGAGCATGCAGGAGAAGACCGAGTCATCGGCTGCTGGTGGCTCAAAGGAAGCTCAGATGCCTCTAGGTTCGGCTGACGCCGTCGCCGTTCAGGAGTTCGCTCCCTCTTACGCCTTGGCCGAAGGCAGGGTCGTCACCGTGGAAGATTCTGTTAAGGTTGAGCCAGGGCTTGCCACTGCGGTGCTTGAAGGTTTAGCTTTGCCGAGGGATATGGAGAAAATTCCCGAAGGCCTTCAGCCGAGCATAGTTCATGCAAGTGCTTACCTTGTTCAGGTTTGATCCGAACCCAGCCCTCTTTACTTTCCATCATTTTTGCTTGTCAAGTAAACTCACATTCTTACTTTTGAATAGGCCGGACAAGCCTTGCTCCGCTCATCCAAAAATGCCGAGCTTGTCCTTGCCGAGCGCGCTCGCTTTCATGAGGATTTGAAGGTTGAGCGTGAGAAGGTGAGAAGCTACAAAGGAAGTCTCAAAATGGCGAAAACTCAGATTGCCGAGCTAGAAAAGGAGAGAGATGGGATGGAGGAGAGGATGAATAAGGCCGAGCGTGAGGTGGCTAAAGTTCTGAGAAAGGAGAAGCGGAAGATGAAGGAGGTAGACGGTACGGCGTATCAGGCCGGTTTTGACCGAGCTGGGGCTGAGTACATGCATGAGGCTCGGTCCATGGTGAATGACGCCATAAGGATGAGGGTGCCCATCGCTTATTGAACGGGGTATAAGGACGGCGTGAAGGCCGCTTGTGGAGTCATGCAGCTGGAAGCAGATACGAATCTGATGAAATCAATTCCAGCTCCTGTTACACCTGAGCTCGTCCTTTCGTACACTGAAGAAGAGTGCGCACCCCTCCCTCCTGAAGAATTTCCCGAGAGCGAAGATGATGTCGAGGACTTGACCGACGCCGACGTCATTGCAGAAGATCTGACGGGTTTGGAGAAAGATAGTGATGGCAAGAAAGCTGCCGCTCATGCCGAGCAGGAGCATGTGAACGTCAATGAAGATGCTATTGCCGAAGATGCTGCTGGCAGTGGTGCTGGTGCAGATGCAGCTGGAACTGGACTTGAAGTTGGAGAGGCTGCCCAGGGTTGAGAGAAGTTGTACGCAAGTGCTGGTTTTGGGGAAGATGGTTGCCGTAGTTAACTACTTTTCATTTTTCGTACTTTGTTGAACTCTTGGACTGGGCGAATCCGAGTTCAGATTTTACCGTTCCGGATGTAATGGTCTCCAGCTATAAAATTTTTGCCGAGCTTGCATACTTGATCTCCTTTTAGTGAATGACTTTGGCTTCTGTGTTTGCAATGTATTTTTACCGAACTTTGATTCATATTCTGTATGACCTTTGATTTGAATAGGGCTTCTTTGGTTTGAATGGTAGATAGAATAGTGGTTTTTCTTTAGCCCCTTCTTTGGCTTTGGGGTCGACTGAGTTAGGTTGTCATGGAGCGAAGTAAAAGCTACTTCATTAAGTTGTTGGGTTTTTACCGAGCCTTAAACAACGCATAGTTATATGACAGCCGAGCCTGGGCTATAATAGAGGCGTTGATGTGATATGTTGCCGAGCCCTGGTTAATGGAGTAGTAGGTATCCTGTAGCCCCCACTTTGGTTTGGGTTCGGCCTAGTGGTGGGAATGTTTGCCAATTGTTGAAGTTTGCTAGCGGTAGGTATGCCGAGCCTGAACCAAAGTAGAGTAGTAGAATGGAGTGGAGATTGTGCCGAGCGTGGTGTTGTGTTCGGTCATTTAGCTTGTTTAGCTGACAATACGTAGGTTAGTCGCCAAAGTTTTTTGTGCTCGGTCGAGGTGCCATCCCCTAGGAGAGGTTGAGGTGTCTGTAATGTTTGTGGGTGGTTTGCTCACCAAAATGTGAGTGTAACCGGGCTGTGGCCAACCTTATTGTCTTGCCAAGCCGAACTTGAGCCCAAATTCCAGCCATATTGTGTGTCTTTAGGCTCGGTGGACCTGATGTCTATTGTGCTTCTTTTGGGCAGTAATAGTGGCCGAAGCAAAAGCGTAGTAGCCATTTGTGGGTGTGACCGAGGTCAACGTTTGTGGTTGGCTAAATAAGCCGACGAAAATGAATTTGGGATTGCAAATGACAATTACCAGATAAACTTTCTTCCATTCGATAAGCATGAAATACAAGTTAAAATGGAAAGACGTGGGCCGAAGCCAAGAAAGCAAATAGAGAAAAATAGGATAGTGCGTGGTCGAACATGAGGCACACTGTTCAAATGTCAACTACATGTATGCTTTCTTGAGGTTCTGTGCATTCCATGGGTTAGTTAGAACTTTCCCATTCATGTCCTCCAGCACGTAGGCGCCCTTACCAGCAAGCTTGACGATACGAAAAGGCCCCTCCCAGTTGGTCTTGAATTTTGTTTTCTTGCTGGTTTGCACAACCTTTCGCCAGACCAAATCGTCTGGTTTGAACTTTTTGATTCGCACACAGCGGTTGTATCCTCTTGCCACTTATTGGTATTCGGCGAGTTTCAGCTGAGCGTCGTCGCGTTTTTCTTCTGCCATGATCAATTCTTGTTCTACGGCCTCTTCATTAGTCTTTGGATCGAAATTCTCAATCCTCAGAGTGGGGAACTTGGACTCCAGTGGGATTACTCCCTCCATGCCGAATGCCATTGAAAAGGGGGTTTGGCCAGTTGAGCGCCGTGGTGTAGAACGGTAAGCCCAAAGAACACGGGGTAGTTCCTCAGCCCATTTTCCTCTCTTGGAGTTTAGTCATCGCTTGATCTCGGCGTAGACGGTCTTGTTTGTAGCCTCGGTTTGTCCATGCCCTTGGGGGTATACTGGTGTAGAGTTGAAGAAGCGTATCCCAAATTCCTCACAGAGGCTGGTCAGGTCTTTAACGACAAATTGGCTTCCATTGTCTGATACGATGGCGTACGGAACTCCAAATCTGGTAACAATGTTTCGCTAGACAAATTTGCGAACGTCAGCTTCTGTGATTGTCACAAGAGGCTCGGCCTCTACCCATTTGGAGAAGTAGTCTGTTGCGGTGATCAAGAACTTGAATCCTCCTGGAGCTGTTGGTAGTTTTCCGACAATGTCGAGCCCCCATTGTGCAAAGGGCCATGGGCTGGTAATAGGGGAGAGGTTTTGGGCGGGTTGCTTCGGTATGGGAGAAAATAGCTGGCACGGTCGGCATTTGCGTTCAACTTCTTCGCAGTCTTTCTTCATGTTCTTTCAGAAGTAGCCTTGGCTCATGGCACGTTGACAAAGGGAGCGGCCGCCAGAGTGGCAGCCGCAGCTGCCTGAATGAAGTTCTGTTAGAATTTCAGGCACTTGGGTAGGGTGGACAATGAGGAGATACGGTCCGGAGATGGATTTCCTGTACAATTGGCCGCTTTCAGAAAGCCAGTACTAAGCGGCCTTGTTTCTCACACGGTAAGCCTCCTTCTTGTCTGTGGGCAGGGTGTCGTGCTTTAGAAACGCAACGATCTCATCCATCCAGCTGGGACCGAGTTCAACATTAAGTACCTCTGGAGTGGGCTCAAAAGACGGGCGGCCAATGCTGCCGAAGTTGATGGTTCTGAATTCTGAGGCTGTGGATGCTAAGGTGAGGCCTGCAAGTGCGTCTGCGTGTGCGTTGTGTTCGCGGTTGATCTGTTCGATGCCAAAATTTTGAAACTGAGAGATGAGCTTAGCTGTCGTGGCTTGGTATTTCAACATTCGAGGGTCCCGAGCTTCATAGTCACCGAGTACTTGATTGACGATGAGTTGGGAGTCGCAGTAGACAACGAGGTTGGTGACTTTCATCGCGATGGCTGAGCGTAAACCTGCAAGGAGGGCTTCATATTCAGCTTCGTTGTTGGTGGCTGGGAAGTCAATGGTGATGGAGCTTTCATTAAGTGTTCCACAAGGTGAGACCAAGACTACCCCGGCTCCTGCTCCGTTGCTGTTGGAAGCCCCAACGACATTAAGTCGCCAAGTCTCGCCTCGAAAAAGGTGCCATGGCATGGGCGTGGTCATGGAGCTACGTTCGGCAACGTCTGGTGGGGTAGGAGCATTGAGTGCCGCTGTGTCTGCTGGAGTGAGTTCTGCTATGAAGTAGGCCAATACCTGGCCCTTAATCGCCGTTCGTGGCTCAAAACTGATGTCAAAGTTTGCAAGTTCAACGGCCCATTTCGAGACCCGGTTGGAGAGATCTGCTTTCCGAATGAGAGCTTTGAGGGGGTGTTCTGTTAAGACGATGATAGGGTGTGATTGGAAGTAGGGTAGGAGTTTCCTAGCTGCTGAAACAAGAGCAAGGGCTAATTTTTCAAACGGTAGGTAGTGAGTTTGAGCTGGAAGGAGTGTCTTACTTGTGAAATAGATGGGCTTGTCATCGGCGCCTTCCCGTCGTACAAGTGCAGAACTGGTTGCGTGGGCGGACACGGCGAGATAGAGATAAAGAGTATCGAACTCTTTAGGTTTTACCAACAACGGGGCCGAATTTAGGTAGTCTTTTAGTTCGGCAAAAGCTGAGTCGCAATCCGGGGTCCATTCAAAGCTGCGTCGACTTTTTCCCTTCAAGGCGTGGAAGAATGTGTGGCATTTGTCTGAGGATTTGCTGATGAATCGGTTTAGAGCCGCTGCCATCCCAGTGAGCCTTTGTACTTCCTTGATCGTCTTGGGTGGGCACAAATCTTGAACAGCCTTGATTTGGTTTGGGTCGGCCTCGATGCCTCTTCGAGTGACAAGGTGTCCGAGGAATTTCCTGGCGCTTACTCCGAACGCGCATTTTTCAGGATTTAGTCGAAGCTTGTGGAGCTTGAGGATCTCGAAAACTTCGGCCAAGTCTCGCAGGTGGTTGGATTCCTTCGTGCTTTTGATGACCAAGTCATCAATGTAAGCCTCCACGGTGTGCCTGATTTGTTCTTCTAACATCTTGAATATTGCTCTGTTGAACGTTGCCCCTGAATTCTTGAGTCCAAAGGGCATGACGCGGTAGCAAAAGATGCCATATGGCGTGATGAAAGTGGTTCTCTCCATGTCGTCGGGGTCCATGGCAATTTGGTGGTAGCCACGGTAGGCGTCCAAAAAGCTTAGCCAAGCATGGCCTGCCGTTGCATCCACAAGTTGATCAATCTTTGGCAGTGGGAACCAATCCTTTGGACAAGCGTCGTTGAGATTGGTATAGTCCACGCAAACTCGCCATTTGCCGTTTTTCTTTTTGAAGACCACAGTGTTGGATAGCCATGTGGGGTATTGTACTTTTTGGATTGCATTGGCCTCCAGCCGACGCTTGACCTCTTCGATGACGGCGTCGGCGTGTTCGGCTACAGAACGCCGTGCCTTCTGGATGACAGGTTTAGCGTCCTTCTTGATGTTGAGGGAGTGACTGATGAAATTGGGATCGATCCCCGGCATTTCGTTAGGGGTCCAAGCAAAAACTTCGATATTTTTCTTGAGGTATTGGAACATTTCTTCGCGGTCAGCCTCGCTGATGGAAGAGCTGATGAGGAAGAATCGGGAGCCATCCTCGTTGATTGGCATTTGGACGAGGTCTTCCTCTGCTTTGTCTTCGGCTTTTTGGCCGACGTCGTCGATTACGGCCATGTCGGGGACTTCAACCCATTGTACTTGTTTGGATTTGGCGGAGTTGTGGACGGCAGAGACGTAGCATTTTTTGGAGGCCACTTGATCACCTCGCAAATCTTCCTGTCTACCTGTAACGCCGATGAAGCGGACGACCTGGTGGTAGGTAGAAGCAATGGCTTGCATTCCGTGGAGCCAGGTTCGGCCAAGGATGGCATTGTATGGGCTTGGTACGTTGACGACGATAAATTCGACGGTCAAAGTTTTTGAACCGACGACGACTGGGAGGAAGATTCGGCCAAGCGACCAAACAGGTGCACCGTTGAAGCCGATGAGGGGTACTTCGGTAGGTTGTAGGGCTGATTCAGGTAGATCCAACTTTTTGAAAAGGTCGTAATACATGACCTCTACTGAACTTCCTTGATCGATAAGAATGCGTTTGACATCATGTACTCCAATTTGGACAGTTACAACGAGGGCGTCGGAGTGTGGTGTTTGCACACGTTCAAGATCGCGCTCGGTAAAAGTAATCGTCCATTTGGGTAACTCTTCTGTTCGTGGACGTTTGGATCCAGGTCTTACCGCGAGTACCTGCCTGGAAGTTGACGCGCGACTAAGGTCGGCCTGAAGAGTTGATTCAAATTCCTTTGTCACGGGGCCGTGGATAACGTGTATCAGTGGGTGCTGTTCGTTGGGGTTGGGATTTGTCTGCCGGGCGGGCATTTTTGATCGATCGATGTATTGATCGAGGTGACCTTGAGTTACGAGTCTTTCCGGGAGGGCTTTGTATGGTGCGCAGGCAGTCGTGTAGTGGCCGAGCTCGTTGTGGTAGGAACACTTTTTCCTTAGGTTCTGATCCGCTTGGCCGTTGTCCGTGCCGAGCTTGCCTTGCGGCCACTCGAACCATGGTTGCCTCATGATTTCTTTTAGGAAGGACAAGATGGGTTCTTTGAAATGGGTGGTTTCGGCCACGTAGTCGTGCTATTTGGGTTGGCGTCTCTTTCCTTCTTTTATGTTGTGTACCTGCTTCTTGGGTTGCAGGTGCTGGGTGATTGCTGGTGCCGGCAGTTGGGTTGTGGTCCGGGTGAAGGATGCTGTCAAGCTCGGGATTCCCTGGGCCTCATGGTCCGCATAGAACTCTTCAAGAGCACAGAATCTCTCCATGACGCGCATCAATTCTCCCGTGCCGTGTGGTGGGCGGATGGCGAGTTCGTCAAGAATCTTGCTGCCGGTTTCCAGACCGTTTTCGAAAGTTCGCGCAGTCCAATATTCGTCGATTCCTGGAATTTCGTTGAACAGCTGCCAATAGCGCTCGGCGTATTGTCTGAGTGTTTCGTTTGGGAGCTTCCTCATCTGGGACAAGGACTCAGGCTCCTTGGCTGTCCTGTTACTGGTGATGAAGCGAGTGTTGAAGGCGTGTTCAAGGTCGGCCAGGTTCCGTATGGATCCAGCGGGCAATTTGTTGAACCGCTGGAGTCCAAGGGAGCCGAGGCTGGATGGGAACGATTTGCATTTGATTTCGTCTCTTGTAGTTCATAGCTTAATGGTTTGACGGAAGTGGATAAAGTGGGTGTAGGCTTCGCATGTGGTAGGATCAAACTTCGTAAACTTTGGCAGGTGGAAGTTGGGTTCGGCCGTCGTGTTGATTATGTGGAGTGTGAAGGGAAAAACGCCGAGATCCTTCAGCTGCCGCTCAAAACCAGGGCGTGGCGGCCTTTCGTGCTCATCCGTCTTTGTTCTCTTGGACTCTCTGTCTGGAGACTTTTCGCGGTTTCGATGCCGGAGTTTGTCTCGTAAATCTGCTGTCACCCGGCGATGTTCGTCAACCGTTTCTCCTCTGTCCTTACGGGATTTGGTCTCATTGTTTGGCTCGTCAATACGCACGCCCTTTCCGTTTCGTCGAGCCTGGTTGCTGTTGTCGAACTTTTCTGCAGGGATTTCCCCGAGTCGTTCAGATACATGATGTCTGGACTCCACAGAATCTCGGCTATGGTGGGAAACCGTTGTGCGAGAGAATTCTGCGCGACCAGTCGAGTATGTGCTTGTAAATGACTCGATATCCCTAGTGTTGGTTCGATCGTGGTGTTCTTTTGAGCGGTGTGTTCTAGATGCGGTGGGTCGCTTGTAAAGGATTATCTCTTTGGCGTCCCCCGGTGCCGGGGTGAATCCTAGGCGGTCTTTTACGGATCCGCGTTGACCTTCCTCGTTCTGACGCCTTTGTGGTGGTGGTGGAGGTGGCGTTCGCCTTTTCCTACCCCCTCCACCAGATCTGGATGCGGATGGGGTGGTCTCTTGCTGCATGCACTGTTTCATTTGGGCCACCTCCGCCCTTAGCGCAGCCAACTCGTTATCGCGTTCGTCGTCGCGACGCTGTAGCAAACGGATGTAGGCCGTCGTTACGTCATCCGCGACTGGTGAGAGACCGGATCCTGGGGCGAGGGACATGGACATGTGCCTCTCATAGGGTGTTGTGGGGATGGCATTTCCGCTAGCGTCTTTGGTTCCTGAAATGGCTACATCCGTCTGATCTCCGCCCATGGTGAGTGGTTTGGTCGTTGTTTCACGGAGGAGTGAGGGGATTTGGAGGATGTGAGAGCCGTTTGAATCAGAAGCGATTCACGTCGGGTTCACCAATTGTGTGGCCCGTGATCCTCGATCTTCTCCTCCGCTGGTGGCTTGATGGTTATTGAGTCTTCTTCTAGCCTGCACAGGGAGCGCACGACTAAGACCTGGCCGGGGGTTGTCCCCGGCAAGGCCCTCCGGCGAGAGGATAAGTATTGTGCAGAGAGAGGAGGCAGAAGACAATGAGTATGAGTCTGTAGTAGCATGTACCTATTTAGGGTTACCATCGCTAGGTATTTATAGAGCTCCCTGACTTGCCCTCCAAGCACGGGCACGTGCCAGGCGACGTTACCGTGACGTCATTGAACAGATCTGGTAACCGCTTTTGGGAGTGAGCTGGCACTCCCATGTGCGCTCATGATTATCCCTTGGCGTAACCGCCTCTGCACATGGGTGGGCACGTGGTCGAGCTCGGAAGAACCTGGCGGTTGCCATGCTTGAAGGGAAGCCGAGCTCGAAGAGTATTCGGGCTAGGCAAACATCATCCGCATGGCCAAGCTTGACACAAAACTATTCGTCGTCGGACGAGATGGACAAAGTCAGAGCCGACAACCGACTCGTCTCGGCTATCGCCGAGCCTAGTGGAGTGTGTTTGCTGCCCCGTGCGGCAGCTGACGATGGCAGAGGAGTGGAGGTGGTCCCTGGATCGATCTTAGTTGTGCTCGGCCTACTACACAGAGATCACAAAGAATTGAGATACAAGAGATACAGAGTTCGAGATACGAGAGAGAAGAGAGAGATACCTTTCAATCTTCTTCTTCTTCTTCGTTCTACGGCTTCGTGTACAGCTGGAATCTGAGTTTTGTTATAACCCGAATCCTCACCCGGATCCTGACCCGCATTCCATTTTTAATCGACCCAACTCCCCTAAGATCCGCGAGATGCCATTTTTAAAACGAGAGCCATTGGATTAGATCCAACGGCTGTGATTAGAGTCCCGCACCAGCCTCTCCATCCGGAATCTCTTAGAGCATCTCCAACCCATACTCTATTTCTTTATTTTGGAGGAAAAACATTATCCAACCCATCCTCTAAATATAGAGGATGAAGGAAAAAATAGAGGATCTCCTCCAAATATGTGTTGGAGTTGAGAAATAGAGTGTTGGAGTTGGAGTTGAGATAAATAGTACAATCCTCTAAATCTATTTTTCAAATAAAATAGATTAATTTGATCCTCTCAAATAGAGATTTGGAGGGTGTTGGATTAAAGATGCTCTTAGGAGATCCTAAGTGCCCAAGCACATACTAACATTTTATGACCCAAAACAAAACATAACATTTTAGCCCAAATACAACAAGACAATAATATTTTAGCAGATTGGAAGTGCAGAAAGGGGGAAAATCCACACGTTTCTAGCAAAAATTTATACTAACGAAAGCATATAAATTGTGGCTGAAGCATTTCATGTAGAGTTACCAAAAAAAATATTTGAGAACTTAGCCCAAAAAAAAAAAACAGAAAATAAGATAATTGCTCAAAATTTCCCATAAATTTTGAGAATAAATAACCGATCGAGATAACACAAACTCCAACAAATGTTTATCTCACTCTAGAATATTCCTTGAGCGAGCAACACGCTTCAATGTACCTTTCAAGCCATACTTCTTAATAGCGAATTTGGTCTTCCATAATTCGGCACAACAGGAACCATGGTAACCATCGTCAATCTTTTGGTTGTGATGCATCGTCAATGCTTCTGCAATCTTAGCATGAATGTGGGTGTACGACAGATTATATTCACCAACTATGTACTCTAGCCACTCAGAAGCTATCGCCTCACATATGCCTTCTTCTACTTTCTTTTCCAATTCAAAGCTCCAATCTATTAAAAATATCATCAAACATGCGATCAATGGATTTGTTAATTAATAGTAGTCCGCGCGATCATAAATTAGGGACACGCGCTGGAGCGGAGTCAGATATCTTGGGTAGTGGGTGAAATTGATCACCTTTTGAGCACCAATATATTGATGTTTAAAAAGTATTGTCTGGATGTTCAAAAGAAAATTGTATAGAGATTATAAAAGTGTATTATTGTAAGTACGGAAGGCAAATTGAAAATTTAACTTTTTTAGCATTTACTTAGTTAAATTGTCCACACGTCTTGATCGATGGTTAGCAAAGTACTAATGTTAGGAGGGCAAAGTTATCAGTTCGATCAATGTGGATAATTTCTTTGGGAAATTAATTTCATAACTCATAATTGTTTATGACATTTAATAATCATGTGATGGGTATACTCATTAAATTCTAAAAGCAATGGTATATGGGCATGCCACATTTAACGATAGGATAAAGGGAAAGACTACAATACACACTCCTTATTTGGGTGTGTATCATATGCACCTTTCAAAATGTTATGAATTATAGAGAAAATGTTACGAATCGTATTGCTAAAAAGTTACGAATCGTATAAAGGTTACGAGATACACCAAAATGTTATAAATCATAATGAAAATGTTACGAATAGTATTGCTGAAAAGTTATGAATTCTAGAACAAAAGTTACGAAACACGCTAAAATGTTATGAATAAATCATAAAATAGGTGCATATGGTAAAACTTTTTAAGAGTTGTGTATTGTAGACTTTTCCTAGGATAAAAGTATAGAATAAGGATATTCTTATCATAAGATTATTTTTGCGCTATGTCAGAGAGTGAAATTCAATTAACAAAAGGTACGATAGCATGAAACAACTATGCCTTGGAGCCCTACCACTGCATGCGTCATCTCATGAGCTAGCATTGCGCCAAGTATCTGTTTGCATGTACGTCACATTCACGTCAAGTTTTAAGTTAATGTTCAAAGGCTAAACAAATATAATCGATTTCTCGACAACATGTTCAGAATTCAAGATGATTCAAGAGGTGAACTTGTACCATATATACACACCCACCTTAATATATCGAAATATTATGAATTTCTACATAGATTGTAATATCATCGTAGTAACTTTTATGGAATGGGAAATCATTAAGTGTGCACTTTTTCTTTGGTCTTTACCATCTTCTCCATTTGATTTGTATGTTCATATTTTTCAGAGGTGGCTCTATATGGTGACCAAGGTGGTCACTTGAACACCCCAAAAAGAAGTTTTTGTTAAGCACATATGTATTATTATTAGTTTAATTTTAGTTTATCCTTTTCATGAACACCCAAATACAAAATTATTTGAACACCTAACCCAAAAATATTTAAACACCCAGCCAACAAATCAATCCAACTATAAAGAAATTTAAAACAAAGCGTTGTACAATTGGGCCAAAGCTTGCCAGGAGATTGTGAGCGTTCTGGCAAATCGCGAGTATTGTAACGCCCCGGTTTTCAGAGACATTAATTAAACATTAAAAAGAGATTTTCAAAAATAGTTTTCTCTTTTTGAGGCATTAAAATTCCAAAAGCCTCACCAATACGAGTCACATTACAATATTTCAAATTCAAATGTAGTATTCTACAATTTCAACGTACTTAATCAAAATTTTAAAGCAACTAAGGGTACGGAATCAGAGTCGACAATCTCTTCGCTGGTCATCATCACTTCAACTTATCCATATGACCCTATTTTGCTCTTTCTTCTATTCCGTCTTCGGTACCTGGCATTTGAAGACCAAGGCAACGTAGTATCGTGAGCAAAGACGCTCAGTAGCCAAAACCCACCCAAAAACCCTTGCAACATGATATATAACTAAAATGCATAAAAAATAACATAAAAAGAGAATAATCAATTATTTTATTTCTATTCTTCAACCTATGTGAAATCTTAGATCTTATCCACATATCCATTTCTACCCATAACCTCTTGTAGACATCTTCCAAACGGGGCATCGCCATACATATGATCCTCTTTCATTGGATTCCACTTCATAGACCAAGATCGTGGATGTTCTCATGGCTAGGAATATCTCCACACAATAGCGGTCATCATAAAAATAGAATCTCCTCCTAGTTTATAAAAACTAAGAAAAATAGACAGAGATTCCGGGTACGGGAGCCAAAAGTACAATAAGAGGAAGTTGTTAGGCACCCCTCTTTAACTAGTTGTGAGACTGGCCCATAATCATTCGACATACGATTAGTGCTTGCTTTATTTAATTCTGAACACATAATCTGTTTTTATCCTTTAAGCAGTTAATGGTGAGCCAAGACAGTAATTTAAAGCATGCATCAAAATAATCAAAGCACGACCGGCTATCCCAGAGAATGGATCCCACAGCCGGTGAATAGATGTCATGGCCGAGGGATCCTTCTGGCTTAATGTATCGACCGTGGAAACGATGTCCCAGCTGATGTTTTTCCTCACACCAGAATACAAATAGTTAATCAGAAAATCAAAACTCTATGATAAAAACGTAGGAACATAAAATAACTCAAACCATAGGCCCCTGGGCCTCATCACCTTGATCCCTCAGCGCACAATTGCTTCGAATTGAGGATGATTGATTGACCTTTTTCTCGAAACCCTAGGGTTAGGGTTTGAACTTCGGGGTTTGATTGCTCAGATTGCAGCTACCTTCGGGATGTTAAGGATTTTGTAGAGAGAGTATAGGAGAGTATTTCTGCAGGGTTTCATGGCTGATGAGGGTGAATTGTGTTGTTAATTTCAAAACCCTAAGGCCTCTTTATATAGGCATGAGATGACTCACTCCGGCCAATCAAATGACGTAAATCAATAAGGTAGTATAGGGTTAGAAGATCTCTACTCGAATCTCTTTTCATAGCCCTGAAGAATCGAAAAAAGGCTACTAGGGTTTTGGTGTGTCAATCAAATGAATGACAGAACATTCCAGAATTCTGAAAAAAGACGATCTGACAGCCGAGGAATGGATCTCTCAGGGTGATTTTCAAACAATATGTTTCACGGGTGAAAGAATGATGTGGAGGCCGTGAGATGAATCTTGCGGCTGACAGATGTATTTTCCTAGGATACTGTATTTCTATCTGCAAGGTTATATGGCTCTGAATTGGGTCCTCTAAGTGGCTAAAAATACTCACCAAAAGTCCACGGGTTTACGAGAAGTCAACCAACAATCACATGTATCCATTCATCATCGGGATGGTCCCCAAGGTGGGACTTGAAATAATTGTTAGGCCAAATTGGGGTGTCCACAGATGCCTCTCTTTGACTGAACTTAGACGGATCACGAGACATGTTTAAGTAGTAGTCAAAGCAGTAAAACAACTTCAATTTTGTCGAACAACTATTCCAAGGGTTTTCGAAGAAAAAATTTAGTTATGGTCGGGCCGAGAGGCTGCCTACGTATTCCACAAGGGAAATTTAGATCAATCGTAGTTCAGGACAATAAAGAAAAATAAAAGTTTATAGGGTTGAGGACAGAAGACGTACCTTCGGGCTATAAAAGTCGTAATGCAACGTACCTGGGCTATGTTAGAATCTTGGCGGAGAGTAGTTGAAGGAGCGTTGTGTTGTCCGAGGAGTTTGGCGGAGAGCATCTTCATTATTTTGGGGTAGACCTGTACAGAGTGGGTGAGTCGATTGTTTTTCATGATCATCCTTACTTTGACTGAGGGGAGCTCGGTTGGGTAGCCTATCCTTGTGAATGAGCTGGATGGAATTGATGTAAATGGGGTGGAATCCAAACCATCTTCTGGAGACGATTGGATGCCGATTTTTCAGATATGGTGGCACGAGACTAGTGACTGGAGAATGGAGCTTGTGGAGCCAGTTGCAGACATAAGGCAAGAGCCTGAGGATCATAGCTTGGAGCTTGAAGTGATGGAACTGAGGCGTAGAGCTGGTTGTATGCAGGAATGATCTGTTTCATGGGTGAGAGAGAGATGCAAAACATATATGATGATGACGGTTAGACATAATGATAATGGTGATGCAGACTTGATAATGACAATGGTAATGGTGATCCCATTTTCTCATAACTCATGCATTATATAAAATAGTTTTTTATTATTAAAATTAAATACAAGTCTCTACACACATGCATTGTGCAATGACCAAAAACATCATTTAATCTAGGGCTCATTGATTTTCCCAACTAATTTAAACACCAAAATCTGCAATTTTTCCAATTTTTGTAACCCTAATTTTTGGGGTTTGACAGTGGAGAATTTAGCCACCACCAAGATGAAGAATCTAGGGCTCATCTGAAAGTTCAAAGAGAGAGAGAAAGGGAGAGGAGGGGAGACCTTCGCGGTACTTGGACAGTGGTGCGTCGTGCTTTTCGCAATTTGATAGTGGGATCTTTTCGCAGGGTAGAGGTGGTCGCCGGAGGGACAACTGACAATGGTGGTGGGTCACCGGTGGTGGTGCTCGCCGCTCCTCCTTCTCCATTTCTCTCTCTATTCGAACCAGAAGAACAAAAGGTTTTCGAATGGGGGAACTTGATTTTTCCTTTCAGCTGTTTGGCCCTTTTTTTCTTTTTTTAAAAAAAGGGTGGGGCTGGTGGGCTGGTCATCGCATGGGGTGTGATGAGCGTAGTGTTATTGTTAAACAAACACGTTTTTGTGGTTGGTTAACCCGTATTAATGAGTAAGAAAATTAAAAGGGAAATTTTATAAATAAAACTGCGAATTTACTGCATGTAGCCTTTGCTAAAGAAAATCACAAATCTTATAAGAATTTGCCACATACAACCTCAAAATACCCATGATCTTCCAAAATTACCCTTTCCTACCCCAACAAATTATTTTGGCCAAAATTTTTGAAACTTTCCCAATTCTTCTTCCCCCGTTCTTTTCTCTTCCTCCCTATTTTGAAACCCAAAACCCCACCACCATTCCCCCTTCTCCTCCCTCTCTACCCGTTGTCTGTTTCAACACCACCACCACACCACAGCACCGCCGCATAGCAGACCATCACCTCTATTGTCAAACCACCACCGCCACCCAACAGCAGTTGGAAGGAACCGGGAATAACAACAGCACCACCATGACAATAGACCCACCATCACTACCATCACCATCATTGTCTGACCCACCATCCCCAACCCCACGACAAACCCACCAGCATTAAAAACGTTACAAAATTTCAAATACTAGAATTTGAATTGTTTGAAGGTTTTCGAATATTAAAATTTGAATGGTATTAAACCTCTGGGCATTTAATATAATTTTTGGTAGAATATGATATTGTTTACAATATTTGAATTCTAGAGTTTGAAATTTCGGCATAATTTCAAGTTGTAGAATATGATATTGTCAACAATATTCAAACTCTAGAGCTTGAATTGTTTGAAGGTTTTCAGATTTTAAAATCTAAATGGTATTAAACCTTTAGGCATTTAATACAATTTTTTTTGTAGAATATGATATATCGTCTACAATATTCGAACTCTAGAGTTTGAAATTTTGGCATAATTTCAAGTTGTAGAATATGATATTGTCTATGATATTCAAATTCTAGAGTTTGAAATTTCGGTAGAATTTCAAATTTTAGAATCTGACAATATCGGGACAGAACCATGTTAAAAATGGAGAAATGATGAGTTACTTCTTGCTGCTGTTTTGGCTCTGAAACTACAACATCCGCATCTACCTCTTCCTTGTCAACTTTCATTTCCATTGCATAGCCTTCCAATCCACAATCAAAATACACATTGCTCTCATTTATTGGATCCAAGATTTCTTCTTTACCAATAGAGGGAGATGAAGCAATGAAGGTTTCCATTGCGAGTTAGAAGGTGGGAGGTCAGAGTTAAGAGGCAGAGGTGGACTGAGTTTATGATGGGAGGTGGGAGCTCTTGGAGCTTGGTTGCAGCACCAATGGCGATGGTGAATGTGGAAATGAAATGAAGAAAATGAATATGATTCTCTAATGGAGAATATTGAGGGAAATGTGGGTTATGGGTTATGTTTTAGATGTGTTATATGTTTGTGATTGTATGTAGTAAGAGTAGAGGTATTTTTGTCCAATTTTTTAAAGACATTTTTATCCAAATATGATTTACTAAAAAAAGGCTACATGAGTAAATTCACATTTTTTGTATTTATAAACTCCCATTAAAAGTTGATCATAATCCGCCTTCAAAATATTCTTTCAAAACACGTTTAACAAGATGGGCTTTGCTTAATAAAAAGTACTTCTGTATAGTAATTTTAACGAATATTGTTTGGCTAAAGAAATCAACAAATCGAACTAATTTGGCCGCTGAATCTTTTTTTTTCTTTTTCTTTTTCTTGGATAAGCATTCGGCCGCTGAATCTCGACGAAAGCAATCTCGACGAATCCGACAACCAATTTGGGTTCTCCGCAGAATTTGCTGGGATTGTTTTCAACGTTCGTTCGTTTCAGCGCAGAAATCAAACAAATCGAGGTTGGTTTTCTCATTAGGTTTGGGAATTTTTTGATTGTTCTCAATTTGCTGTTTCGAGTTACATAGCCCTGATCGGTTAATGGACCGCAATACTGATCGGTTAATTGAACCGGAGAGAGGAGCATCCTCCAAACAGAAATTCTGATCGGTTAACGTTTTCTCCGATCTACACAACAATGGAAGGCGTAGACCAAGCCTACTCCGAAACCCTAGACCACCCACCAGCCCCCGCCGCCCACCCGAAACACGCCGCCATGCTTGAACGCCTCTCCAACCGCCACCAACAGTCGCTCTCTCGCAAACCCGATTCCAGCTCTCTCGACTCCGCTCACTCCTTCCTCTCTCTCTTCTCTCAATCCAAACTCTCCGTCGAGTCCGGCATCTCCCTCCTCCGCCGCCAATCCACCGACCAAACCAACCCCGCTCTCAAAACAGACCTTGAGAAAATCTCCACCTCGATCTCCCACCTCGGGAAGCTTGTCGCCGAAAACTCCTACTCCTTGCCCTCCTTCGAAGTCCGAACCTGTCTCGAAGCTGTCTCGAGTCTCAAACAAACCCTAGATACCCTCGCTTCTGATGTAGTCCCCAAAAAACGGTTCTCTTTTAAAAACAAGAAGGATCCTAGTAGCGTTGTTAACTCAATTGAATCCGGCAAAACCGAATTTCACAGTTCAGGGGAACCGAGTCGTACGGTTGGGGACTTGCTGGGGTTTAAGGATAGGGAAAAGAAGGCTCCTAGTAGCGTTGTGAACGTAATCGAATCCAAATCTCGGGTGACTGAGTTGGAGGAAAAACCAAGTTTTAGGGTTTGGGACTCGCCGGGGTTTAAGGACAGGGAAAACGAGGTTTTGGTGAGGGAATTTGAGGGGATGGAAATGGGGGAATTTTCGTTAACGGGGTTGAGTTCGTGTGAGGTGCGATTGACGGGTTGTTAAAGGGTTCTGTTCGTTCACAAGTTGAGTGATTGTAAGGTGTATGTGGGGCCGGTGTTTGGTTCGGTTCTGATTGAGGAAGTGGAGGGGTGCGTGTTTGTGTTGGCATCACATCAGATTAGGATTCATCATGCTAGGAGAAGTGATTTTTATCTGAGGGTCAGGAGCAGGCCAATAATCGAGGACTGTAGTGGTGTGAGGTTTGCGCCATATTGTTTGGGGTATGATGGGATTGATAAGGATCTGCAAGAGTCGAATCTTGATGAGGAGACAGGGAATTGGGCAAATGTGGACGATTTTCGGTGGTTGAAGGCTGTGCAGTCTCCGAATTGGTCGATTTTGTTGGAAAGTGAACGGATTGGCGGAGTGACTATTGTGAATTCAAACAAGTAACCTCTCTGGGTATTTCATTTTCTTCATTGACAAAATATTTTGGGTGTTGCATCATTTTTTGAATTGCTAGTTGTTGCCTGTGTTGTGTACCTTTATCATTCATGGAATTCCATCAGTAGCATTTTACATGGAAAATAGCTTGATTTGAACTGATTGATTAATATTTGATGGTTAGACCAATTCTTTAGTTTCTCTGGAGTTTGGGTACTAAACATCTGGCAGGTTTGTGATTGGAACTTGAGTGGATCAAGATCAAATTAGCTAGAGAAGGAACGTTCTTGAATTGTGGCGTTTATGTGGATGGAAATTCGAATTGCAAAATAGGAGTGTTTTCTTAGTCCCTTTTGATTGGATCAAGGTCATGTAATGCTGGATGCGTTATTAAGGTTCAGGGGACAGCACATTTGTAGATGATCTTCATCCACAAAAGCCAATGGAAGAGTTGAAGTTGGTGGATACGTGAGAAACCAACCTTAGAGAATAGACTAAAGAAAAATTTTGATACCTGAAGAGTTAGGGGGTGATGAAACTCGTGGTAAAGAATGAAGCTCAGTAACATTAAGGGTACAAGTGAACTCCTAGCAAGAGACATTTACAGGAAAGTGATCGACAATTATCAGATTTGCTTTGGAGACAGGACCACAGGTGCAGTTTTTAAACTTGCGTGTAAATGATGGGAACTGGGATATGCTCAAGAAAAATAGGATGACAATATCTATTTGGCACTTATAATCTCTGTCTTACCTTGAGAAAACACGCCGAACAGAGTATGCATTGACTCACTGTGCTCTAGTCTAGGAAGACAAACGAAACATGCTGAACCAAAAGACACATGAAAAAGAATTATAATTAGGGACTTACAAGATAAATGCTCATAATGTGAGACTGCAGAAAGAAGAGGGGTGTGCATAAAGTTTTGGAGATACTGTTGTAATGAATCTAATGATAGCCTCGTCTTAGAGACCGCCAGAACAAAAGGAAGAAGGAGAAATGATTGAGCCGTGTCAGGGACGTGCGTATGTTTCCTCTTACCTCTACAATTTTGCATTAAAGTATTTGAGCAAGTACATTGATTGACTGTTGATGCAGCTAAGAATTTTGTAAGATTAACAGTCGTACTCGCCACCCAATTAAGATATTATTGTTATTATTATTATTATTTTTTTGGTGCTGAGTAAATTGAGTTTGAACCAAGTTGTGATATGTGAAAGAAATCAGATTCATGGAACGCACATCCCCCAACTGGATTGGTTATAGTCATTCCTAAAGTAGACATTACAAAGATCTACCTATTGTAGCAATATGGGAAGGTCCCCCAAAACAGTCTGAACAAAAGGGGAGAAATATATAGAAACAACATTGCTTGGGTGAAAATGTAAAGAAAACCTAACCTGTAATAAACCTAACCAATCCAAAAGAGGCGTTTTGTCACAAATCTTTCAGGTTGTTTACATGACTTTGTTTTCGCCATAATGCTTTGTCAAGGGGTATATTTCCTCAGCTAAATGATCTATCGACCCTCTCATGCATTGACTAGACCATAAGCTCAAATGTCGAATACAAAAGTGAGACAGATTCTGATCTAGGCGAAACATAGATTAAACTGATTACTGATTAGTGAGATTTCATTGGAACGTGCAAGCACTCCAAATGTGTGCTATCCGTGGTGAACTTGAGTTTGTGACTTCAAGCACTGAGATATCGAAACTGGATAGCAGGACACCGCTGAACACGTTGAAAAACTAGCATTTGTGTCCAAACAATAGTCAAATTCACATCTCAAATGTCTGGTGAGTTAGGTGAAAATTTTTCTGTTCCTAAAAACAGGCACCATGCCACCTAATTTGTCTTCGAAGTGACAGAATCCAGACTAATTTACATTAATAAATCCGTGCAGACTTTAAAGAAAGGTGCCTAGGTTTAATTGGCCACTCCAAATCATGAGTCTTATACTAAGACTTTATGTCTAGGGATAGAAATGATAGACTTGGCAATAGCTTTGACTTTAATAGCATCAGTGGTAACAGTTGTATTAAAGTAAACCTTTTCTTAGAGATAGGGGCATCACAACCCTTAATTTGTGACCTAATACAGTTTAGCGGAAGATAAAATCAAAGATTCTCTTGGCGGTGTGATTACATTCCTTATATAATTCTGAGATCTATGTTTTGAAGTCTGTATCTACTCTGTTGCATGGGGTTTCTTTGAAGCACTTGTTCCATGGTCAAAATTTTGGGTTGGTAATAGGAAAATTGTACTCTTTCAACCACCTACTGCTAAATTGCTAATTATATGTTTTGGAGCTGAAGATTTTCCAGCCTGGCTATAATGCTTCTTTCAGGATTGCTTGTGCATCTTCGCATGACCCTGAAGACTTGCACATTATCCAGGAAAAAATGTCTGGCATCAATTTTGGCAGGGAAACATTCTTTTTAAAAATTGCCAGATCGGCAGCTATTGTTCTATGACTGAATTTGGCAATCTGCTTTTATTTTGTGCTTTTTTTGGATCTCCGATTTGTGAAGAGGAAGGATAAAAGAAGGGGGAAACAGGGATAGAAAAAGTTGTCTATTTTTTCCTTTTGTATGTTGATGGCACTTCCGAACGAGAAGTTAGTGGGTGTTTCTTGGGCATTGTCAGACAATTTCCAGCATGAGAATGACTAGTTTATAGAGTGGGGCCCATAGCTTTTGTGTACGTATCATCCTAGTTGGTTTGGAAATGAGTTATTTTGTCGCACATACGAAGTGTTGATTGGTGATTGATGTGGAGCAGTGCACCATTAGTGAACGATAAATTTCCCTTGGAAACCATGTGGTCTCCTGTAATCTGAATGGCCCCTGGAATAGAAAAATAATGTCTTTAACATACAAATTTACGCAAAGCTAGCACAAGGGTGATCTCTAAAAAGTCTTGCTATGATAGTATTGTTTAGGATGGAATTCCTACCAACTACCACTATGCCATCTTCAGCTTTCCACAAGGCTGCATCAACATTTTAGAACCTTTGACCAGATTCTTGTTGCTATATCATGACAACCAGAAAATTCCCCAAAGAGACTTGAGAGAGATGACATCTCTCTGTTTCTCTGTGTGTTTGTGTTATGTTGCTGATTCTTGGAAGTATGCTGTGAATTTGTTTCGTTTCTTTTTGACATGCCCAGATTTGTGAAGATTAAGCTTTCAATCACTATACACTAGAGGTACGTTCTGGCGGGTTCTTTTGAGATATCGTTATAAGGACCCATAAAAGAACTTTATCATGATTATTTAAAATACATTTGAAACCCACAAAGTTTTTTCAGTGCTGATATTGGCATGAAGAGTCACTTGATTTCTACGCATTTGTCAGGGCATAATTTATTTGAGGTCCAGAAACAGAATGTGACCAGTTCGATAAGCATTGCTAAATAACTTTGACAATGTGATAAGGCATTGAGCCTTCTCTTGCACAGACTTTGTTTGCTAAGCTACATCTTTTTGGTGTATTGTCGTCGTCAGAAAGAAGAAAGAAAAGCTGCATCTTTTACGGGATAACTCTGTCGTGCATATCATTATCTTTTGTCATGGGGGAACCTGTCTTCATCCTGGGAGCTGCCAAAAATGGTTCTAAATGTTGGCCAGGCATATCGGCTGTTTTGTCTCAGTTTTTGGTTTTTGATTCCATTAGCTGATTTTGCTACCCAAATCACTGCTGATAGGTTTATTCGATTGCTGTAACCCTCTTTGCCCTCAGTGATTTCTAGATATTCATGACCGCGCCCACCAAATTGCTGGTACACTCGATACTTTCAATACCGCTACAAAGGGATGATATTTGCTAATGTGATGGTACTCACTAATTATTATGAGGATTAGGAGTTTAATTGTGTGTAGACCTAGGTTTATTTGAGTCTGTTGTGCTTGGATCGTCCAGTGTATTGGGTAGAAACGAAGACCTTGTGTGCCTTTGAACCTTTTTCAGCGTCTTTTCCATTTCGGGCTTCACTATGAAGTGAGCTTGTTACTCTCTACAATATGCATCACTATAGAGTATTGGATTCAAGAATAATATAGTAATGGCATTGGCAAGGCCAAAAGGATGTTTGTCTAGCAGCCATTTGTAGTCTGGCCGTGTTACGACCGGCTTGATCTTGATTACAAGTGTGTATAAATTAACTCCCTTTGTGGAGAATTTATCAGTCTTCCCGCTTCCGATTTAGCAGTGATATTTGAGGAGAAGTCTTAACTAGGTTTGGGCCAGTTCTTCAAGGCCCACATCACCTCAGCTTTGTATTGGTTTGGATCCAATTCCTTGGAAAGAAGAAATGGAGTGGTGTGGTTTGTAGGCCCAATTTAGTTTTGGATTTGATTTGGTTTGGTTTGGGCTGTTGTGTTGGATTGGCCTTCATGAACAGGGGTGGAGCTATTTTAATTTTTTTTTCTGTATATACCTGAATTTGAATATTATTGATAATTATTTATGTATAAACTATTTATAATCTTAATAATTTTGGTTTGATTTGATAAAAAACTGATTATTTTTTCTCATTTCTTAATTTTTTTCATAAATAGTAAAAAATAAGCATCTGACAGTTGGAGTAGCCCAAGGAAAAAAACAAAATAATTGGTATACTTTAACTGCATTAGGCTATAATTATTTCAATGTATAAATGTAATGTATCGGAAAGCAAAAATCTTATGATATAATAAGTATATGTTCCGACAAAAAATGTGTCTATAAGCCGGCCCCCCGGGTTCAAAATTCTAGCTCCGCCACTATTCATGAAGGCTTTAAAACGGGGCCCATAAGCCACTGCTTTTGTGTTCCCAATAAGATAATATATTAAGGCTCCGTTCCAAAACCAAGAAAAAACCTTTATTTTTTAAGAATGCAATTTCAAACTCAAAAATTACGGGCTTATTGAAATCTAAAAATATGCAATATGGATTTTATTTGGAAGATCTCGACGAGATCTTTTGAACGATGCAAAAAAAATTGATAAATTATATTTCATTTACTTTATTTTTGAGTTTAAAAATGTGAAATAAGCTGATAATTTTTTAAAAAGTTTTCTGGAACAGGGCCTAACTATCAAACTCATTGTCTTTCATTGTCCTTAGCTGTTAAAACCTGATGTCATTGCCGATAGAAGTTAAGCCAACAAATAAGAAGGTAGTGGTTGGTTCCTAGAGCACAAATGTTTGATACAGGTTATGTTTATGTTTTAGCATGCATACATAATCCCAGTGTGTATCATTTTATAATATATTGCGCGCTGATTGTATATGTACTAAAAGTGATAAACTATTCCTAGTCCTTGATGCTGGTTATAACGGTTGGGAAAGCTGGACATCGGTTTAGTCATACAAAATGAGGAGTCATTGAGAAGGTTTGAACATTGTCTCTTTTTGAAATTTTATTGATGACTATTTGTCCAGGTTTGGTTAGAGAAGAAATCAAGTCCTAGACTAGTCTTCATCACATAACAAAATGATTTTTAGATGCCACCGGTTGATGCCAAGGTTTTGAATGGTCGTATTGGGACATGTACCAGGGTCGCTCATATGGCCAGAGATAAAATCAGAATTTTAACCTATGAATGGTGGGTCTATATAGATGGTCCCTGAATAAACTAAGTACCTGTATGGTAAGCATGTTTTCACAAAGTTGTAGGGGTACAATTGTTACCACTTGTCCCTGTCGCTCTTTCCTTGGATACGGTAATGTGTAGGCCAATATTGCAAAAACATGATTGAAGGCCTGAGATCTCGACAATTATGAATACGTAAGTATTGTATCAGCCGTTTTGAAGCCTTGTATCATCTATCGGCTGTGGGAGTATCTTTTTTTCTTGCCGCTACACTATACGTCTCTGTCAATAGCAGATTCATAGCCAAGTTCATAGCTAATGCTATTACTATTGAACCGTCTTGGAATTTTACAAAATTCATGACTTTGATTTGTGATACCTATTGCTCAATACTCTTGATATTATGATACGTACCTAGTATGGATGACGTCTAAGACTGAGCACAACACCTCACATGCTCTCCAACTAACTATTGCAATGACCATTGGGTAGAACATGCTACTACCCCATATCAGCTGTGCACCCATCTTAGATGCCATCCATACATACTAGGTTCCACCCATCGATCTTAGATGCCATCCATACTAGGTATCGTATCATATTATAGAACGGATGCTGATTTGTTCTCCGATAAACATTCAAAATGAATACCATAAGAGTGTGATTCTTTGCGTTTAACTGCAAGTGAAGACCCCTAGGCTGCTAACTTTGAGTGCTGTAATAAAAAAAGAACCTCTTTTGACATGTTACTGTCAATGAGCTGGTAAAGATTTGATGAAATTAGCATAGATTTTCCCTGTCCCCACATATTTTAATTATTCAGTTGTCAATTAGGGTTGTTGGCCGGGCTATTTGTTGCTGAGAAGGGTGAAGTTGGAATTTTTCTCTACATTATATATGATCACCAATTAAAACTATTCATGTGTACTTGATGTAAATAGAAGTATTTCTTAGTATTTAGTGTCTTTGGTGGGCTCGTTGTTGCTGTGTTTAATAGTGTAATATTGCTCTTAATTTGCAATTGTCTAACAAAGTTCCTAATGATGCCCAGTGCCACTGTCCTTAGTGCAACTGTCAGTGTCACACATAAGGATGCAAATGAATTAAGCAGTTTGTGAATTGTTCAAGGCTTGATTCGGAAAACGTAACCAAATCTGAGCCTCAATCTTAGGCTCATTTAATAAAGGAGCCAAATTTGAACATGATAGTATTCAATTTGATTAGGGTTGCGAACCTGAAGAGAGTGTGTGTATATATGTATCTCATAAGAATTTCATATATAACTATGAATATGTATAAACTTATACGTGTATCTAATGAAAATTTTATAACTTGTACAAACCTTTAAAAGTGCTACTATAAATTTACATTTTTTAAAAATAATTTTATATGCTTTTTAAACTTATTACAAAATAAATATTTAATTTGTATCTCTAAACTTATATAAGAGCATAAATATTTGATGATGATACTTGTTAAGGCTTGCAAACAAGCTCGAGTTCAACTCAAATTTAGGCAAGCTCGGCTTGTCAGATCACTACAAGAAAAATTGCATTGGGTGACAAATGAAAATCGTCGCAAATTGTATGTTTTTCGTCACAAATAATATAGGTGACGAAAAAAAATTTGTCGACTAAAGGTTGTCGAGGATTCCTATCTGGTGACGAAATCTATTTTTCGTCACTTATAGTGCCTTTTGGTGACGAAAAATTTCGTCACGGAAAAATGACTTGGTGACGAAATTTTCTTTGTCACCTATTGTGCTTTTTTGATGACAAAAAATTTCGTCACAAATTATTCCCTTTGGCTCGTCAAAGGTGACCCATTGGTGACGAAATTTTTCGTCACGAAAGACATTCTTATATGTGAAAAAAATCTCACTTTCTTGCTCCTGCGGGGTTTCGAACCCGAGTCTCCTAAGTTTTGCACGCAAGCTTTAACCAACTACACCATACAAACTTTTCAGCATATGTTTGAAATATCTAATATATAACACATACATTGAACATTAAAATATATTTTGAACGGCATTTTGAACTATTAAACATTAAAATTAGCAATTTTAATAAACATGAAAGTCGTAGCTCTTTATGTTATTGTTCAAACCTAATTTAAATTATCTCAATCGGAGTTTTGAGCAAAGAGTTATGCCCGAAATATATGTGGTGACAAAGCGTAATTCGTAAATTTCGTCACCAAAGGATAAATTTTTCGTCACTGAAAACGTAAAAAGAAGACGAAAATATTTTTCGTCGCCAAATTGGTTCATTTGGCGACAAAATATTTTTTCCGTCACCGAATAGTTATATTTGGCGACAAAAAATAATTTCGTCTCCTTTTTTACTCTTTTGGCGACGAAAATTTTATTTCGTCGCCAAATAGGAGCCTTTGGTGACAAAAATATCTTTTTTGTCGCTAAATAGTTATAATTGGTGACAAAATAATTTCGTCAAGGAAGTTATCAAAACAGTGACGAATTTATTTTTTTGTCGCCAAATATACTCATTTAGTGACGAAATTAAATTTTGTCGCTACTTTTTCGTCACTAAACATACTTTTTCTTGTAGTGGATTTTCATTGAGCTCGAGGTTGAGTTAGCTAAGAACTTAATGAACGAAGCTGAACATTCTAAAACTAGGCTTAGTTGTAGCCCTGGCAGGCGACATACTCGTGAGAGAGCGCTAATGTCAATATAGGGAAGAATATCATATTAAGATAATGCCATCCTATATAATATCAAGGTCACTGTAGTAGTCTCTAGGTTCTCTGATTAAGCTAAATATACGTGATTGGGATGGGGATTCCAAATGATTCAGATGGAGAAGTTATTGACAAATCTATTCAAATCCAGCTTTGGTGGAATTTATATAGAAAGGTTTCATCTTAATCACTAAATTCTCTAGTAGATCTTAACCAGCTGAATCAAAAGCAAGTACAGTCTCGGAGTAATACTGAAGAGCACTGAGAAAATAACATTGGCATATAAGAGGTTATTTCAAATAACCGATCGATGTTGATTCATCAACTCTGAGACCTCTCCTATATGGGTATATGCTAAGGCCTCCCTGCACAATCACTTGGGCTAGAGTCTTGGGTCATATATGTGCTTATTTTGGTTTTTTCAGAAGTTGCGCATGAAAGAATTTTCTTAGTTATTGATTCGTAATTATTGGGTTTTCTTCGTTAATAACCTCGCATTATACGTGGCACGAAATTCAGTTTTCTTCCTTGATGACCATATCTACGTACATTTGAAGGAAAAAACTTGAATGAGGTAGTGGAATTGGACATATTTATTTTCTTGCTTCAAATGAAGTTGCTTTTTTTTTTGCCTTCTTAAAAGAGAAACACCAGATGCCTTATAGGTTCCAATGAAATTGCTAGAAGTCCTTGAAGTTGGCTAACACTTGAGAGTTTTATTAAACGAAAATAGAAAAGTGATCATGCCTATATCTAATGAATTTCTCTCAGCTCAAGGGTCGAGGAGGGGATCCCCGGCTACAATAAATTTTCCCTGGGCATGACTCCAGCGACGGGTCTTGTGAGGAGCCAATTAGTACTTCACAGATTTTGATTGCCCCACCAAGGGCTAGTAGGTAACAGCCGGATTGCGTCATGTTTTTGATGTATGGTATATAAGTGAACTCTTTCAGGGTCCTTACGAATGACTAGAGGTGGGCTTTTTGCATGGGAGAGAGGACCAGGTGGTGGAAACTACCAAACTGGAGTATGGTAGGGGTAGAGGGAATTTCCAGTGGAGTGGTGAAATGCGCAGAAATTGGAAAGAAATCTACTAGGTTTCAAACTGGGTATAACCCAAGATTAGCATTCCCTTTGGTTTGCACAACCAAAAAACTATTTGTCGTATAGTATGAAGTCCCGAGTTTAGATTGAATTGGGTAGAAACCCAAAGGAGCAAGCAAATCAGTTGTTTAGCTGACACTAAAAACAATCATTATTTCTAACCATTTAATACTTTCAATGTGACATCAGTTATCCATTTCTTAGAACTAAACCCTCATTTTCTCCTTTATTTTGATGCGAGGAGGTGGTCCATCCGACAAGGAACTTTGGTTGAAGAAGCAATCTCTCTCTCTCTCTCTCTCTCTCTCTCTCTCTCTCTCTCTCTCTCTCTCTCTCTCTCATGTTAAAATATATTCAGTGCACTCTCACAGTCACAATTATACAGTTACGTGAGACCCAAACACTTGGTGGTAGGTTCACACTAAATTAAATGTGTGACCGGAAAAAATAAAACGCTAGGACATTGTGATGTAGTCATAAAATGTGAATGGATGGAACCCCAAGAGGTAAGTTGAATTGGAGCATGATAGGAAGAAAAAAGTTTGCTTTGCAAATTCGCAGGTTTGACTCTCCCCGGCAAAAAAAGCTTTAGGGTCACCGAGGTTGGCCCGTTTGTTGACTTGAGGTCCCGAATTTGGTTGAGATACATATATTGACCTGAACGCTCGATTATCAATAGAAGGTGGAGATCTACTTGTAAAACGTTATGTCATTTCTATATCCGTATAATTATTCTCCATGGCATGACCAGGAGCATTGAATAATTTTCCCTGAAAGTCCCCCCTCCCCCCTCACTCTCCAAGAAACAAATCTCTCAAAGGGGAACTCTTTCACTAGCTTTCGTGAACAAGGTACTCATTTAGGTTTTTTTCTTTTACTTTTAACCTATAAATGAGAAAATATAACTTGTGCCGACAGCAGTATGAGGTAAGTTGGTTGAGAGAGAGAGAGAGAGAGAGAGAGAGAGAGAGAGAGAGAGAGAGGAAATTAAAGTTTTCTCCCGAACCTCGTCGTTGCTAGTTTGACTCTGTGTGGCCATTGATAGGGATACTTTGCTACTAATTCCTATGTGAATTACTTTAATATTTGAGTTTTAGGTTGGAAATATGGCATCTAATCATCAAAAGAATGATAAATTAAGTTTCCTTTCGGACAACTTAATTGGGTCCTATAATTGTGAGCTCTAAATAGAAAAAGGAAACATCTTTTGATAGTTCCTTTTCATGTGTGTTTCGAGACAAATATATTACTCCCTCCGTCCCATATTATTTGGACTTTTTCGATATTTGTGTCAGTTTTCAATCGTTTGTATCTTCCAATATGAATCTCCAACAATATGCAATATGGATCTTGTTTGATAGTTCTCGATTAGATCTATAATACAAAGTTTTCAAAATTATAAAAAATATCATAAATTGAGAGATATAAGAGTTTAAAGAACGGCGCAAATATCAAAAAATACCGAATATTTTGGGACGGAGGGAGTACTTTGTATAGCTACGGACTGCATGCAACTTATAGGGGTTAGGTGATAATGTAAGAAAAATAATCCTCATACCGGTATACGCAGCGAAAATAGGATCGAACTATCCTTTAGATATTGTTGTTCAAGTTTGCATGACTTGAGATGCCTTAATTGATAGATACCATAGGCTACAAATCCATGTTAGGTTAGGGATCCTATATCTCCTTATAACGACCTTCTAGTTTCCTTCTATTAAAAAAACTAATTAATTAAACTAGTTAAACAACTAGTACAATAATGAAAGTGGGAAAGCCAAGAGGTTCTTGAAACCACCACTATATCTATAATGTACGTGGGTACTTCCATTAATTACAATGTGACCAAGTGGACCCTATAAAATATTTCTTACATTCTCCCACTGACCCACGAGACACTTGTATACTGCATTAGGTGATAAATACTTTATATGGCCATACAACTGAAAACGCCTAAAACTTAAAATTTTGAAAACCTTTTACTCCATTAGAAAATATCAAACATGAATCATAGCGGTAGTACCGTAACAAATAGGCGTGTGTCTTCCATGTATTATAATGTCTGACACTTTCCCAACGAGTACCAAATAAGACCGAATAAGATACACTTTATTTATCCCAGCGGATAAACTTTATACATACTTCTAACCTTATGTGCACATGTACGTTTTTAATTTTCTAAGATCACTTATAGTGTGACAAAACCTGAATCAAGCAAGAAATGAGAGAAAACATTATAAAATGAGCTAACATGTCATATTTTCACAACATGGCATACACTGTTTTGCCAGCAAAAATTAGCTCAATACTTTATGCTCAATGGTCACGAAAAGTGTGTTTTGAACTCTCTCTCACCCCATAATGGGCTACTTTATGTCGATATACTCTATTCGGCTTTTTACTCTATCTTAGAGAAGAAAATTGTAGCCGTAGTGAGCTCAGTAATGGTCTCACCATAACATCGATAACTTGAGATTCTTATTACATGCTATCTAGTTTTACGCATAGCTCCCACTAATTTCTGCATTCATAGTAGGATTTAAACTCATGTCTAGACCATGACAGGATCTAAACTCAATAGCAATCAGTTTTACATCATTATGGACCAATGTGACCAAGTGGGCCCTTTAAAATATTTCTTACATTTATACCATCGACAATCGGTGACAGAGTCCCGAATTTCAAATCGGAGGTGACACTCAAAATACGTACATATAAACCTTATCAAAATAAGTACATGTGTTATGTAGAATAATATTTTTTTTATCAGACCCTGGGGTGGCACGCGTGCCACTCTCCCCACTTATTGGCTCAGGCTTGTGACAATGCCATTTGTGAATTTCCTATTAATGTTTAATTTAGAGAACGTTCAAAATAGATTTTTGATTTAGTAATCCAATTTAAAATGATGTGGCAATGGCCGTAGCAGGATTCCCTTAAAGAATCTCAAAAGTTTAAGATATTTGGTGGGGCGATTCTAACATTATATTAATTTCGTCATCCTTTTATGCACCCAACTAATACGAATTATATTTTTTAACACCCCTTTCATGTACAATCATGTTTGAGGTGTCACATCCAACCTTATTTGAAATTTATCATAACGCAATTTTTTTGTTTGGTCTGTTATGGTGGAAGGTATTATATTTCAATGAGAAATGGAATGAGCCCCGCTCTGATAAATTGCTATGCTCTTAAGAAAATGAAAAATGACCCTTTCGCCACAAATGATTGGGATATTGCAGTAACATATACATAATCGTTTCTTGCTATTGTGCCTGAATTTTATAATTGCGTCTTCAATTAACCTTTCCAACATTGTGTGAAAATCAAAATCAGGTCATTATTCTTAGGTAATACTCTTACTAGGAGTACTCTCTCTCTCTCTCTCTCTCTCTCTCTCTCTCTCTCTCAAGGACAAAGCGTTAGAGGACAAAAAGGCATTGACGAACGCCATTGATGTGTTGATGCGTTCTCTGGGGTGAAACAAAGAGAAATTATTCTGTACTCGCGTATGACCTAACCATTTACGGTTCAAAAGTGCTATGTATAAAAAAATGTTATTCGGAAATAACCTGGAATACACTATTTATGATCGGATAACATTTCTTTGTACGTAGCATGCTCCTTTACGGTCATTGATCATTAATTTGAAGCACAGTTTGTGGGACCTAGTAATCCTATAGGGCGGAGCGCCCTATAAGAATTGTAGTGCAGCGCACAGCCGTCGATCTCATCAATCAATGGTCCAGATTAAAAATTAATTTTGACCGGCAAAAATTATTTCTTACTAGTAAAAATTAAAAACCATATCTCAACCATTCATTACCGAAATTGACGGTCCGTCTGCGCCCTACAAGGTGTTGCACTACAGGATTTCCCAATCCCAGTGTGAGACCCTAGCCTGGCTATATATTGTGCCAGCTACGAGACCGGGCTCCGTTAGACAGTCCTAATAGACATTCGGATGGATTGTCACAAGTCTCGACCATATCGCTTGGCGAATAAAAAGTTCAGCATATATAAAATAATCATACCTTTTATTTTATACAAAACCTTTTAAAGCCATCAGAGCACTATAGCCCTTTGAAATTTTGCAGTTAAGTGTGCTTGTTCTGTGCAATGCAAAGAGATGAGTGGAGTACTCAGAAGTCAAAAGCTTTAGGTGGCCAAAGCAGACAATAGAGTATAAGATGGGAGGGTTATGCGTATCATCAAATGCATAAACCTCACACAAATGTGTGGTCACTTTTGGCGTTAGAGATGCTCCAAGAGCACTAAATAAACCTTTAAATGAAATGAAATATTTAAATATTTATTCTCTGTTTTTGGTGCATAACCTAACCTTCCAATTATCAAAGTGACTCTAATTAGGTGTGCATCGCTATTTGTGCGAGATTCATGTACTTCGGCGGATCCCACTAAACCTATGATCAGCGTAAAAGGTTAGTCATTTTTTTTTTATCAGCAAAAAAAAGTTTTATTCAGAAATCTTGACAAATGGTACATCAAGATAGGAGAGGAGAAGGAGAATCCAACCAAAGGTTAGATAAAAAAATAAAATAAAATAAAATGTTGGGGCAAAGCCCAAACACACCCAAATGGGCCAGGCCAGGCCCCAAAAAATAAAATCCTAAAAGCATATAGGCCTGACCCACACCTCGAATGGCTCAGCCCAAAAAATTGGGCCACACCTAGCTTAGAACCAAAACTAGCCCTGACAAAGTGCAACATCCACCGCCGCCACAACAATACAACAGCCACCGTCATCAAGCTGCCACCACCCAAGCTCTTACCTTTCCATAGCTATATCAAGAACCAAAATACCAATGTCTAGATCCCTTGATACCAATTTCCATTCTCTGTCTTTTGGCCGCTAAAACCAAACTTCAAAGTTTGAAAGCTCCAAGTCACCCAAAATATGCGGGGAAAGTTTGACCTAACTTATTTATTTTGACTTATTTTTGTTATTCATAATTTTTTTTAGTTTTGATTTAAATTTTTTTAGATTGTTTATTCGTCTTGAGATATAACTCAGAAAAATGAAAAATATGCATTAAAGTCCACAAAAGCAAAATAATTTTATTGTTTTTTTTTAGTAAACCTTTTAACTATTTTTGCCATATTTTTTTTTTTACTTTTTAATAGGGGAAAACAAACTAAAAAGAAAAAACTAAACCATTAAAAATCAATGAACCAGAATAATAAGGGCGTGTTCCACTAATTCAAATTAGTACTTGTTTTTTTTTTAAATTAAAGATGTATTTTGAGAAAATGACATGTCTTGTAAATAAAAAATTAAGTACTTAAAAAATAAAAATCTTAGTAGAACGGGATATAAGTTCTGCCAAATTCAGGCCAATTAATTGTTGTTTGAAGGAAAAAGAACAGGGATATATATATGGGGTTTGAAAGGTGATGGAAATTATGAAAGGCGTTTGCTGCACCAACCTCACCGATCGATCTAACAAGCTCTAGATCCCCTCAATGGTCAAACGGGGGTCAACATCACATCGCTCATGGCTTCCTGTCCGTACGTCTCAATCACAATATCTATTAGCGTACGCAAAATCCTTTGATTACTCTGTGATGAAAACAATGTTTTTCTTCGATACCTATCGGTGGTGGTTTATATGATCTCCAATCTCATTTCTTTTCTTTTTCCCCTTTGTCACGTACCATCCCTTCATTTTGGTTCGAACATGGTTTATTGGGAGAGAGAGAGAGAGAGAGAGAGAGAGAGAATGGGATGGTCATTTCTCATGCATAAAGAGAGAGAGAGAGAATGGGATGGTCATTTCTCATGCATAAGTATCTTTTGCAGTGTATAAGCTTTGAACGGCAATGTCGAACTGTTTTTTCACAATTTCTCCTAAAACAAATTATTATTAGGGCAGACTTTAATTAAGTTTTTTGTGACATTCGATATTACACTCGCAAGTCTGTTTTTAGAGCGGTTGCAGAGAGTAACATTGTGTAACCAAATTCATGGAGGCTTTCTAGACCCAACCTCCCTTACGATGACGCTCCCATGCACGACTCAAACCCATGACTTTCTAGCTGTGATTCCACTTGTTGAACTACTTTTCCACTATCTTTCTTAAAATCAATTGGTGTTAGAGAATGCTTCAATTAAATCTTTATGGCTTTTGATATCGCACTTATAAGTCTATTTTTAGAGCGGTCGCAAGAAGTGATATTATGAAACCAAATTTATGCGGGCATTCCGGGCCCTACAAACAAAAATGTTTCGATACCCTAAGTGTTGGCCTAGTGATCAAGGCTTGACTGAGATTCACAATGCATACTCCACGATGACAAACCAGCAAAAGGCTACACGATGATATATAGAACTCAAAAAGTGGCTACACGTGACACATCTCAAACACAGCTGCACGTGACGGGAATGTTAAGAAAATAGAGTCTCACATTACTTAGGAGTATAATTAGTGATCACTTAATAACATTTGGAACATTTTCACTTATTGACAATTGATTTTGAGATAGGTGTAAAGTTTAAAATGTGGAATTTTATTTCTTTAACATTCCTCCTCACGTGCAGCCGCGTTTGAGGTCGGTCACGTGTGACCACTTTTTGGATCCTATCATCGTGCAGCCTTTTTGCTGATCTGTTATCGTGGGGTGTGGATTGTGAATTTTTAAAATAAACTAAAAATTATAATTTCAAATCAACCATTTCTTTAGATAAAATAATTAAAATCAAACATTTCCACTACCTTCGATGGCACAACTCCATATATCACATAAAATTTTCTTTGTACACTTCTAAACTATACTTTGAGGGTACGTATGAATATGCTCCATCCGTCCTAATTTAAGTGTTCATATGGGATGTTCCAAAATAAAAGTCCACTTTTTAAAAATAACCATCAAAGTATGCCAAACTTTCAATTTTACCCCTAAAAAGCAACATTTTCTTCCTAATTGATTTGACAACTTTTTAAATTCGTTTCATTTGTAGATTGAAAATATCTTTCAATTTATAATATTTTTTATGATTTTGAAAACTTTGAATAATAAAACTAATTGAGATCTATCAAACAAAATTCATATTACATGTTTTTGAGATCTATATTAAAAGATATAAGCGATTTCAATGCATATAATCAACTTCACAATTTTTAAGGTTAATTTTGAAAGTTTAGAGCAAAATTTTTGAATTCTTAAATAGCAAGATTTTCCGTACACTTAAATTGGGATGGAGAGAGTACATATCAAGTGATATAGAGGGATAGATCAGTCATTTCAATATGAAAAAAAGGGTATTTATTGGTCTACATGGGAGGCACCACACGTCAGCAACCATTATTTTATGTAAAATGGAGTATATATACAATAAGAGGACAGAGAGGAAAATGCGTGAGTGTACATATATAGTAAAAGCCTTGAGACTTTGGTAGTGCTGGTGGAGGTAGCCAAACCAACGGGAAGAGAGAGAGAGAGAGAGAGAGAGAGAGAGAGAGAAATGGGAAGGTCTCCTTGTTGTGATGAGAGTGGACTCAAGAAAGGCCCCTGGACTCCAGAAGAAGACCAGAAACTTGTCAAATACATCCAGAAAAATGGCCATGGCAGCTGGAGAGCCCTCCCTAAACTAGCAGGTCTCTCTCTCTCTCTCTCTCTCTCTCTCTCTCTCTGTAAAGGCCTCTTCACCTATTGCCCATTGTTTCTCAAATGACAAGAAAGTCTGATATCTCTCTCTCCTTTCTAGAGACTTGTCTCACATCGCTCCATATATTATAGAGAGGCCTCTACTAATGATAATTGGTTTTCGGGTAAATGATTCAGAAAGTATTAATCTCTCTTTGTATATGCTTATCGTTGATTCATTTGGCAGGCCTTAATAGATGCGGGAAGAGTTGCAGGTTGAGGTGGACAAATTATCTGAGGCCTGATATAAAGAGAGGGAAGTTTTCACAAGAGGAAGAGCAAAAAATTCTCAATCTCCACTCCATCCTCGGCAACAAGTAATGATCTAGATTTTCTTCTTCTTCTTTTTCTTAAAATCCTCGATAACTTTACAGAAACCAACCATCAAAAATTAACAAGTTTATGGATTTACTTTAGCAAAAAAAAGAAGTATATGGATTTAAATTATTTTGCTTTTTCTTAAAATCCTCGATAACTTTACAGAAACCAACCATCAAAAATTAACAAGTTTATGGATTTACTTTAGCAAAAAAAAGAAGTATATGGATTTAAATTATTTTGTGAGACGTGGCATATATCACTTCTAAAATTTTGATCCATTCATTCACTTTTCGGTCTTGTTATTGTCAGCCCACTGAGCTGACGATAAATACACTAGAAAACGAAAAAAACACGTATTTCTGTGTACTTTTTATACCCTTTAATACACACTCACTATTTTCAGCCCATTGGGCTGATTTTAGAATTTTCCTTCACTTTTTATGGCCCGTGCCATCTCTAGCAACAAAAAGGAAAACATCTTTTCATTTTTTTGACAGATTTTTTTTTAAAAAAAATGAGATTTTTATTTGACACACACACATGTTACGAGATTTTTGAACTTTTGAGGAATACCCATTGGTCCTTTATTTTTGTTTTATTTATTTTTTTTATCAGCAAAATTTTTTATTAATCACCAAATTCAAAAATTACAGCGATTGAAAGGACAAGGGTACAAGAAAATTAAAATTACTTAATCTCCATAGGTACCCGAGACCCAAGCGCTAGTCAAAGACTAACAAAACCTTAAAACACCCCCAAACCCAAGCGCTGGTCCTTTATTTTGATGTGACAAAATCCAAACTTTGCCAAATATTAGGTACAATTTTTTGTTTGTGGTTTTTTCTTTTTTAATCATATATCACACCATTTTTTACGTTGAATAACTACCCGAGACCCAAGCGCTAGTCAAAGACTAACAAAACCTTAAAACACCCCCAAACCCAAGCGCTGGTCCTTTATTTTGATGTGACAAAATCCAAACTTTGCCAAATATAAGGTACAATTTTTTGTTTGTGGTTTTTTCTTTTTTAATCATATATCACACCATTTTTTACGTTGAATAACTACTCACTTTTACTTTTTTCCCATCTTTTCTTTTTTTTAAATAAAAAGGTGGTCTGCAATTGCCACCCACCTTTCCGGAAGAACAGACAATGAGATCAAGAACTTCTGGAACACTCACCTAAAGAAGAAGCTGATTCAGATGGGTATCGATCCGATGACTCACCGCCCGCGAACCGACATCTTCTCGAGCCTCCCTCACCTCATAGCTCTGGCTAACCTCAAAGAGCTGATTGAAACCCACACGTGGGAAGAACAAGCAATGAGGTTGCAGACAGAAGCTGCTCAAATGGCCAAACTTCAATACCTCCAATACCTCCTTCAACCTCAACCACCAAATTCCATGGCACCAAACAATCTCCCAAACAACAACAACATTGATCAAATCACTTATGATAACCTCTTGAATTCTCTCTCTTCAATGAAAGATGGCCAGATTCTGAGCACATCCCAGTTTGGAAATCTTGATCATGAATCAATCCCTTTTGATCATATGCCTGATTTACAAGTTCCTTGCCAGTACCAAACACCTATGATGAACAAGGACATGTTTGGTGAGAACTCTTCACCTACTTCTGTATGGAATATTCCTTCAACCGCTTCTCCATCTCCTCCTCCGCAACAGCAGTCGGGGGCCGCGGTTCCTCCGTTCACGGAGACTTCCAGTAACAATTACATGGGGGATGCTTGTAGAACTTCAAGCTATGAAGGTGGGACCTCTTCATTTTGGCCTGAAGTTCTTCTTGAGGATCACCCCTTGTTTCATGAGATTGCTTAGAGTTTAGATATTGTTTTTTTTTTTTTTTGATAAGCAAGTTTAGATATTGTTTGTGTTAAAGGTTTGGATTTGCTCTCTCTCTCTCTCTCTCTCTCTCTCTCTCTCTCTCTCTCTGTTTTTTTGCTTGTATACATACTCTTATGATCATGACATAATCCATCTACGTAATAGTTGCACAACGGACGAGTTTTATTTTTTTGAGATTGTATCCATCTTATGTACAAAAGAATATGTAAGCCATGTTTCTGACCTGTTCTTCATAAGTTCGTATATATATATATATATCCTCTCTCTGGTTTTTTTTTTTTTTCAATGAAAATTTCGTAATCTTATTTTTTCATTTTCGCATCGAGGCTATTCTTATTTTTTTTAAGTGTTGTCCATGGAGTAATTGTGGATATTCATACACTGAGATGCTGCATAAGTGATTGCCTGTCAAAGGAAGTTAAAAAAATCAACAGGAGAAATCTAATAATTAGTTCGAGTTGTGTTCAAGTAATTAATCTGGGACACACTGTATTGCCTATCACGTTTTTTTTTTTTTTTTTTTCACTTCCAGATAAGATGTCATGGTCTTGCCATCCGTTTAGTTCACTTCGGGTTCAGGGTGGCATATGATTTGTCAAGTGGCTCAAGTTCCCCAGCTTTGTTGAGATGCTTTCTTCTGGTTGTGATGCTTTTTTTTTCAAGAGCCAAAAAAATAAAAGAAAATGAATTTTGTTAATCTTTAAAAACAAATAACCAAGATTAGAAGGATTCAAAAGCAAGAAATCTCAACGAGCAAGAGCATACCAACAAAGGCATCCCCTCACACTAATGATCATAAGCCGCAAGGACTTGAAGAGGGAAAAAAAACTACCCGAGATTGATAAGAAGCTAACCAATTAGACCACCCCACCCATCAAAGAACGAGATTGTGATGCTGCTATGCATGTGGTCCATTTAATCTTTGTATTCTCGATTTCGGAGGTTAATAAAATCATTTCTTTATTTAAAAAAAAAAAGGAAGAAGATGATGGTCTTGAATCACAGGAGGCAAAAATCCTTTAATACCTTGTGGATACTTCAAGACATAGAACCGGTAATTATCTGGGACATATGGGACGAGATACATTTTGTATCCACGGATTAATGAAGGCAAAGCCCGTGGATTAATGAAGGCAAAGCCGCAGAGCCAGCTGCGAGCTAAAGATTGTATTGTGACCGCTTTAGGCTTGTAAAAAATTTTGAACTGTAAGGACTCCTTATACTTGTCTATGCATTATTCTAGTCCAACCAAACTTATCCAAAAAAAAATTATAGTTCAACCAAAAAGGCTCCATTTTTAGTTTTCGTTTTAAGCCTCGAAAAAATAAGGACCGGCTCTGCAAATCCGACACCCTCATCAGAAAAATGAAAGAAAGAAACATTGCCTGCACACAATTTATTTTTTAATTTATTCCTCTGCTTTAATCTGATTAGTTTGTAGACTACTCAAATAGAGAGGAAGGAACATAAATTTCCAATCATGACGTGACTTTTCATTGTCTAGATTTTAAAAAGAGACGGAGAAATTTTTGGGTGCTTATCGGGTACCACACGGCGATATCTGCCAGCGATCCCATTTGTCCGAACGTGTTTTGGAGGGCTCAAATTTATTCTCTCTCTCCTCTCACCCTACCATTTTCTCTCCTCTTTTCCTTCTCTAAAATCTGGATCAACCGTCCAAACGTATTTTGAATAGCTGGGATTGTCAACGGGTACCACGTATGTTGTACTTGCCCAGCACCCAAAAACTTCTCGACACGACAGTCCAACAACATGAAAACAAGAACATTTCGATCCCAATATCCTCAGAAAATCTAGTGAAAGTTATAGGGACAAAAATTTAGGACATAGAAAAGCTTCCTTATGTTCGCATGGGTTTTCTTAATTTCTTCTCTCTACCTTTATGCTTCATGTTTCATGTGTTTTATTTTTCTACTATTTGTTGCGTATCGAAAATTATTTCTCAATGATTCCTCTACCCTTATGTTTCTTGTGTTCTATTTTTCTGCTATTTGTCGCTTATCGCAATTTATTTCTTAATCATTTGTTCACTGTCGTATATATTCATCACCATTATGCCTTTTTAGCCAAGAAAAAAATATGTAGGGTTCGGATACCGGTTATCAAGCTTTTCACGAGGGAGAGAGAGAGGAAGAGGGGAGAGAGAGGGAGATAGGGTATTTTTTTTGGTCAATATTACATACATCAACAGAAGTTAATGGGGAGTTAATAGGTAAGTCCATAGTGGTTAGAGGTAGAGACAATGTATGTTGGGGCATATGTTTCGGATTTTATTTTGAAATATATATATTTTAATATTAGTTATTTTTTATTTGTTAAGAATACCTAGATATTGTATTTTATATAGAGTATTGTTTAGACATTTAAATACTTTAAGCATGCATTCGTTTTGGGTTCCAAAACTCAATTTCTCTCTATGCATACAATCTCTCATAAATTTTTCTTCCATTATTAATCTCATTTTTCTTTCTGTCCCTTTCCACTCATTATCTAAAAAACCTCCCTCCAAACTTAAACCAAACAAATTATTAGATTTCCGAAGCTTGAAATTTCAATATCTTGTTGCTCATAGTTCGTCCCCCACATTTACAACATCCTGGTTCCGTTCCTGGTCAGAGGTTATTCATAACCTTGAATTATAAACACCCATACAGGATGAGGCTCAACATCCTGGTTCCGTCTCTGGTCAGAGATTATTCATAACCCTAAATTCTAAACGCCCATGCACGATGAGGCTCGAACCCTAATCTCTCACATAAGGAGGACCACAAGATGCCAACTGTGCCAACTGGAGTGGAGCCCATGAGAGAGAGAGAGAGAGAGAGAGAGAGAGTGAGTACTTGACTAGAGGAAAAAGTGACGTGAAAGAATTCTCAATAATAAGGGGGGGACCCAAGTAGCTAGGAAAAATGAAGTTTTGAGAATTGAAATTCGAAAAATGAAGTTTTCTAATGTAGAAGCCAAGTCCAAGTGAGAGTTTTTCATAGTAGTGAGAAATTCGTGCTAGCTAAGGAAAAAAACAAAACTAATAATGCAAGGCTTACTTCATTCACTCCTTAAATGATGTAGGATTTGTTGAGATTTTAGAGAAATTATATGAAAAGAAAACGAAGACGAAAACGAAACTAGTTGTGCTTTTTTGGGGAAATTTTATTATTCTTTAAAAATGAGTACAAAGATTAAACGGACCAAGGGCATAATAGCATACGTCATTTGAGACCCAAAATTAACCAAGCAATTATTCTCTCTCTCTCTCTCTCTCTCTCTCTCTCTCTCTTAATAGTCTTATTTTCCTTGGCAAATCCAAGTTCCGAACATAGATTAGGGCTGCCGTCCAACACTTCATAGACTTGGGGCTACTGATAGTATTTTTCTAAGAGTAGAGCCCATTATATATATATATTATCATTCCTTTGAATTTGTGTGTAGTACTTTTGGTTGCTGGGATATGAGAATAATGGATTGGATTGATTGACTGACTGTCGTCGATCGAACACATTTATTTGAATTTGAAACACATTTATTTGAATTTGGACGATACGGTCTGAAATAAGAGTACTGCTATTGGTACCGACGGTACCGTAGGGAAAATGCACCGACGGCCATTGGACGGCCGATCCGAGCCGTCCAAAAATTTTAAAAAATAAAACCGAGTGGGCCAACGCGAGAATCAATGGCATCCGAGATGTGTAGGGTACTTGATCCGAGCACCCCTTTTTCGTGTATATACAAGTATATACAAATATTCACGAAAAATGAGTGCTCGGATCAAGTACCCTACACACCTCGGATGCCATTGATTCTCACTAAAGCCCACTCGGTTTTATTTTTTAAAATTTTTGGACGGCTCGGATCGGTTGTCCGGTGGCCGGAGACGGCCGTCCGGTGGCCATCGGTGCATTTTCCCTATGGTACCGTCGGTACCAATAGGATTTCTGCTGAAATAAACGCATTATTTGTCCAGATCGATATGTACTACCAAATTAGACTCTAAGTAGATAGACTTTTAACAAACCATTAAGTCCACATTTGGACGCACAAAATTTGGATGGATGCGTGCATAAATTGACATTAGATAGAGTGTCCAATTAAATGAGGTATCAAAATATCCCATGGGGAAAGGTTTTATAGGCAACAAAATTTTAGTTTAAAAACTTGACAAAAGATACATCGAGAAAAAGACCAAATACTAGTCACAGAGATTGACGCATAGTACGAGGCCAAAGGAGAAACAAAAGAAACAAAATATATATCCAATGAAAATTTTCATTTTGGTCCAAATTTGGAGACTAACAAACTACCTCATATATTGTTTTCAGGCAGTTTGTTAGTCAGTTCTGTGGTTTTTGCTTGGCATGTACATGTTTTTTGTCTGGGCTTGTACTGCTCTTTCTTTTTAATTTTTTTTATCGGCAAAAAATATATAGATAAACTCGAAGAAGGGTACATCGAGAAAAGGAGAAAAAAGAGACAAACCAAAACCAAGGCCCATGACATGCCATGAAACCAACAAATGGAAAGAAACAGAAAAGGAAAAGGAGAATCCAACAAAACATTGGAATCAAAACAGAGAAAAACAGAGCCGATTGAGAAAAAACAAGAACCATCACCAGATGGGTCACATATCCTGAAGGAGCTAGCAGGAGAAATCCAAAGAGTTCCAAAGCTCGTACCGCTCTTTCTATGGTTGTTTTGTTGCCTCCCCGGGCTAAGTGGCATATTATTGTCGAGAGATAGGGTGCCAACCAACTCGTTTGGATGTTACTCTCTCATTGCAATGCCTTTAGCTCTTGTCCCTTTAATCGTTTGTAATTTTCACATTTGATAATTTTATTTTTTTTTTGCCGATCAAATAACAAAAAAGAGTTACAATACACACCTCTTTTTGGGAGTACATGAATGCATGCATGCCGTAACATTTGGCAGTTGAGTTTAGAAAGATGATCAATTAGACTACCGAGTAGGTGAATTTATGATATTCTTCATAAATTAACATGAATGTTGAATCAACTAATTTATGTGCACAACTTGTGAACCCTAAAATTGTTGTACCGTAACAAGGACAAGAAAGAGAAGTTCCATTACCATTAAAGTTAGAAATCAATTTATTTTTTAAAAAATAAGGTGTTAATTTTAGTCAATTGGAAAACACTAAATAAAGATATACTTGTAATAGTAATAGGAATATTATACAAAATGATTGTTTTGGTTTGTCTATTTTTTCTTCTTTTCTCGATGTACTCTTCTTCGAATTAATTTATCTATATATTTGTTGACAATAAAAAAATATGCCAAATGATCAAAAAATCATCATCATCTCTAGCTCGAGCTCTAGCCTAGCTGGTTGAAAAAGGTTGAATAATTGAAGACCCTTATTAAAATTAAAGAACAAGGGTGTACTATTTCCTTAGTGAGCCGGTGGACTTTTGTTCCTTTTCTAACAAGGGATTGACTATTTAAAGAAAATTGTTTATTAACACGTACAATTAATTACTCGTTTCATTTTTAAATGAGTCCATTTTCACAATTACGGAGCTCTAAAAAATGTCTATAATTTTCAATAATTTATATATACCAACAAAAAAAAGAATCTTGTTTGATTGATAAATCTCAATTAGTTTTATGAGAGAAAAATTTTAAAACATCATAAATTATGTGATCTAAACGATTTTGTAAGTGGCATGAATGTTGACAAAAGACTCATATTCAGGAACAAAGGGAGTAATTAACATCACAAATTAAAAAAAGTTCCAGAAGTAGAAGGTTTGATTTCGTATTTGAGAGATGAAGATAGGCCGGTGCCAAACGGTGAAGATGTTTTATGTTGGGAGTTTGTCCGATGCATCGATCCGTCACTGCGTGCTCAAGGCCCAATTTTATGAGGGAGTAACGGCAAAGAGCCACCACATTACTTGGGCCCAATATACATTCAATGACCCATATCCACTTAAAAGGCTAAGCCTTATAAATGGTGAGCCATCCAATTGTATATTAAGGTCTAACTCTTTTTCTGTTTATCCGATGTGGGACTCAACGTTCACACATGTTCTAACAAATCTCCCCCTCATGTGTGAACCGACCATTGGGCCTTAACCTCTCTCTGCATCCAAGCTCCCCCTTGATTCTGATCTATAACTCTCAACCCTATCTTTCAAACTGGGCTTATTCTGCACCCACTCAATCGATTCAGAGTTATCTCAATTGAGAGCCAACGTGCCTAGTCATCGGCACCATGCTCCCCGACGAGAACTCCATTGAAAGCCAATGTGCTCATTCACCAACACCATGCTCACCGACGAGTCAACTCCATCGACAATGAGCCATCCAATACAGCACTCCAACATCGAGCCACCTTGCTTCATCGAGAGTCACCTTTTTGGACTTTATACCACTCCACGAGTGTCTTCTGTGCAAACCCATTCAATGGTGCGCTGAGAGTTTTCTCATAGATCGTCAACCTGGCTTTGATACCATTTGTTGGGAGTTTGTCTGATGCATCGACCCGCCACTGCGTGCTCAAGGCCCAATGTTATGAGGGAGTAATGGCAAAGAGTCCACCACATTACTTGGGCCCAATATACATTGAATGACCCATATCCACTTAAAAGCCTAAGCCTTATAAGTGGTGAGCCATCCAATTGTATATTAAGGTCCAACTCTTTTTCTGTTTATCCGATGTGGGACTCAACGTTCACACATGTTCTAACAATTCCGAGCTGTTGTGGAAAAACATGTCACTTTGGTTAAAGTCAAGGTTTTCTTGCTTGTCAATGCAATTGGAGAAAACATTTAACTGTTCTATCAGAGATTATTTCACTACAACAAATTACACCATTCCCGACTAACGTTTTAGTCGCTAAATGTCCACTTTTTAGTCACCAAAGGGTTTTCCCAACGAAATAATTTAGTCGGCAAATTAGTCGGAGAATGACAGTCGGCAAATGTAATTGCCGACTAAATAAGATTTAGTCGGCTAATGTATAGTTTTAGCGACTAAAAAACTTGGTCGGGGTTTCTATTTTAGTCGGCAAAAGTTCGGCAAAAGTTAACTTTTGCCAACTAAATATTTAGTCGGAAATAATAATTAACCTTTTCCGACTAAATATTTAGTCGGCAATAATAATTATCGTGGCGTCAAAATGTCATTACGAAAAAATCAGGGGACCAAATTGGAAAAATTGCATTTCTATTTTTGAACTGTATTTGCCTTTCCCAATTCATTTGGTGGAATATGGCGCTTCCAGGTCTCGAACCTGAGACCTCCGCCTTCATCACACGCACAACTAACCACTCTACCTTTGCTGTACTTAGTTTACTTTTCAGTAATAAAAATATTTATACTATTTGGTTTTGTCTGCTTTACCTTTATTTTTTAAATTTACTTTATTTTTTTCTTTGATAAGCTTTTAAATTTACTTTTTTTTTTAATCTTTTCTTTAAATTTACTTTCTTAAAAATAAAAAAAACTCATTAATGCAGTTCATAATCTTTTTTTAGAACTTACACACACGAAAAGAGAATTATTTCAATCACACATTCACAGACATAACATATTTTACGTCTTACCAATTATAGCATCGTCACCAAAATCAAAGACCATTCGATGTCAGCGACCACATAATCAAAAACATATTTAATGCGTTCGGAGACGTTTAAGTGTTATAGTGCACTAACCAAGCCCCGCCTGAGGCCTTATTTGGCAATCCAAATCATCTATCTTTTATGTAATACAAATTAGATCATTCGTAACAAGAATGAAGTTAACTCTATTTGGATAGACATTTGATCAGACAATAAAATTCTTTTTAATTAACAATTTGTGTGCCGATAAATAGCTTTCCTTAACCCAATCGAGCAAAAAATTTACAGAAATCTTATGATTAAGAAGGAAAAAAAATTGAACGGTTTCGATCGGAAAGGTTTCATCGTGTGATCGATGTCGTCGGAACAAATATTGATTTTCTTGAAATTTTGTTTAAAAGAGAGGAAAAATTGATATTCCCCAACCAAATGTAATTTTAGTCGGCAAATATTACTATTCCCTACTAAATTATTTAAATTATTTAGTTGGAAAATGTTTTTCATTTACTAATTTTTTTAAATTTGCAAAAAAATAGATATTCGCCGACTAAGTGTAATTTTAGTCGGCATATATTAATATTCCCTACTAAATTATTTACTCGGGAAATTTTTTTCGTTCTTTAATTTTTTAAATTTAGGAAAAAAAATTGATATTCGCCGACTAAATATAATGTTAGTCGGCAAATATTAATATTCCCTACTAAATGGTTTAGTCGGGAAAGGTTTTTCATTTATTGATTTTTAAATTCGGAGAAACAATTGATATTCGCCGACCAAATTTATTTACTAGTTGGCAAACATTATTATTTCCCGACTAAAACTAATTTTAGTCGGCAATTGTTCAATAATTGGCAACTAAATTTAGTTTAGTCAAGAATTTTAGTCGGCAATTGTGTAATTTCTTGTAGTGATTTACACCACCGGAGTAAACATTTATTTTCTTCAATTCAATTATATTGTGTCACATTGCTATGTTCTATTAATTGAGACCATTGTTTTGACGACGTGGCACAATATATTTAATTTGAAGGAAACAAATATTTACACAGCCAATATATGTAATTTATTCTGGTAAGATTTTCCATGGGATCGACTTCTCTTCGGATACCGTTTATAAAAAACACTAGATTTTGGCTGGGTTTTTCCTATAGTCTACGCAGACTAATTGGATTAAAGTCCAAAAAATAAAGATTTCGAGAAAATTATTCTCCTCACATATATTAGCTAAAAGTCCTTAAACTACAGACAAAGTTTCTAAGGGAAATTAAACCTACCCTCAATCTAGGACCAGAGAACCGGTATTGCATGCGTGCATATTAAAGGAATATAGTGCGCAATATGAGCCATGCTGTTAGTCGCGGGTCAGCATCTTGCCCACGCGGGTCGAACCGTGGTGCTTGAAGCCTCACTACAAGAAATCAAGCTTTTTGCAAGGACCATAATTCCTCGCAAAATCCGAATTGTTCCTCACCAAAAGTCTTTTGCGAAGAAATTTCATTCGTCGTCAATTCCTCGCAAAAATATAGTCTCCAATTCTCTTTTGCGAGGAATTTTTTTTTACCTCACAAAGAAGATACATTTTGCGTGAAATTAGCTTTGTGGCAATTGAGTACACCGGTTAGCGAGAAAATTAATTGGACGCTAATATTAAACAAATTAGTCGCCATGAAAGTGAGTTGTTCCTTGCAAAAAATATCTCATTGGCGACAAAGTGTTTCAATTCCTCGCAAAAAAGCTGATTTCTTGTAGTGTGGCTGCTATGCTTTATTATAAAGAAATAAAGTTGCGCCTTTACCACTACCTGCAGGTTTTGGTAAGATAGTAAGCGTTTGATCCTAGCTACAAGTGGTATCAGAGCCAAGGTCGCGGTTCGACTCCCCTTGATGGCATGCTGCTTGCGGACAGGTGCTGAGAAGGGATTGGTTGGTCGCAGACCAGCATCCTGCCTAAGTGGGTCGAACCATGGTGCTTGGGGTCTGCTATGCTTTGGTATAAGAAAATAGAATTGCGCATTTACCACTAGCTGCGGATTTTGATAAGATGGTAAGCGCTTGATCCTACACATGCAAATGTGTTTCAAATGCCAAAGTATCCTACAAATTAATAATATCCTACAAGTAATAAGATACTTATCCTACAAGCTTCTTTGCACTGCGCGCAGGATCCCAATGTCCTGTAATCTACGGGGGAATTTCAAAACTACCCCAAACTTTCACCCAAGGGTCTCACAAACATTGCTAATGTTATTTAAAAAGTTGATGACTCACCCGTTTTGGAGGACAAAATATACAAACCCATATTTTCGATGTTTTATTATAGTTCCTAGAAAATGCATGCATCAGTTAAACACATCCACGAATTTACCCAAACCACCCTCTCTTTAGATGTGTGTTGCATTAAACGTCCCCATTTTCAGCAAAGTTAAGTAAAACATTTTCAAACAAAAATTTTCCATCATTTATTATCAAGGCATGTAGTACTGTTGAATAGATAAAGCCCTACTCTTTGTCTCATAGCGATCAATTTTTGTACATTACTATCCTTTAACTAATTATGTGACAATCTAAGATCTAAACCTCGAGATCCTTTTTTACCTTAACCTCCAAGCCATGGCCATGACATTATTCAACTCCTTATTTAATTGACCATCAAGAACCTAGAAATTTTAGATCTAATCCAACAGCTTAAGCTATTAGAAATTTTGGTCATCAATCACTCAAAATATATCTAAACATGTGAGCCTATTTATCTAGCATCTCCAACGGTGGGCTATTCTTGGAGGCAAAGTCAATTTTTGGCTTGGAGATCAATTATCACCTCTCCAATGGGAAGCCATTGTGTTGCTTATCAAAAAAAATGGGAAGCCATTTCAACTTTACTAACTTTTTGTCTAAAAAAGGGTTGTGGCCATTTGTGCCACATCAACAATTATGTGTTTTATAACTTTTTGGTTCAAATATCCATGGTATGATTTAAATGATTCACGGGTCGTGACAGATCAAGACAAAAAATAGCTTTGATACCATTAATGGAACAATTTGGCCAAATTTTAGAGAAATACTTGTAGCAGGAAAAAAAATTCCTTTGGCTTGAAAAAATTGGCATAAACCATTAGAGATGTTGTAACCAGGCATTACTGGTACATGTAATGACCTGAAATACTTATTTTATAGCCTTCGATTGGAGATCATTCATGAAAAACTTGCCTCTGTCCAAATCTGCTATCGGAGGGGCAATCTGTGCTATGCCCATTTTGCTCTCTGTACTTGGAATCACCTCATCATTTATTCTTGCATTGCCATTTTTCTTGGGACGTTTGGTCGAGGATTCTGGATTGGTGGCATGTAAAGTGGGTATGCCCTGTATCTGTGGAAGATCTATTTATTTGGTGGGATGATAGTAGTTTCAGAAATTTGGAGAAACACCTATGGGAAGCCACTTTTTACGCAACTTTGTGGTCATTGTGGCTGGTTAGAAATTCGTATGTTTTCAATAATGCTACAACAAGTTATGGGGAAGTGGTTGATTTGATTAAAACTAGAGTTGCAATGTGGGTAAAGGCAAAATTCGACATAAAAGCGTATTCGGTGGAGGATTTTAGGATTTTTCTGGATGGAGTTAGGGTGTTGAAACTGTAAGTTGGTTTGGGTGGTAAGGTGCTTTGCCATCCAATTTTCTGTTGGAGGGCTTTTTGTTTTTGGTCCTTTTTATTCTTGTTTTGCTCAAGCATGTGTGTTCTCCGTATTCGAGCCCCTCGATGTAACCTTTTTCAAGGTTCTTATAAAAGTTTCGTTTTGCCAAGCAAAAAAAAAAAAAACTTGCCTCTGTCAAGTGTCTTGTCCTTTTTTTTGCTTCCTTGATGTATCCTTTGTCGAGTTTATAATAAAATCATTTTGCCGTTTCAAAAAAAAAAAAAACACTTGCCTCTAATTCGAAAAATCACAATTGTATGAACTCATCCCGATTGTCTTTATTTTTTTTGAATAAACCTGATAACTTGATACATTGTTTAGTTTAGATTTTGATAGATCTTTTTGGGATAATAAGTGGAGATAGATAGATAGAGAAATAAGAGTAATAATTTGAAAGAAAAATCATGCAGGGATATATTGGTTAGTACACTGAGAGTTACAAAATGAACGATTCATATTATCAAAATGATCCTATAGTGGAATCCATGGACCCAATGACGGATCCAAGTGAGGGCATATGAGGGACAAGGCCCTGTAACGCCCCGATTTCTCAAGGGATTTCAGAAACATTAACCCTAAAATACACTGAATTTTACAAACTATTAGGCCCTTATTTATCCTTATACAAAAATTACAATTTCAAAATAATACAAAAATCTACGTACATTTACTTAATAAAAACAACTCCAGAGCGACTCTAATTTTGACACGAATTCCAAGCAACATTGGCCCAGACTTCGTTCCAGGAGTTCCACCTGTATCAACTTCTCCATTGTGGAATCCTGCACACTCTGGCAAATTGAACGCCGAAGCAAACGATTTGCCAGGATACAAACGTATCCTGAGTGATAATTCACTAAGTAGAAATCCTAAAACCCAATACCACAATATGCAGATCAACAATTTAATAATTCATAATACACCGAAGGTACAAAATAATAACACATCGTCTTTTTCTTTACTATCCATCATCTTACATGTAATCTAAGGATTCTCTCCGCGAGATCCTTTCCTCCCACATCCACTAACTACAATCGTCTCATGGGTCCATCCTTCCTCTTGCTTGTCCTGCACCAGGGTCCTAGGTGAGCGCATCTAAGTTATGTACCGAGTATGTTCTCACTTAAGACCATAACAGGAGGATCGAGTCATCCCATGACGTATCGTACATTAGGGTCGGACATCCACTACCCCACGCTAACTATAACCGTCTCATGGGACCCATTCTCTTTCTCAAAGAGAAACTTTCCATGACGTATCATACATTAACGTCTTACTAACTATAATCGTCTCATGGGACCCATTCTCTTCCTCGAAGAGAAACTTCCCATGACGTATCATACGTTAGCGTCACAACACCGGGCCCCTCAGGTAACCCATTTCAACACAGGGCCCCATAGGTTACCCTTGCCATCACCATGGCTCAAATCACAATCCACACAATCACACTTCCAACACTTTATCAATTTCCATTTACTTAACATCGTCTACATGAGTCACTACTCGTAACCACCCAGGGAACCTATTTGTCCAATCTACATCCACAACAAAATATCACACGGTTCAACATTTCAACTAAAAGTACTAACACATAACCATGCGATAAAATTAATCCTGTCATAGAATTAATCATGCGAGTAACAAAATAATATTCAGTCAAACAATTAATTACTACACTTAAAATTAAGTCTATTTCTCTCATTTAGAAATTTTATAAAATATTTCTACTATTTAAACATTTTCTTTAACTCTCATACTATTTATAGATTTTACAAACTAATTTTTTTTTATTGAAAAAAAAAATACTTATTGCAAAATTTAGTATTTACTAACTATATTAAATATTAATATGAGATTTTTATAACAACAAAATTATGAGAGGCTATTCTAGTTAATATTTATTAAAGTTAAAGATTAACTAATATATAATCTAAAATATTTTTTGTTTACAATCTAAATAAATTTTTACTAATAAAATATTCTTGTTAATATTTCATAAATATTTATCTACCCCAATAATTTATTAAACACGTAAACGTCCACTCAAATACAAATTAACAATGTATCATCAATAATAATTTCACAATCAAACATTTGTTAAACGATCATAAATTTTCACAGGGTATAACACTAATCATTACAGCACAACCAGACTAAATTTTAATATAAACAGGACTAAAAATAAATTAACAATTTAACAGCAGATCATCATCTTCAATAAACTTTAAATCTAAGTAACTCCATTAAAATGCAGATAAAGGTTTTGGGTTTTCGGAAAACTACCTCAAACGCGATTCTAAGTTCGGATAAGTGTTATGCGGTGTCCGTAGATCGCCATGGTGGTTTTGAAATCTCGAGGCAGCGTTCGGCGGCACTCCGACAGGGCCCGCAGCAGCGGTGTGCACACACCTACGGCCACAACTCTCTCTCTCTCTCTCTCTCTCTCTCTCTCTCTCTCTCTCTATTCTAGACTCAACAATAAAATTGGGAGTGAAATAATATACTGGTGTTCAATTTTCGGATTATGTGGGTATGTATAATGAGAGAGAATAAAGTAGTGAGAATATGAGATGATAAGTGTAGAAGTGGTGGAATGAGGAAGGAGAGTGATACTGATAATGATAAAAAGATGGGTGACAAGTGCCACATTTGGGGGGTTTTCAATTCAAATGTATGTGGACGCATGTATGTACATGGTGAGAATGTATCTGGACGCTTTTATGTATAGGATGAAAGATAGAGAAGTGGAGAGTTAGTTTGAATAGAGTTCTACTTAGGGTTTAGATAGAAAAGATAAGAGATGAATATGAATCACTGATTCCCTGTATATCTAAAGTTTAAATATATATCTTATACAATAATGCAAATAATATCAATTATACACATAATAATATATTTTAATTATTCAATCTAATTAATTATTGAATTAGAAATTTAAAAATATAAATTTGTATTTAAAAAAAATTGGGTCAAAAATCCGGGTCGTTACAGGCCCCGTGTTGTTTGGGTTTTTTTTTCTTTTCAAATTTTAATATTAATATTAGTTGGGTTTTTTTTTGTCAAGAATACGTAGATATTATATTTTGTATTGAGTGTTATTTAGACATTTAAATACTTTAAGGATGTGTTCGTTTTGGGTTTCAAACCCTAATTCCTCTCTCTCTCTCTCTCTCTCTCTCTCTCTCTGTGCAAGGTCTCCCATCAATTTTAATTTCCTTCAATTATTAATCTTATTTCGCTTTCTATCTCTCTCCACTCATTACCCAAAAAATCTCCCTCAAAACCTAAACCAAACGAACTATTAGATTTATTAAATTTTCAAACTTGAAATTTTAAAATCTTGTTGTTCATAATTTGGCCCCCACGTTTACGAAATTCTGATTCCGTCCCTGCATGGACTCTGAATGTTTGGACTCAAGAGAAGATATCCTTTTCCAAAACACATAATGAAAGATGAGAAAAATGTTTACCACCTAATCCACCCTTTATCTTTGATCCAAATCAAAAGGCTGCTCTTATTTGTATGATATTTCCATTAATTTTAAAGAAAAGAAAATTAACTTTTCTTTATCATAAAACACTAGTCCGAGATTGGATAAATTTTCTTTTGATAATTTGGTATGACTCAATAAATTGACTAATCTGCTTATCAAAATCCACGGTTAACTAGCAGGGGCCCAATCTAAAAGTTCGGGTGATATTTTAATATGAATTGACCCGATAAAAAAAAAATTTTGATAGTATACGGGTCGGAATCAAACTCGAGACTCAAAGTTTTTTAAGACTCCTGATTAATTAGCAGATGATTTCCTCTGCGCCAACAGTAGAATTTTCTTAGAACGAGTATTAATTGAGTTAATTTTCCACTGAACTAGGAATCTGTTACTGTCTTACCATTGCTTTGTCAACTTAATTGACTAGCTAGAGCAATATATATAGTTGATATATTAACGTGGCACAATGCTATTCAGGCTTTTAATGATGTCTCTTCATTGAAAATTTATGTCTCTTTTGTACCAATAAGAAATAATAGCGCTAAATCCGAATTCGTGTTCGATCGTTCATGATTGATTAGTTATGTTAACCAAAAAAAAAAGCTTGAATATTTTTTATTTTTAAGACTCGTTAATCGATCTTTCATATCAAGCTCAAACAAGTTTGATATTAATTCATGCTTGTCTCCTTAAGAAAATTTATTAGTATTTCAATACTAATATTGTCCCCCATTCATTGCAGCGGCTGCTTTATCTATTTCTTTCGATGGCAATAATTAACAGGATTCACCTAGATGCGACCAAGGCTACTTGGTCAAGAGACAAGGTCTTACGCCTTGATTATTTGGGTAATGAAGAAAAAGTAGTAAAATCATGATTATGAAAGCCGAAGATGACGTAAGGGCTAACGTTCAGGCTTCTCAGTATGATGATTGATTGTTAATCATTTCAAAAGTGTTTAAAGGTGTTTTTTTTTTTTTTGGCGGGCCTCGGGTGTTGTGTTCCTTTTTTTTTTTTTTTGGTTTTCAAGTCTTGGTTGGCTTCTTAATATCCTCGGGTTGGGTTGTTGTTTTTTCCTTCTGGTTTCCTGATACGGCATATGATTGTTTGAACAAGGGGTAGCTTCTTTTGTAGGTTTGCTCTTGTTTTCAAATATTAATAAAATTCTTTTTTGTTGTTAAAAAAACTTATTGAGGAAGGAGTACTATTTATGGATGTTATTCTTGGATATTGATGTTATTGATCATGCAGATTTGTGTATTAATCTCAATCACATAAAAATATTTTGTGCTCGCAGTACTCTCAATTCTCGCACTATGTTCGTGCTCTCCATCCTCACTTTCACGAATTTAAGTATGTTGGAATGCATTAATTTTAAAGATTTTTTGACGCTCACGTTCATGCTCTCGCTTCCGTTCATGGACACAGGCTATGTCACTTTGGGTAATTGATTATGACAACTACTAGTAAAACATATTGATGTCAAACCATTGCCAGTGCCGTAAGTTGACGTACGTGGACTTCTGAGGGTCCACCAGATGATCTTAAAATATACTAGGAGTTGGTATTAACTTTTTCGAAATAAAGCCTGCGAAATAAATATTTAATTAGTTCATTTATTTAAACTGTCGTATTGTCAACTGATTAATCAAATACTCCAGCCTGCGCTCCAATTTCATGCTGAAAATGTAGCCCTATCTCCTTTTTTTTAATCCGAAAATGTAGCTCTCTAGAGAGAGTAATTATTTAGATATGGGAAACGTTGTAGCGTGCTAGCTGCACTATACCGTGTAATGTGGTCGATTAGACCATTCATCTCGACACGAATGGTTCGGATTTAATTGCTAAAATGGACTGACGGATCGGTCACACTACACGCGTACGTGTAGTATGGAGGGTGGAGGTTTTAGAGTTTTCGTCACATAGTACTCCAATACTCCACGGTTCAATCACCACACAGAACATCCACCATCAGTGCATGGGGCCAATCTATATGAAGCTTTGCTTCGACTTCAAATGAGCCACCATTAGTGAATGGTGGGAGTAGTCTCCCAAGGATTAATAGAGGTGTCGTAGTTGACGAGTAATTATTGCGGGATCTTCGGGTATCGCCGCATGGTGCCCCATGCCCTCGTCTCCCTACACTTATTACTAGGCCCCACAAAAATGTGAGGTGGACAAAGGTGTTGTGACACATGACGGTGTCGCAAGACCACCCAATAATTTTTTGACATGGACACCTTGGGACATATCAAAACAAAAAAATCCATCATTGGACACCCCGAGACATATCAAAACAAAAATCCACCATTGTATACTCATATGGGTCTGTGACGCTATGAATAATGAAGGGTGTTCGAGCACTACGTAGCAACTCACAAGAAGCAATCAATAATTTTTTCCTATTGTAGAGCATCTAATCTTGTTATTGAGTGTGATGGTGAAGTTTGTATATAGGGAGATTTGGTGGTGTGCCAATTGTTTGCTAGTGAAACTTCTGTATCTGCCATAATAATTAGTAGGAGGGAATAACTCATGACCTAAGCCAATAGGCTCCATGGATGATTGGCCCTTCCGTTTTTTAATCCTCATTGATAAAGCATTTCTGGCTTTGTATAGGTCCAATTTATGGGCGGCATAGGGCACCATTATTCGAGCCGGGTCGGTTTACAATGGGCCTAATTATTCAACCCAAACCGAATCCAAAAGATCAGACCTTGAACATACTGTCACGGAAGTTGGGCTTGAATGAACTGAGCGGGTTATTGGACGGGTGTCTTCTGTTAGTCCAAACGGCCTTTACAGTAAGTGTTATTTTTAGGGCTTCTTTCCGGGTAGGTGGACAATGCCTCAATAGATTCTGTCCACTAATTTCAAAAGAAACTCATAGCCGACTAAGTCATGTCCATTAATTTCTTCTAAAAATACCCTTCGGCCCATACAACCTCCTACACTACCACCACCAGTGCTACCACGCCGCCGCCTCCACCACCACCACCACAACAACGCCGCCACCACCATCACCGCCGCCACCACTCCACCATTACCGCCACCGCCGCTGCCGCCACCACAATGACCACCACCACGCCATCGCCGTCGCCACCACCAATACCACCACAATTAATAGTGTTAATTTCTGTCAAAATTTCAATTTTCATCAAAATTCACACCACAATTACAGTGTTAATTATAATATTAATTAACAGTGTTAATTTTTATCTAAATTCACACCATAATTAATAGTGTTAATTTTAATCTAAAAAGACAATTATCAATGTTAATTGATAAAAATTTGATACCCAAACATATCTTCCAATCCGGTCATTGTCCTACTCAGCCCTGTCAACGAATCCAAAGACAACAAAAATGGCGAATCCAGTCTCCGGCCCGCAGAGGAGTCGGACGGCGGGGATGAGCCGGTGATGTCAGCATCCTGGAGGGTGAGCTTGACGGCTCGGACGGCGGGGATGAGCCGGTGATGTTAGCATCCTGGCTGCGACGCCGACGGGACAACTCAATAAGGATCTTGGCGGCAGGCTGGAGGACCTCAATCCAAGAAGGGCGGTGGAGAGGATCCGCCACCGTCGTTGGTGATGGTGGCGCCACCGTCGTTGGTGACAAGTGGGAGGGCGCGAGAGGGAAGGGCAGCGGCGGCCCGGCAGAAGGCGAAGAGGCCATCAAAGACGAGGTAGTCCTCGTCGACGTTGAAGCGCCTGAGGTTGCGAGCGTTGGTATGGTCGTCGGATCGAGTGGAAGCGGCGGACATCGTGGGGGGCGACGGGGATGGGGCGGCTTATCTCCATGCAGTGGTGGAGGGAGTAGTCGGGCGGCAGTGGTGGAGGGAAGGGCAGCGATGGAGAGAGAGAGAGAGAGGTGGGCTACGAAACCCTAAATGACAGGCTGCGAGCTTTGTTGCTATTTAAAGTGGGGTAAAGAAGTAAAATCACACTCACAGGACTTAGTGGGCATTGCCCTTGTATCTCATAGGACTTGGTGGGCCAACGAATCCAAAATTAGGACCGGCCCAGAATTTACTCTTATTTTTAGTTGTTTTTATTTTTGTTTTCGCTAGATGCAAGATGTAAAATGAGAAAATTAGTCATAAGGACGGTAAAATAATTTTCATTTAAGAGAACGGCGCCAGCAAAATAGTTTTTAGTGGAGGTTCTTCAATTTTTTGTGTTTTGTACCCATAAGGCCAAAACATGTTTAGACACTTTCATAGGGTTTTAGTGATTTTGACACTCTCATAAAGTACTTTAGTATTTTAGACACTTTCATATATAGGGTACCCTAAAGTTTTAGGCACTTTCATAGGGTACCCTAAGATTTTAGGCACATTCGTCCTTATATTTGATTACAAAAGGTGTTTGTTCTTGAGCTCAAAAAATGTAAATATGAGGAATTTTTTACTAAATCTGTGTGTGAGATTACTATCAAGTCTCACCGTTCTATCACATGTTCGTTTCTTTACAATTATTTGATGATCTCATCACTCTACTTTTTTAGGCCCTCGAAATCGAATTTCTCATCAATGAAAGAATCGAATTAACCTGACATCCCTAGCAACATGATTTCACTACATTCATTTTCTATAAAAATGAGCCATGGAAATATTATAAAATAGATCATCCATGTTTCTAAGACTAATATGGTAATAATTTCACCATATTAGTCTGTGGCTCATTTTTATAATATTTCACCATATTATTAGTCTTAGAAACATGGATGATTCTAATGGGTCCAATTACAATCAATTTGTGCCCAGGCTGTGGTTGCCAATTCTTCAAAGAACGTTGGCTCAATCACAATCAACTTGATTGTGATTGGGCCAACGTTACGTGGTTGTGATTGGGCCAACGTTTTTTTAAAGAATTGGCAGTCACAGCTTGAGCTTGAATTAGGTAGGATCCTAATGGGCCTTGTCGGTCAAATCCGAGCCGGGCAGGTTTCCCCACCAAAAAATAAAATAAAATTTGCTGGAGAAAAATATGATGCAATCTCTATGCAGTTTAATAATGTATTTTGTTATCTTTTTTTTAAAAAAAATATTCAAAAATTTCTCATCCTCGCATCTCCTTTTACCTCCACATTTCGTTCTCTGGAAAACAAAATGTCGGCAAGAAAAAGAGTAAATTACTCCCAAGAAATCAGGGTGGTTGCTGGTAGTCCTATGTGGTGGATGCTTCGGAGATCGTAGTCGTTCGCCACCCACCTTTGGTTTGAGGCTTTTCGGCAGCAGTGCGGCCGTTCGTCTGGTCTACTCTACTGCACGTTTTTTATTTTGTTCTGCGGAAATGATTTTTTTCTGTTTTAGTTAATTTTTCCAATTTGGTTTGGTATATCTCTGTTTGTGGAGATTTATGTTCCTTGCGTGGAACCTTCTCTTTCCTCTGTGGGTATTTTTGCACTGGATAGCCTACCCAACTTCAGTCGCGCATCTTATGGATGGTAAGGGTTTATTTGGCGCGATTAAATTCTATCCATCGCTGGTGTAAAATCTCATTTTTCCACCACTGTCCATTATGGGCCCCACCGAGCGTTTATTATTGTAATTTGAATCATTCATATTATAAGACCCGCAGTATAATATTGCCATGCAAAAAATCAGCTTCATCGAAAGTCAATAGATATATCAAAATTTAAATTTTGGTTTATAAAATGGACGATCTAATTTCTATCAATAATAATAAAGATAAACTGTCCATTTTATAAAACAAAATTCATTTTTTTATACTCCTATAGATATCCGATCAAGTTTATCTTTTGCTATATTATGTAGGGTCTACAAGATGAACGGTTCAGATCAACAATAAACACACGGTAGAACAGAAAAAAGGTGGTGGTGGAAAAGTGGGGTTTTCGACCGACGTTTGAAAGAATTTAATCTCTTATTTGGCATGGGGTATAATCGTTGGATTGAGTCTCCTCCTGTTTGGCTTTTTGATCCTTTGTTTAGGGATGCAATTTCCTCTTGCTATACTATTTCTTAGAGTAATAATAGCTCCCGCCTTTCAAAAAAAAAAAAAAAGTAATAATAGCACCCGTCATTGTTTTGGAAATAAAAAATAAAAAAATACTCGCAAGAAATCTGGAAGGGGGGAAAAAACGAGAGGAGGAAAAAGTTGCCAACTTAAATCACGGTGGCTCAGGAAAGTGATTTTTATGAATTTTTCTTTAATAGGCATGACATGAGTAATTTCTGCTGGAGCACTGAATATTATTACACTTTTTAATTTACACTTTACTCCCATTTTATTTGAGAAATGATTTCTCTCCAGTAATTGCCCGGAAGAGTTGACATACGGAGTTATCTCACGAGTGTGAGTCCCACAAAAAGTAATATCTTATCGGAGAGATACTAATGGGCGCCGGAGAGGGAAATCATACCGACGGTGGTACTTATTTTTGTCCAATAATAAGGGTTGTTCGAAAAAAATAAGAAGGTGATACTTATTTTTTCAGAATTTACATAGGTACCAATGGGCGCCGAGGAGGGAAATCATACCGACGGCTGCGCCGGGCCGTCTCCGGTCACCAAACGGCCGATCCGAGCCGTCCAAAAATTCTATAAAAAAAAACCGAGGGGGCTAATGCTAGAATCAACGACATCCGAGATGTGTAGGGTGCTTGATCCGAGCACCCCTTTTCCTTGTAGGGTGCTTGATCATATATACACGGAAAAGGGGTGCTCGGATCAAGCACCCTACACACCTCGGATGCTGTTGATTCCCGCGAGAGCCCCCTTGTTTTTTTTTTTTTTAGAATTTTTGGACGGCTCGGATCGGCCGTCCGGTGGCCAAAGAAGGCCCGGCGCGGCCGCCGGTACGATTTCCCTCCGCCGGTGCCCATTATCATAGCAATAGTCTTATTTTTTGTATAAGGCAACTTCAAGCTCAAAAATCATGTGTTTACGCAAATAATTTTCCTACCACTATGAATCTTGTTTATCTCATTGAGATCTTTAATACGGTGCAAAAAAAATTGAATTTTTTTTTCATTGAGTTTGAAAATGTGAAAGAAACTTTTTATTTGGGTTTTGTAGAATGACCCTTCTTATTTTTTAATGAGAAATGGCAAAATAAGTACTTATTTTTTAAGAAAGTTTCCGAAACAGAGCCTAATGCCTTTTGTAAGAGTTTGGACTATTCGAGACGATTACCAAAAAGGAATTGTACCCTTTTATTTGATTCTTTGCTTCTCATAAATTGGCGAACACATTTCTTTCAATATGGCGAATATGCTATTGCTGTTTACTTGGACCAGGCTAAACAAGACAATGACACTTTTCCCGAGAAGTCATATAACTTGTTAGACCAATACAAGGGTGTTTGGCAGCCCCATTTTTTTTTTTTTACTTTTTGCATTTTGTGTTTTTGGTTTTTTGAATTATTGTCAGAATGAGAGTATTGAATTTGTAAAATGTTTGGAAGATATGTACGGAATGCATTTTGCAACAGTATCCCCTTTTTTTTTATTACTTTTCCATTTTTCTACATTTCACATTTTCCATCTATTTTCTCTGAAGCCCAAAACACCCTTGAAGGGCCCTGATAATGCCCCAAAAAAACCTCCCATTTAAGTACCTTTTTTTAATAAGTTCATGAGGAGCGTCTGGGTAAACATCCAATTTATCAAACAAGACGTCGAGAGTGTCACAACACCATTACCCTCCTGCAGCCAAAGTGACAACGGCTATAGCATCCACTGATAATGTGTGAAAAAGGCAAGCTTTCTATGTGAATAAGACGTATCAACACCTTTTGCATATTTGAAATGAAAAGACAAAAGATAAGAATAATATTGCGTTGGGTCTTGAGAACCAAGATGGCCGAAGATCAAAACCTAAATGTGCTTGGGGTTCATCATCAAAGCCAGGGCAATAACAATGAAGGAATGTTTCTATTAGCACTGACGTAGCTAACAACCACCTTCATAGTCAATTCATTAGGGGCGTCACCTTCTACCCAACTAGTGGAAGTATCCACTGTTTTATTTTTCTGTTAAGCCTCACTGCTATGGGACTTCCTAAAGACCCTCCCGGTGCGGCAGCTAGGGGTCGTATCTCAACTACGACACGTGTTGAAGCTGTACTTCTTTTGCAGCTTCATCAGCTGAGAAATAACAATTGACCACTAATAGACCCAGACGACCACAAATCCAGTAGGGTAATCACCGTTGGTCGACGTACATTTCGCTATAACAAACACGACCTCGAATAGCATGTTTTCACGGCTCCTTAGTATTTGTAATTTTTTTTGACAAACAAACTAATCCCATTAATGAACCAAAATCATAACCGAGTTACAAGCCTGACAAAGCAGCTCTAGCTTTAAAATGAGCAGCCTTGACGACATACCTATCTACCTTTACAACTGATATCAGCACCGCTCGGATTACGAAGTCCATAAGAGCATCCTATAGACTAAGGTGGTGTTCCAACTAACCTTCTTTTTTAAAAAGTTCTTTTTCTTCAATTTTCAAACTCAAATATAATGAAAATGAAAAATAATTTTTTGATTTTTCTTGCACCGTATAAAAGATCTCAATGAAATCTATCAAACAAGATCCATATTGGTAGGAAAATTATTTGCATAAACATATGATTTTTGGGCTTGAAATTACCTTCCTTTTTCCAAAACCTTCTTTTTTTGAAGTTGGAACACCCCCTAATATCAGCACCGCTCGGATTACGAAGACCCTGAACAAAATTAATGCAATCTGTCTAAATAAAAACATCAAGAAGTCCTTGTGCATACGCCCATTGAAGAACTAGCAACCCTGCACGAATCTCCACCATTGCTGCTGAAGACGCATTGCAAAGCATCACTTGACCATCCACCTCTTGACCTGTTCCATTCAACAGAACCCATGCCGCACCACATCACAAGCTCCATCTGTAACAAAAACTCGATACCCATTGAACTCACAATCCCTCTTCTTCAACACCAACTGGACCCTCCCTTCACGCCCACCAGCTCCACAAAACCTATTAATACTGTGGTGGCTTCGGTATTGAGCTAGGTAATGGTGCCAAGTACCGTTAGCCGAGGTCCCGTGAGGGTCCGACCCGTAGGTCAGTGCAATTGGACTGTGATGTGTTGGTTCGGTTAAACGTTCGGTAAAGATCCTTCAGTGCCAACCTCAGTAAACTACCAGCAACACGCAATACATGTTGGAAATTTACGGAATTTCGAGTGAATGAAACCGGGATTTTGGAGGGTCTTCCGAGGCAACCGGTTCCGGGTTCGTTGTATCTGGACGCACCACCACAATCAATAGACGTATTGATGTGTGTGGCCGTAACTCCCGTAACCCCTAAACCTTGATGGCAGCATTACTCCTCCCTCTTGATGGCAGAAATCAATACTGAATTCAATGGGCAGAATTCATTGCAGGAGTTATTCAGCCCTCCCCCACTCTATAAATTGAAGCATCTCGGTTTGGAGGAGCACAGGCAATTCTACAATCCTCTTGCATATTCTGAAATTCGTTTTTTGAGAGAGAAAGGCAGACGGTAGTCAGTTCGCCAAGGCGGTCGACGGCGGTGTTCCGACGGCTTGCGGTTTAGCCGAGCCAACCCTGGGAGGAAGACGCCAAACACGAACCTACAACACCGACGGTAGGCGGCGAATCTTTCTTAAGGAGACTGTGGTATCACACAGGACTCGGTTTGTTTTTCCTGGAAAATCGTTTCGTATATCTACTGTTCCATTCTGTTTAGTAATTGTATTATGCCTCGATTATGTAATTCTTATTGTATCAATGAAATTGTTCTCTGGAATTTTCTGTTATTGCCGAATATTCCCAACAAGCTTAAGAAAGATTTTGATCAATTGATCGGCAATGAATTCCAGAAAATAGTTTCTGTTTTGGACTAACATTTGAGTTGCAAGAACAGATTCATGACTGGACAGATTCATGGTATAAGGAGTTCGATCAATCTGCCGATGATTCATACGAGATTATCACAGATTGATTAATGGATCGTAATGTGATACGATAACAGATCCACTTGGCTACGGCCATGGCCTGTCGTGCGCGACATGGCCACTGCTCGGAGATGGAATTAACAGAAAGGCTACGGCCTAAGGCAGTCGTGCGCGGCTTGGCCTCGGATCAGTTTTGGTTGGCCTCTGGGGTGATTTACTTGGCTTCTGCCTTGACATCGCCTGGCTTTGATCCCACTGTTATGATCTGCTTGACAGAGGCGATTTGGGTGCTAGGCATGTGATTAGCCAGAGGTGGCTTGTGGCCTTGTGTGCCTTGCCTGAAGTGATTAGCCAGTGGTAGGCGTGAATCACTCAGCCTTGGTGCGCGGCCTATGTGGTGTTAGCCGGTACCCAAATTACGCTGCTTTGCAGAAGGGGAAGTCAGATGGCCACAATCATGCTAGTAGCAGATTGTGTATACCGTTTACCTTTCGGGGGCGCTGCCCCAGGTCGATCCCCGCTGAGGGCGCTGCTCTCAGACTCCCGCCCGGGGGCGCTGCCCCCAGGACCCCCGTCAGGGGGCACAGCCCCCTAAGACCCCTGCCAGGGGGCGCGCCCCCTGGGACCCCCAGGTTACATGGTATTGTGGGGGATGTTAGACTTAGCTTATCTGATAGATTGTTAATCTATGCTATATAGCTTGTCATTTTGATATTGAGATTTGTTCTCTTATATGTGGTTGTTCCTAATTTCAGGAAAAACATGACTACTGAGCAAGGGATGACTACTGGCACTGGCACTGGCAAAGAGAAAGAGACTGGTAATGTCAGTGGCAATGGAAATGGCGGTGTGGCTATTCCAATTCATGCTCCTATTCCTGGGATTCCCTCCGTTCCAATGTCTCACGTGGAGAGACCGGGCAAATTTGTTGGGGTCGATTTCAAAAGGTGGCAACAGAAGATGTTGTTCTATCTCACCACCTTGAACTTGGCAAAGTGGCTTGTCGAGGAAGCACCCGTTATTGCTGAGGACGATCCTGACACTCAGAAGCGGATTGATGTGGCTAGGTGGAAAGAGCATGACTACATGTGCAAGAATTACATCTTGAATGCTCTAGATGATTCGCTGTATTCTGTGTATGGCGAGGCTCCGTCGGCCAAGGAGTTATGGGAATCCTTAGACAGGAAATACAAGATCGAGGGTGCTGGGTCCAAAAAGTTTGTTGTGGGCCGGTTCCTTGATTATATGATGGTGGACTCCAAGTCTGTGGCAGCCCAAGTCCAAGAGCTGCAGCTCCTGCTCAACGAGATCAGGACTGAAGGGATGATTCTGAGTGAAGCATTCCAGGTGGCCGCGGTCATCCATAAGCTACCTCCAGCATGGAAAGAGTTCAAGAGCTATCTCATGTTCAAGAATAAGGAGATGACCTTGAAGGCTCTTTTCATCAAGCTCCGTATTGAAAAGGAGAATCGAGGTATGGATAGGAGTGCAAAGGCCTCCTACATGGCCAAGGCAAACATGATGGAGCATGGTCAATCTTCCGGTGGGAGGAAAAATCAGAATGACAGGCGTTCTGACAAGCGGTCTGATAAGCAAGCTGGCAAGCAGAAGGACAAAAGTGTCAATCTGGGACCGAGAGGTGGTGTTGCCGAGAAACCTAGAGAAAAGTTTTAGGGTACTTGCTTTAACTGCAACAAATTCGGGCATAGAGCTTCGGAATGTACGAAGCCACCAAACCCTCGCACTCAGGCGCACTTGGCTCAGGTGGAGACAGGAGTGTCCGATATCAACCTCTCGGCTATGGTATCTGAAGTGAACATGGTTGGTTCAAACCCGCAGGAATGGTGGGTAGACACAGGGGCTACACGTCATATCTGTTGTGACAGGCAGTTGTTCACTACCTTCGAGGCGGTTGCTAACGGTGAGAAGCTGTTTATGGGGAATTCAGCTACCTCGGATGTTGCGAGGCAGGGGAAAGTGGTCCTGAAGATGACTTCGGGAAAAGAGTTGACTCTGAACAATGTGCTGTTCGTGCCAGATATTCGTAAGAATTTGGTTTCTGGCTCACTGTTGAGCAAGCACGGTTTCCGCCTGGTTTTCGAGGCTGATAGGGTCACTCTGACTAAAGCTGGAATGTATGTAGGGAAAGGTTACATGACCGATGGTCTCTTTAAGATGAATGTAATGACTGTTATCCCTACCATCAATAAAAAGAAATCCCTTGTTGCTTATGTGTTTGAGTCTTCCTTTTTGTGGCATGGTAGACTAGGTCATGTTAGTTATGATTCTATGCGTAGATTAATTAACTTGGACCATATTCCAGCTTTCCAATTTGATAAAAAACATAAGTGTGAGACTTGTGTAGAGGCTAAAATGCCGAGAGCATCTTTCAAAACAGTAGAAAGAAGCACAGAACCTTTGGGTTTAATCCACACTGATGTGTGTGATCTGAAATATGTCCAAACTCGGGCCGGTAACAAGTACTTCATTACTTTTATCGATGATAGCACTCGGTTTTGCTATGTGTATTTGCTGAAAAGCAAGGATGAAGCCCTGGACAAGTTTATTCATTACAAGACTCAGGTTGAGAATCAACTGAGCAGAAAGATTAAGGTGGTCAGAAGCGATCATGGTGGTGAATTTCAGTCACCATTTGGAGAATTCTGTGCCCAACACGGAATTATCTATGAAACCACGGCACCTTATTCGCCTCAGACTAACGGTATTGCTGAGCGCAAGAATCGTACATTGAAGGATATGATGAACGCAATGTTGATAAGTTCTGGGTTGCCTCAGAACATGTGGGGAGATGCTGTTCTCACCGCTAATTATATCCTCAATAAAATACCTCGCAAAGATGTTGGTAAAACCCCGTATGAATTGTTTAAAGGTAGGAAGCCTACCTATACATTCTTACGAACATGGGGTTGTCTAGCGAAGGTGGCTGTACCTCCTCCTAAGAAGGAGAAGATAGGCCCTAAAACCATTGATTGTGTGTTCATCGGTTATGCAGACGATAGTAGTGCCTATCGATTTCTTGTGCATGAGTCAGATATACAAGATATTCACAAGAATACTCTCATGGAGTCTAGGAATGTAGTGTTTTTTGAACACATATTCCCTTATAGATCCATTGGAGAGTCAAGTTCTGCTAAACGGACCTTGCACCCGGCTAATGAAAGCAGACAAGGCCAAGAAGAGGAAGTTGATGTTGAACCACGACGTAGCAAGCGAGCTAGAACATCAACATCTTTTGGTCCAGATTTTTTGACTTATCTGGTAGAAAATGAGCCTCGGACGTACCAAGAAGCTGTAAGCTGCCCTGAGGGTCCTTTGTGGAAAGAGGCCATTAAGAGTGAGATTGACTCCATACTGCAAAACCATACGTGGGAACTGGTGGATTTGCCACCAGGCAGTAAGCCTCTCGGCTACAAGTGGATCTTCAAAAGGAAGTTGAAAGCAGATGGGTCAATTGATAAGTACAAAGCTAGCCTTGTTATCAAAGGATACAGACAAAAAGAAGGCCTAGATTACTTTGATACTTACTCACCAGTCTCAAGGATTACTTCCATCCGGATGATCATCGCGATCGCAGCTTTGCGTAACCTTGAGATACATCAAATGGATGTAAAAACAGCTTTCCTGAATGGCGATTTAGATGAAGAGATCTACATGGAACAACCCGAGGGTTTTTCCGCGCCAGGCCAACAAGGGAAAGTATGTAGGCTTGTTAGATCTTTGTATGGTCTAAAGCAAGCACCGAAACAATGGCATGAGAAATTTGACAGTGCTGTGCTGTCAAGTGGTTTCAAGATCAACGAATGTGACAAGTGCGTTTACGTCAAAGACACAGACGAAGGGTACGTCATTTTGTGTCTCTACGTTGATGACATGCTCATTGTTGGTAGCAATGAAAGGGTCATTCAATCTACCAAAGATATGTTAAACTCAAAGTTTGACATGAAGGATATGGGCCTTGCAGATGTCATTCTGGGTGTCAAGATCACCAGAACATCTGTCGGACTTGCGCTGTCTCAGACACATTACGTTGACAAGATTCTTGAAAAGTTCAACTCGTCTGATTCAAGTGTCGCAAGAACCCCTGTGGATTTAAGTCTACATTTATCCAAGAATGGGGGGGAAGACGCATCTCAATTAGAGTATTCTCGGATAATTGGGAGCCTGATGTACCTGATGAGTTGTACAAGGCCCGATATAGCTTATTCGGTCAGCAGACTAAGCAGATACACGAGTAATCCAGGTCGTAATCACTGGAAGGCAATAGTCAGGGTTCTGCACTATTTAAGGTATACTCGTGATTTGGGGTTGCACTTCACCAGATATCCAGCAGTACTGGAAGGGTATTGTGATGCAAACTGGATATCCGATATGAAGGACTCAAAATCCACAAGTGGATACGTCTTTATACTTGGTGGTGCAGCTGTTTCTTGGAAATCCTCCAAACAGACGTGTATAGCACGTTCAACGATGGAATCAGAGTTTATTGCTCTAGATAAAGCATCTGAGGAGGCCGAGTGGCTCCGTCAGTTTTTGGAGGATATTCCAAGATGGCTGAAACCTGTGCCAGCAATCAGTATCCATTGCGACAGTCAATCTGCGATTGGTAGGGCACAGAGTAATATGTATAATGGTAAGTCTAGACATATTCGACGTAGACATAATACCATTAGACAACTACTCTCAAGTGGGGTTGTCGCTATTGACTATGTGAGGTCAAAGGACAATATTGCGGATCCGCTAACCAAAGGGTTAAACCGAGAGTTAGTTGAGCAAGCATCGAAAGGGATGGGGCTAAAGCCACTACGCTCATAGTTACCGCGGGGGTAGCCAACCTAGCTGACTGGAGATCCCAAGATCTAGGTTCAATGAGACTATCTTTCGCGAGTAGCTGAGAACGATCACTGAGGAGACTCGGTCTCCTGCCCATTCCTATGGTGTAAAACAGTGATACCTGTAATTGGAAAGAGGTTAAGCATTGCTTTTAATGACTCCTATGCGCTGGATTGCCAGGCGGGGTATAGCAGGATACCCTTTATAGGAAGGTCACCTATGTTAGTATGAAGTGGGGCCGCTTCTTTGAGAATTGTGGCGAAATTCTCGAGAAAATACTCGCAGAACCAGGTAGGGGGTGTCATGGCCAAAATGAACCCAACAGTGAGAACTAAACTACGTCAGGAGAAGTCCTGTGTGACGTCTATTGTCTCGGTTTACATCGACGGCAGAACAGTTCAAAGCGGGACCGCACACTGGTTTGCCAGTAAATCCGATAGGCTATCACAAGGGAAGGTTCCAGGCCAAAAGCCACCTATCCTATGCAGGAACTATCCGTTGTCGCTCTCTCGGATCAACTTTGTACTCTGCACCAGCTTGCCTGCCAATTCCATTCATGGGGGGGATTGTTGGAAATTTACGGAATTTCAGGTGAATGAAACCGGGATTTTGGAGGGTCTTCCGAGGCAACCGGTCCCGGGTTCGTTGTATCTGGACGCACCACCACAATCAATAGACGTATTGATGTGTGTGGCCGTAACTCCCGTAACCCCTCAACCTTGATGGCAGCATTACTCCTCCCTCTTGATGGCAGAAATCAATACTGAATTCAATGGGCAGAATTCATTGCAGGAGTTATTCAGCCCTCCCCCACTCTATAAATTGAAGCATCTCGGTTTGGAGGAGCACAGGCAATTCCACAATCCTCTTGCATATTCTGAAATTCATTTTTTGAGAGAGAAAGGCAGACGGTAGTCAGTTCGCCAAGGCGGTCGACTGCGGTGTTCCGACGGCTTGCGGTTTAGCCGAGCCAACCCTGGGAGGAAGACGCCAAACACGAACCTACAACACCGACGGTAGGCGGCGAATCTTTCTTAAGGAGACTGTGGTATCACACAGGACTCGGTTTGTTTTTCCTGGAAAATCGTTTCGTATATCTACTGTTCCATTCTGTTTAGTAATTGTATTATGCCTCGATTATGTAATTCTTATTGTATCAATGAAATTGTTCTCTGGAATTTTCTGTTATTGCCGAATATTCCCAACAATACAATTGCATAGACGTTCGCACAGAGCTCACGCAAGGAGAGTTTGTTATGCCAGAAGGGATCAAAAGAAGATACGTGGCAGACGCGATCATTATGGTCAGATCTGATCATGTGCTCCGTAACCGTTTTCGCTCCTGTAGTCACATATGACGTCACCCGAGGCGGTTACCCGGGCGTATCTTCCACGCGCTAGCTTGGAGGGCAAGTAAGCCTAGGTCTATAAATACAAAAGGATACTCGCCTTTGAGAGGTATGTCATTCTACCCTAACCCTAGATCTATATTCTCCCCCGAGATCTGACTTGATCATCGGAGGGTCACTGGGCTACTCCAGCCCTAGTGACTTATTGCAGGTCCAGAGACGGGAACGAACCAGCGGAAGGAGAAATCTAACCCAGGCCAAGGTTCTGTCAAATCGAACCCTACAATTGGCGACTCTGCTGGGGACCTAGCCACCTTCTCAGTCATTCATCTCTTTCCCTTCCAAGAGCTCCGTTCAAGCTTCCTTAACCAGAAGCTTCCTGAACCAGATATGGTGGAACTTGAAGAAACGCACCGCAGTGACACTACCCTAGGATTCAGCCCTCTCGGAGGCCATGACCTGACCCCTGGCGGAGCCAATGCCTAGGGAAAAGCTCATTTGTCCATCGGAATCGGAGCCGGAACCTCAACACCAGACGGCACTCCATCCTCTGAGCTCCACTCCTACATCCGACACCTGGAAAGGAAAATCGACGACCTATCAACGGTTGTAGAACGGGACAAACACGTCCGAGACGAGCTGGCAGAGATAAAGCACCTCTTGCAGATCTCTCCATCTCAATCCTCCGGAAGCCGCGGCGGAAGAAGACACCATCACAGCCCTTCCCGCAGCCGCGAAGGAGGCCGCCTGGTGGAACACCGGCCCCGACCCTCAGTCAAAGACCGTTTGGAGCCACCAGATGCAGTTGACGGCCGAACCAACCGGGAAGCAAAGAACAGAGAGCGCTCTCATTCTCCTGATCAACCCCGTCGGAGGTTATCCGCCTTCGAAAGGCTCGGAGCAGGAAGCGTCTCTACCTCTTCCACTCATTCGGTTCGAATCGGCAAGGAACGGCGTGAATCCACCCCAAGCATCACAAGGCCCACCAAGGAAGCCCGTAACAGAAGCCCAGTTACAGAGCGCCTCGAGCCTTCCCCCCGGAATAACCAAAGAAACCACGAACGCTCCCCCCGTAAGTCGTCAAGCATCATTCCGAAGAGAAAGGAGTATGAGAGGCTGGATCACCTTGCACCGAAAAAACGCACCGCGCCCGAGCGTCCAGACGGTTTCGACCGTTCGATCCGACCTCACCGCGATGCCAGACTCGAAAGACTCACGACCTCTCCCTTTACGAGAGTAATTGACTCGGTCACCCCCCCCGAAAGGATTTACCCAGCCCAAGTTTGCCAAGTACGATGGCAAAACCGAGGTATACACACATCTGGTACAGTACAAGCTCGTCATGTCCCTTTTTCTCCGGAACGAGCCTTCGGACGATGCTTTCTTATGTAAGGTTTTCCCTGCCAGTCTCGGCAACCTGGGTCTCACATGGTTCGACCAGCTCCCAGCACGGTCGATTTCTTCTTTCGACTCCCTCTGCGATGCCTTCATGGCTCGGTTCGTTACGAGCAACAAGCACGAGAAAGAAATTGATTCTCTCCTTGCTCTCCGAAAATGAAACGACGAAACACTCCGACAGCACGCTGGTCGCTACTGGGAGTTGTTTAACGAAATAGAAGGCTGTGATGGTCTCATCTCGGCCCGGGGATTCAAACTCGGACTAACCTCCCAAGACGAACAGGTCTACGATGACCTCGCCCGCCACAAGCCCAGCTCTATGAAGGACCTCATGACCCGTATCGAGGTCTGGTGCCAGCTCATCGAGTCCAAGGCCGAGAGGGGCATCGGGAAATCCACAAGTTCAAAAACAGCATCTGCTTCGGTCCCCGCCCCGGCTCTCATACCCGTCTCGATCTCGAAGAAACAGGTCAACAACATCAAGCAGTCCCCACGGAAGGGATCGAAGCCAAATGATTTCAACGCCAAAAAAACCGTCTTTACCATTCCTATCTACCGGATCATAGAACAATAAAGGATTAGCCCTTTTTCTCCTTCCCAAATCAGAAGCTTGGAACCGAAAACGAGAAGATCAAAAACCCTATCGTTCGGTGCAGTTACCACAATGAACAAGGTCATTTCACCACCGCTTGCAAACCCTTTAAGTCTTACTTAGAGCAGCTTGTCGCGGAGGGTCACCTTGATAACCTCATTGACCACGAAAAAACCAAGGCCCGGGCGCAGCGCCTAGAAGGCAGCACCGAAGAAGAAGTTCGAACGATTCATGTTATTCACGGCCCTCTCGATTCCGAAGCCGCTCGCGTCCTTCGCGCCGAACTATATGACGCCACTTCCTCCAAGCGCGTCATGATGGTTGGTCCCGAGCCCAAGCGCCCAAAAACAGACGACGGCTCCAAGTGGACCATCACCTTTACCGAAAAGGACCTTAACCGCGTCTAGCTACCTCATAATGACGCCCTTGTGGTCACGCTGCGTATTGGAACCTTTAACGTCCGACACATCCTCGTTGATCAATGTAGCTCCGCCGAGGTCATGTACTACTCTCTATTTAAAGACCTGAAACTCTCGGATACTGACCTCCATCCTTCTGAAGTCCCCCTCATTGGGTTCAGCGGAGCCCCGGTATGGCCCCTCGGAATGATCTCTCTCCCCGTTCGTGCCGGTTCAATGGTCCTCGACATGGAATTTATGGTGGTCGATGTTCCTAGCCCATATAATGCAATCGTTGGACGTACCTGGCTACACAAACTAAAGGCCATCGCCTCCACTTATCACCAGGTGGTCCGTTTCATCAGCACCAATGGGCGACAAGAAGACATATACGGAGACCAAACCGCGGCCAAAAGATGTTACGTCAACGCGGTCCGAAGCAGTAAGCAGACCTCCCGGGTCAACTTCATCGAGGTTCCCGAGGACCCAATTCTAGAAGACGTCGGCAGACCTGCCGACGAGAAATCTGAAGAAGACCTCGTCACCTTTCTAATCACCGAAGACGGTTCTCGTTTCTTTCTCATCGGTTCCTCACTCAGCGATTCCGACAAGAGCGAGACGCTCGATTTCCTTAAAAGGAACATTGAAGTATTCGCATGGACCCCATATGAAATGCCCGAGGTCGACTCCTCGTTTATCTACCATGAGCTCAACATTGACCAAGCCAAGAGCCCCGTTGTGCAAAAAGCACGGCGATCCTCCCCGATCCACTCTGAGGCCGTCATAGACGAAGTCAACCGGCTCCTAAATGCAAAGGCTATCCGAGAAGTGCAATACCCTAGATGGCTAGCAAACACCGTCGTGGTCAAAAAGAAGAACGGTAAGTGGCGAGTCTGCGTTGATTATTCCAACCTCAATGATGCTTGCCCGAAAGACTTCTTCCCCCTCCCGCGGATCGACCAGCTCGTCGACGTCACGGCCGGCCACGCCCGACTCAGCTTCCTGGACGCCTACCGGGGCTACCATCAGATTGCCATGAGCGAAGGCGACGTTGAAAATACAGCCTTCATCACCCCTCACGGGATCTTTGGATATCTCGTTATGCCCTTCGGCCTGAAAAACGCCGGAGCCACCTTTCAGCGAATGATAACCAAGATGTTTGAGCGTCTGCTCGGTGACACCATGATGGCCTACATCGACGACATGGTAGTCAAAAGCATATATTCCTTTGTTGGCTGCCAGTACTGTACAAAGTCAACGTTAGTTTTTGCATCAAACACAATTAATTTTAAGCATAATGAAGTTATACATTTTTTTTATAGGCAACAAAAGTTTTATTAAGAACACTTCACAAATGATACATCAAGTCGGGAAAAGGAGAAAAAAGAAAAAAACAAAGGGTCAAAGCCCACCAACACCCAGAGGGCTTCCAAAAAATAAACCCTAAGCCTCGTGGACCTGACTCAAATCAATAACCAAAACTTTCAAGCACCGCTGCCTCCACTATCCAAGAACGTCACCAACCACCACACCCCAGCCCCACCATATCCCAAACCGCTACCATCCACCTCCATCCCAACACCACCACCCTAACCCCTCCCCACCTACGCACCGCCACCGCCACCACTTTGAAACCACCAACCAATTAATTAGCCACCACAGACAACAAGCAAACAGTCCAATGCCGCTGCGAGCAACTGGATCCCAAGGATAACCGTCGAGGAGCTGAGGATACAGTCCTCGTAATGAAGTTATACTTAGCTCATTACCACCAGTAACTCAAGTTGAAATAATATGCTTATTTCCTCAACATAAGTTCTAGATAGTAAGATAGATTGGATTTCAACACCTTCTTTTTTTTTTCTATTCCGATACGTATTATTCAGAATGTTCTAGTTTTTTTTGCTTATCAACGGTGTATGAAACATTTTGCCTCGACTTATCCCTCGAGTACATAGAATGCCGTAGTTTTATGGTGATTATTATACTAATTTTATACAAAACAATTTTCAAGCTCCTACATTATACTACACAATTTTCTAGCAAAACATTTTTTTTTTAACTACAGAATTTCCTCACAAGGAAAAAGGGACATATTGCAATAAATTAGTCATATGACATGATGCATGACATGGAGTTTCACACTCAAATCTGAAGGAAAGAGTAACAAAAGGAGTTAAGTGATACTAAATCATAGACTAAGGGGCTTGACCTGTAACGCCTCGATTTTCAGACACGTTAATTAAATTAGATATAAATCTTAAAAAGTTTCCCATGGTAGTGTAAACTGGTTCTTTGGTGTTGTGGTCAAAGGAAGCTCTATAAGTTCCAGACAAGTTGTGTTTGATTTCTAGGCGTGGCACTACCGTCTTTTGCCTTTATCTTTTCATTTTTGTCTTACCTCTTTTTGATTTTCACCCAATCCACACACAATATTACGAAAATCAAATTACTTTGTTGATAATTTTCGATTTAAAAAAAAAAACACATCAGCAATGTATATATAGTGATATTTTTTTTTACATTTGATTAAACTGGTTCTTTCGAGCAAGCTAATATGGTTTTTATTTTTACCTTCAAACTACCGTTTCGCAAGAGAGATTTAAAAGATTGGCTATGATTTCAATTAAAAATAGGGAGGCGTCGTTCTACAAAGAGCATTTTTTGGCATTTGAGGCTTTTTTGTTTTTTTTTGCAATAGCAAATTTTTTTTTATTAATCTTTATAAACGATTACAAAGATTCAACGGAACAAAGGCAACCCGGCAAAAGCCACCCGAGACCATCGAAGAACAACGGCAAAGAAGGCAAAACGCCAACCGAATACCATAAACCCAAAGAAAACCGACCTGAAAACAAGCAAACAACAATCAAGCCTCAAGACCAAAACAAAAACAGATCCAACAGCATCAACACCGCCAAAACCTAAAAATCACCCACAAGCCACCAAAAGGCCAGACAAACAAAACACCGAAACCAAACACACCCGCCAAGACCCACAAGGAAAAAAAGAGCTCCAACGAAAAAGGTCATTCTCTTCACATATATCAACAAAAAAGCCCAAAAAGCTAAAAAACCAAAAGTTAGTGAAACAGGCTCGAGTTTTTGGATAAGTAAAGTACGATGACTCAATTGAAAATTTTGCTTCAAAAAATACAAGAAGTTGTTTTCTTTGAATCTGATCGTACGTGCTACTCATAAAGTACTATAACCAGGGGTTTACATTTTGATATTGACTTCTTCTTCTTTTTTGTTATTCAAGCTAAAAGAACAATGTAATTTTGATTTTTTTTTATGCTTGTATGTTTTTTGCTTGTATGACTAAAAATTATGTGGGCAACAAAACATAAGGTTGGGTTAGGACAGTCCAAATATTGGAGCCGACACTTAATGGGCTTAGCCCATTGTTAGGGTGTGGTTGGCTCTTTCCAACATACTGTTTTTGGTGTTTTGATGTATTTTCTTTTCTAAAAATAATGTGGGATGATGAGACATTTTAGGGTCTTGCGAGCTCTAGATCGAAGTAGGAGCGTTTTGGCCCCTTTGAAACTATCTCAATGTGGGACTTCTTTTGTTGTAATTCTACAGGGGTTATTATGATTGTAATGATACGAAAACCTTTTTTTTAAGATAAAAAAAATTCATAGACTCTAAGAGGGCAAGTTGTAAAAAAGGTTGATAGTCTAATTGGGTGATAGTCTAATTGGGTAATCCACAATTAAGGTTTAAAAGGTTTTTTTATTATAGGCTAGACAATGAAGAGCTTCTTATCAAGGGAAGTAGTAGTCTATGGCAAAGTTAAGAATTTTGTATTGGCAAGCATACCATTTTTTTTTTTTTTGAAAAGGCAAAAAAATTATTAGGAAAACTTAATAATGGGTACATCGAGTGGGGGGAGAGGGGAGAGGAAATCAATCGAAGGTTGACATAAAAGTAGAAATTCTGGGCCGCTCCTATTTTTCTATTTCATAGCCCACTAGATCCTTTTTTAACAGAGTGCAATTCCTTATGGGTCCTGTGGGGGGTATTTTACATTTTTACCCCTTTTAAAAACAAATAAAACCCCAGAGAACGGTTTTAAGGGTTTTAAATCAAATCTGAAAAACATTGAGAGTACTGGTCTTCTCAGAGCGGCGATTCCTTTGATCCAGAGAAATCATGCTTTGATCTGGTCTTCTCCGGCGATTCCTACGATCCAGAGGCTGAAGCATTCCGGCGGTGATCAATCTCATGCTTTGAACTGGTCTTCTCCTCCTCTCCTTCACACCTCTTCAAAGTTCAATTTGTATCTGTGTGGCTGTGCGTTTTCTTCTTCAGTAATGGTGCTTGGGAGATAGTGTAATAGTTGTATTCCACATCTACTTTTTAGAGATTATCTAGTGCGGAGAATAGCACACCACATTCTCCTCCTGTCCACGAGATTTGTGAGAGATTTGCCAGAGATTTCTTCGATGATAATGTGCTTCGATTTTACCTTTGAATCAGTATTTTGTGATTGGTTGATTGATTGCATGCATTAATAGTGTGCTTATGTATGCAAAGAATTACATCGTTATTTACAAAACGTAATCCATATGATGTTAATTAACACTGTCAAATATGTATATGTGTTGCTGTTCGTTTTCTTCCTCAATAATGGTGCTTGGGAGATAGTGTAATAGCTGTATTCCACATTTACTTTTTAGAGATTATCTAGTGTGGAGAATAGCACACCACATTCTCCTCCTGTCCACGAGATTTGCAAGAGATTTGCCAGAGTTTTCTTCGATGATAATGTGCTTCATTTTTACCTTTGAATCAGTTGTTTTTTGTTGATTGATTGCATGCGTTAATAGTCTGATTATGTATGCAAAGAATTACATCGTTATTTACAAAACGTAATCCATATGAGGTCAATTAACACTGTCAATCTGTAGTGCGTAATTAACAACGCTAATAGTTGATTATGTTTTGTAAAGAATTGCATGTGGTTATGTGATATATAGTATTCGTGATCAATTAACATTGTTAATTGCGTTAATTGTCTGTTATGTATGCAAAGAATTGTACGTGGTCGTGGTTACAGGATATACTCTTCGTTCTTGACTAAGTTAAATGATTTTGCAGATGGATTCATTGATTTTTTTGTGTAACTACCGTGGAGAGAGTTGTGGAATTAGGATTTTTCATAAAAATAGCTGTGCACAATTGGTGGATAAACTCATTGTTAGGTGGAATGGTTTGAAAGCTGGGGAAGTAGGACTTTCATATAGTTTGGAAACTGATCGTTTCTGCATGTTGCGGAATGATGACGATTTAGATGTGATGTTTGAGTTGGTGTCCAGTAGTGGGTTGAATCGTGTTAAGGTATCAGTCTTTGATGCTGGTAGTACAAGTGGTGGTGGTGGTGGTTCTAATAGTGGTTGTGGTGGCGCTGGTGGTGATCAACAGTTGGCTACTTTACGTAGGGATTGGAAGATGGATGTAGATAAACAAGAGCCTGAGTGGGTGCCAAGTTTTTGTATGCATAAAGAGTCGGTTTTGTTATCTGCTAGATGGAGTGCGCTCATTAGGGAAGTGAGGCAGAAATTTGCTGGTGGGGTTGTGGAATTTCAGGATACGTTAGCAAAATATGCGATGCACTGTGGTTTTGAGTATGACTTCGTCAAGAACGACAAAAAAAGGGTCACAGCTATTTGTAGGAATAAAAGATCAGGTTGCCCATGGATCGTACATTGTAGGGTGGATAAACTAAGCTGTTTTTTCTATATTAGGAAGTTGAACAATGTCCATGATTGTGATGTTTCCGCTTTCAATGTGAAACACTCGCGTGCGAGTTCTTCTTTGATTGGAAAGCTTGTTTTGGAGGAGGTTCATTCACGGCCACAAAAGCGTCCAGTTGATGTTCTTGATGACATGAAGAGACTTTATGGGCTATCAATTAGTTACAAGAGAGCTTGGACTGGTGTTGAAAAATCTAAGGCTGATGTGTTTGGAGATTATTCCATGTCATTTGACGAATTGCGTTGGTGGGTTGAAGCAGCTAGGAGTTCCAATCCAGATAGTGTGTTCGATATCGACTTTGATCCCCAAACCAAGCATTTTGTGAGGATGTTTGTTGCATTTGGGGCTAGTATCTACGGTTTCAATCATTGTAGACCTATGTTATTTCTTGACGGGACATTCTTGAAGGCGAGGCATAAGGGTTGCATGCTGGCTGCATCAGCGAAAGATGGTAACAAAGGTAAGTTAATTTATGAAACAGAAATGCATATGCATCAATTGAAAGATTGAAATAAACCTGCTAAACATGCACTGAAAATAGGCCACAACTGAAACCATGTAAACCTGCTGGAACAATTGAAAGTTGCAATGACTGTGTTTTCAGAGTCGAGTCTTTCCATCCTTTGTATGCTTTGCCCATGTAAATTTATTTTTTCTTTACTTTTTCGTAGTATTTTAGCATACAGTCTTATATCATGGTTTAGTAAACATTTTGTTTTTGTGTCATTGCAAGTGCAGTATCCTCTTGGGGTTGTTAATATGAATATTGTTTAACAAATGTTTGGCACAATTCATCTGTCACTAACCTTTCAAAACAACTTGATGAGAGTTTTATTTTTATCCTAGATCGTGTGTTCAAAGGTTTGGCCTGATCCTTTCATCACCAATATCTATTTAGGATTCTATTCGTGTTATTTTCAATTCGCATGCTTTGTATGCTTCATAAGTTTGGATATGGATTTCTGTCGTTCAAAGAGTGAATAAATTGTGCGCTGTCTACTCTATTAAGTGTCTTTCTTTTGTTTTTTTGCAGGTTTGTTTCCTATTTGCTTTTCTACTGTTGACGCCGAAACAAATGTTAGTTGGAGTTGGTTTTTAGGTAAGCTGCATGATATTTTGAGTAATGAGAGGGACATTGTTTTCTTTTCTGATAGAAATGATGGAATATGTAGCGGAATTGCTAACATATTCCCACGGAGTCCCCATTCATATTGCTTGTATCACCTAAAAATGAATTTGAGACATGCTTTGAGTGGTCTGAAAGGTGGTTTTAAGGAACACTTAGTTAGCCTATTTAGTTTGTGCGCTCATGCGCTGAATAAGAAGATGTTCGATGATCTCATTACTGATTTGAAGAGCCAGGGTAAGGGTAGGGTTATAACGTTCTTGTCAAGGATGCCAAAAGAACACTGGGCATGTGCGTTTTTCCCTGGTAAACGGTATGGAGAGATGTGCTCAAACTTGGCGGAGTGCTTCAACAATTGGATCAAGGAGGAGCGTCATCTTCCGGTGACACAGCTCGTTGACCGAATCCGTGTGAAAATGATGGAGAATATTGCTAAAAGAAGTCAAGTTGCTGCAAAATGGAACTTTTCTATCTGTCCGAACATGAACAAAGAGCTGGAGAACTCATTTCATGTTTCAAAGTCATGGAATGTAAAGCGCTCAACTACTGATGTCTTCGAAGTCCTTTCTAATCCTTCGGTAATGGTAAATCTCTCCAATCAGACATGCTCGTGCTTCGAGTGGCAGTTTAGATGTTTCTCGTGTTGCCATGCAGTTTGTGCCATTTACAATAGTGGAAAGGACTTGCAAAACTATGTCGATCCTTACTATATGGTTGAGACGTACCGTGAGGTGTACTCACTGCCAATATATCCGATACCTACCTTGTGGAAGCCTGCACCAGGTGGCAATGAGGATACCATTCTTCCACCATTGTCAAGGAAGCCATCTGGACGACCTCGAAAGAAAAGGCTTCGGTCAAATGGCGAGAAGATCAGACCAATACAGTGCAGCAGGTGTGGGAAGGTTGGAAGACACAACCGAAAGACCTGCAAAGAAGACTTTAGGGCTGCTGATTGAAGATATGCAAAGTGGATATGAGTTTGGAAGAGTGCTGCTGATTGAAGATATGCAAAGTGGATACGAATTATATTGCTTTGTCCTGTCTCATTATGTGCCCTCGCGAGTTCTGTTGAGTCTTTGTCCGAAACTTTATTGTCTTTTTGTGTCTGGTCTGAGTCCTATTGAGTCTTTGTCCGAAACTTTAGTGTCTTTAGTCTTGTTGAGTCTTTATCTGAAACTTTAGTGTCTTTTGTGTCTAGTGGTGGCAGTAGAAAAATAAAACCCTCTCCCAAATTGGTTCTATGGTATTATATTGAAATTGCTGATGGTAATACTTTTGTGATGCTGTCCTGTTTCAAGGCTTTGGATATGGTGTCTCATGTTTGCAATCTCGTTAGTGTTTTAATTGCGGATTCTGTGCATATCCTCCTAGTGTTGCTTTTCATGTTAGAAATTATGGATGAAGAGTATACTACCATATGCTATTATGTTTGATATATTTCTGGCTTGGTTGTTCAAACTACACAAGAAAGATGAGTTTCTGATTAACCCTTTCTTTCAAAAAGAAAGCTGGTCATTTAACACTGTTAATCAATAGTATGATATAACTTTCTCCTTAAATTAACAGTGTTAATTGCATTGCGTTTTTCAGTTACTCTTCCTTACACACCAGTCATGCCTCTTTTCTTCATTAAGGGATACTGTAGCTATTATATTTCCTAGCACTTGACTGTTGCTCGCAAAGCATAGAGGATGAGGATTGAACCCTGGTTGAACACCACACGCTTTTAACACTTTCTTTCGAAAGGAAAGCGGGTCATTTAACACTGTTAATCAAAGTGTAACTACTTTTTCCTTTAATTAACAACGTTGATTGCATTGCGCTCTTCAGTTATTCTTTCTTACGCACAAGTCATGCCCCCTTTTTTTTGTTAAGCTTTTCTGTAGCGACTATTTTTTCCTAGCAAAGCGCAAAACACGACAATTGGAACCCCGGTCGAACACCGCAAGCTTTTAACCCTTCTTTAGAAAAGAATGCTGGTCATTTAACACTGTTAATCAATATTGTGATATATTTTTCTCTTTTAATTAACAGTGTTAATTGCATTGCGCTCTTCCAATATTCTTCATTACGCACAAATCATGGCCCTTTTCTTAATTAAGGTTTTCTATTAGTTATTATTTTTTCCTAACTTTTTGATTGTTGCTTGCAAAGCAAAGAGAACGACGATTGGAACCCTGGTCGAACACCGCACTCTTTTAACCATTTCTTTAGAAAAGAAAACTAATCATTTAACACTGTTAATCAATATTATGGTATATCTTTCTCCTTTAATTAACAGTGTTAATTGCATTGCGCTCATTTATTCTTCCTTATGCACTGGTCATGGCCCTTTTCTTCGTTAAGGTTTTTCTATTAGTTAGTATTTTTCCCTAGCTTTTGATTTTTGCTCGCAAAGCAAAGAAGACGACGATTGGAACCCCGGTTGAACACCGCAGGCTTTTAACTCTTTCTTTCGAAAAGAAAGCTGGTCATTTAACACTGTTAATCAATATTATGATATAACTTTCTTCTTTAATTTACAGTGTTAAATGTATTTCAACTTGGTCATATACCATTCTCTTTTTGATTAACAGTGTTAATTGAATAGTGCTCAGATAAGAAGTTACTGATAAGAAAGCTTTCTCATGTATAGTTTTCCCAGAATGTGTGAGCATAAGAAAGATTACAAATCAGTGGTTAGTGAATCCAAACAAAACTTGCAGCAAATTCAAGCTTACACATCAATTGTGATTTTAGAACTGCGACAAGTATCACAGTTTGACTTAAATGCATTCAAGCTTACACATCAATTCAATAATTTCTTTGTCTCTGTAAAAATTTCTTCTTACAAAGAGAACTAGTATTACCGGACATCATGAGTAAAACTAGTATTACCAGACACATTGAGCAATAACCTAACACCACTTTGGTATCTACACTTTATTGAAGATACATAATTCCACGCTCGAAGCAAATGCACACATGTTCAGATTGTCCCTGTTTAAATGAGAATTTAATCTTCTTCACATTTTGCAAACAGCCTAGCACTTCACACTGGTTTCCAATGAAATCAACCCACTTTTGAACCTGGATATCCACGCGGGAGTCATCCTAGAAAAGACTGCGGGTCCTTTCTCAACCAGTCAGCTGGAGCTCCGAACCCGGGATCCGAACGAGAACCCGCAAGTCACGTTCTACTACTTCCAACATCCACTAGACCTCGAGAGGTGTGTCCAAGGCATGAAAACCATAATAACACATAAGACACCAATAGTAACACACAAGACACAGGACACAACAGGTACCAACTTAGCTTTGTCATACATTGCAAGGAGCAGACATAAACATAGCAAAATGAGTGCAAGGAATAGACACAAGCATAGTACATTACATTTTATACTTGAAACAACAAGGTATATGCAGAACTTGAAACCTTACTAAACCTTGGTAAATTTGCACTGAAACAGAAAGGTGCACATGCTAATAGTCTAAAGTTCCAGAAATTAAACCTTGTTAACCTTTCTAACCTTGCTAACAGTTGCAAGTTCTAAGAATTAAAAGTCAAAGAGTATGGGCTAGTGAGACTTAATACACCAATAGAATACGCAATATTATCAACAGTGCACGAATAAATGTATCAAGTCTGCTCTGATTTTCCTGCATTCTGCTTGTGTTATTTGACTTGTTTGCTCTTCATTTGACAGATACTTCTTGATTATCGAAAAGACGACAATCGCACAATCAACACTGCAAGAATTTAGAATTCAGTCGATTAAGATTGAGAACTAACATTGCGAATTAATAGTAGTTGGAGTTTCTTTTGATAAAAAATTATAAACAATACTTTCCTTCCCGTCGGTTGTTGGGGGCAATTTTTCTGAATCTCCACTTTGTCAGTAATATTTCTTTTGCAGGGTTCTCTTTGGTCAATGTTGACATATGCCGCAACAACTTGCCTCTATTTTAGAAGGAAACAAACAATGCGCAGCTCTTAAAAAAGTGCTTTTAGAGTTAAGAGTAGGATATTTCATTAACAGGTTTTGCTTACCAAGAGATTTGTTGCATTACAATATTCATCTTTTCCACTTCTAGGTTTAAGAGAGTTATAGAACTTCCAACATCCTTCGTCTTTATCAAGAACAAGCAATGTCCAATGGAATCGAATGAGTATTGGAAAAAGAAGAAATCTTGCCCCTACAGATTTTCTCATTACTTTTCCAAGCATTGCCTTCACTTTGTTTTGGTCTTTGTTTCGGATCGTGTCCTATTTGCACACAAAACAAAAACAAATGATTTCAATACTGGAGTATTCAATGTGTATGTGAAAAATACAATTCTTTAAAAAAACTTTTAGTTTGTTACCAGGAAGAAGCTGCTGAAGATGAATGATTTCGGTACTGGAGTATTCAAGTCAAACTTCGGCACAACGTCAGAATGGTTTTTCATGAGCTCATTTACATATGCATCTAGACACTGTTTTTAATTTTTTATCAATGAAACACGATTAAAACAGTTTACATCTACACAAAAAGAATAGAATGTCAAGATTTTTACATATAGCTATGTATAGGAGAGCAAGTTCAGGCAAACAGTCTAAACACAAAAAGAAAAGTGTCTTAACATTTTTACCCGGTTAGATATTGCATCTTCAAACAACAGGTTTTGTATGTCTTCAACTTCAATGTGTAGCATGTCAACTTCAGAACTCCATATTACAGCATTGCATATCGCAAAGTGTTTTCAAAAGTTAATCAAAAGTTTTGAAAGAAAAAATGTGAAGATTAAACAGAAACTGCAAGCAATACAATCCCAATGGTTACAAAAGAGAAGATCACATCATCTCAAAAAAGGGCTATCAATTCAAGCTTGACTCCATGTCAGGTTTGAAACTCCATGGAAAACTGTTTCGAAAGGTCATTAACAGATGAATAATATTTTCTCTACAGTATACAAGACCACGATTAACAGTGTTAAACTCCATGGAAAACTGTTTCGAAAAGTCATTAACAGATGAATAATACTTTCAGATGAACATGAAGAGGGACACTGTTAATAATAGGACAAGAAACAGGACATATATAAGACACACAAACTTTGTCATTTTGGTGTACACTTCTTGAGAGCAGAATACTTGTTAATGTGTCATGTTATAGCTATCACAGCGAAACTTTATTGGGCGTTGGCAGTGCCTGAATGGGTTCACCATGGAATCTAGATTCTAAATCCATTATGTGTCATTTCACAGAGTCAAATTTTAAGGTAGCATTAGGAGACTGTCGCTTGAAACTAAGTTCCATATCGGGCAAAACTACGACAATGGTACAAACTTAGGTTCAGTGGATCTAAAATCAGAAAATCGTTCTTGAGGATGTGACCATATTTGATTTTACTCGTTGAGTTGCTGTTGTTGTGTTCAATTTTTTTGGAGTTCCCCAATCTTTTGTTTTTGCTAAACACAGTTGAACAAAGAATAGATGTCCACCTTTGATTCCACTAAGTTAAACATACCTATGATTGGTGCTTAGATTATGTGGCATTGGTTGCCCCCTCCTCCAACATCAAAGTTTAAGAGAGTGAAAGAAAGAGATGATAGAAAGACGAATTTCAAGCTTGACTCCATGTAAGGTTTGAAACTCCATGGAAAACTGTTTCGAAAAGTCATTAAAAGATGAATAATACTTTCTCTACGAATTCTATGGTTTTGTTCAATTATTAACACTGTTAACCAATAGAGGAGGAGGATTGAAATGAGGTTCTACAATTTTGTTCAATTATTAACACTGTTAATAATAGGACAAGAAACAGGACACATAGAAGACACACTAACTTTGTCATTTGGTGTACACTTCATGAGAGCAGCTCGAGCAAAAGGTAGAATAGGACATAGGACACACAAGACACAAGCAATAGATATAGAACACAAAAGGTACCAACTTAGCTTTGCCTTAGTCATGTTGTCAATTAACATGATATAAACATTTCAAATTAAAAACATGCAATAGTTTTAAAGATAAATTTACCTAGAATTTCCTGTCTTCCAAAGTTGTTCAATTGCCAACCAAGTTTCTATACGAATGAGTTTTGACATCTCAGTATTGCACTTCTTCAAGTCCTTCAGTTTCTTTTTTGGCTTTTGCACTTGAATTGCCAAAGAAGTTTCTTGGAAGTCGTCTACATCAACAAACTCTACTTGCGGACTTTTCCTCTTTAACTTTCCATACACATAGTTCTCACAGAAATTTGTCTTTCTATCATCTCTTTCTTTCACTCTCTTAAACTTTGACGGTGAACTTTTCTTCTTTGAAATTTGAAGCACTTTTTCAGCCCTTATTTGTTGTGTCACTTCATGAATTTTAATGTTTATCAATTTCCCCTCCAACTGATCTCTCTCTTCCCGCAGTTCCTTTATAGTGTCAAATGTGGCCTTCTGTGTCACTTGATGCACTTGTCTTTCCGTTTCAACATTATATCCTTGTGTTAACTCATGTGTTTCATAATGTTGAACTTGTTCCTCATACTGCTTGTAGAGTTTTTCAAGGGCTTCGTTTTTCTTGCATAATTTGGAGATGTACAAATCCTTCTCTTCAAGTTCCCGCTTCAGAATTTCAATTTCCTCCTTTTGATGTTGAAGAGTTTTTTGCTTTTCTTCATGAACTTCCAAGATTTCATTCTCCATGCTCTTTTTTTCCTTCTCCAAGAGTTCAATCCTTTTGTTCAGTTCATCAATAACTGCAATTGCATCCTTTTTTGATTGGTGCAATATTGTTCCACAAATATTATCCAACGATATCTCATTATAGGTATTTGGAACTAATGTTGAACCGGAATCTATTTGTGACAAATGATCTTCTCGTGATTCAAGGCCAATGCTGTCATGCACCATAGTGAACTTGTACCTTGGCGAATCAACTTCCAATGACGGGTTGGAGGGAGTGTTAAAATCATCTAGCCCTTGTCCACTTCCTTGTTCAGCCATGAAGCCCACTCTAGCACACTCTCCTCTAGTGCTTTCTCCTCTTTAAGTTCCATAAATTTCAGCTTGTTCCCCACGGAGGAGTACTTCAGTCCTTTGTTCTTTTTCAATTTCTGATGTGACATCTTGTTTGAGTTGTGTTGCCCCTTTTTCAACCCTTGCTTCTCTAGAACCTTTAACTTGTTGAGGAGATTCACCATCAACACTCATTCTTACTTTTTCAACCTCCAGTTCAAGAGCTTCTATTTCTCCACATTCTTGTTCACTTCCAAGATTGTTGTAGATCTTTTGTTCTTTATCTGTTTCCCGTACTTGGTATCACTTACCTGTGAAACACAATTTGGCATTCTAACTTGTGTCAAAGAGAATTTTAAGTGTTTTCAGACAGAAAAGGAGTTAATACTGACAATTAACAATTAATGGTGATAAGTATTACTTAATCAGCCGGAAGTTGGTTCAATTGATCAAAATCCCTAAGTACGTCCCGAAGCTCTGAAATGTTCCATTTAAGTAATCTTAGAACTGCATCTGCATTCTTTTGTTGTAGAACTTTAGTCTGCTCACAAAGTCAAAACTGCCAAAAGAAATGTCATAGTTTAGCACTGAAAAATCCATAATAGCTGAAAGTTCTAAATTTTAAAACTGCATTATTCAGAATCACAGAAATGACCTTAAAAAAAATATTCTAATACACTTTACAAATAGAGGGGCTCCAATAATCAAAGTACATTAGGCAAGGAAGAATAAATCATATTTGCCAACGTTTCCAGTCTGAATAAAACTACAGTCTAATACTTTTTTGGTCTGAATAAAACTGCAGTCTAGTAGCAAGAGCTAAAAGAAAATTATTTAGTAATGCATGTTCAGATATCACATAGCACCATCCATAATAATAATGAAATCGTAAAAGATCAGCACATACCATTAAAAGCAAAGAACATCCATGCAATTCATTGAGCTCCTTATGATTTTTGTGAATGGACTTCATCAAATAATCTGTAATAGCTCCTGCCCAATTGTACTGTTTTACCTTTGCTAGGTCTTCCATGTAATAAACAAACGACCAATTCACCGTTGTTCCACTTGTCAAAAAGAGCAATGTGACACAAAGGAAAAGACAGAACAATCTGACAACGTCTTCAATATCTTCTGGCTTGTTCTACTCTTTAGTTCTTTTATCTTTTCCTTCATTGTTGTAGTTGTTAACCTTGGCTCTTTGATGCCCAACCTCTTAGCTAATGCAGTGTCTTCTTTGCTAATGTTTGTTTCTGTCATCTCTTCATTTCCACAGCAAATTCCAAAAATCAACTTCACATGATTATCCTTGAGGGTCACTTTCTTGTCACCCAATCTAAAACTTTTTGTACGTTCATCATAGGACTTCATAACTTTCACAATAACTTCATCAACCTTTCTACAATGATCACTTACCAACTTCTTGTTCACAATTGCTTCAATCAATAACCAAAAAGGTGTTTTTTTGAGGCAAGCTATATGTTTGGGATTGAGTTCGGTATCTTTGATCAACCTAATCATGCCCTGCAGGTTGGACCTATTCAAGCTTACTCGTTGTTGTGTGCTCTCTTTTTCAGCCACTTTTCTTGACCTTTTTTTCACCGGCTGTGATCGGGTTATCAGTTCATCTTCTTCGATGTTGGTTGCTAATTGTTTTTCTGATCTTGGTCTAAGTTGATATTGAGTTTGTGTCTCTCCTCTTGCTCTAGACTTTTCCTGGTTTGCTTGAGCATAACTTATTTCAACTATTTTGCCTTGCTGCGTACTCCTTGTTTGTCTCAACTCGTGACATGTGCTTGTGCTGTTGGGGTTTTGACCTCATCGGGTGTATCTAAGTTTGAGTCATATTCTTGTGTTTCTATGCTTCTGCCGGTTTTTTACTGTTTGAATGTATATCTCTCCTTGCCCGCTCTGCATAATTTTAAAGGAGATCTTATGAGAGCATAATAAAAAGTCTGCACGCACAAATACAATCAGTGGTGAAACATAACATAACTCAGTTAAAAAAATCCATGAATTGATCCCATGCCCTGTCGAATTTCAGGTAAGGGCTTATGACAGTGCTACAAATAACGCAAGGTGCAAATTAACGTAAGGGCTCATGATTTTCCTTACAAAAAGTCATTTTACAATTCGTAGTATCAGTGAATCTCCTTCCCCAGTATCAGTGAACCCATATGGGAACATACATCCTTTTTGGGCATTTCGTCAAACAACTTCCAAGCATCATCCACTTCCCCACACCTGGCATACATCGAGACTAAAGCATCTGACCTTGGGTTGCAATTCGTAGTAAATGGTGAACGCGTTAGGCTCTATCCACCTAAGGGCAAATGGTGAATGTGGGAATTAGACCTGATACTTTCACATACCCATCTGTTCTCAAGGCTTGTGGTCAAGAACTAAATCTGGATTTAGGGAAGGAGGTTCATAAGTCTATGGTGTAATTCCTCGTTTATTTTGTCTATGTTCTTTGAAAAGATGTTAATACTGTTACAAATCCTCACAAATCTGAAAATACGTACTCAAAGAGCTAGGCAACTTGATAAAATTAAAGAAAATGACGACATTGCACAAGTCTTTTGGCGAATGACAAGCACTCAAAGAACTATGCAACTTGATAAAATTACAGAAAATATGTTTTGAAATACGTACTTTTAAACCGGGTCATTGTGCTTGCAATCCACTAGCGGTCTTCCTAGATCGTCTTGTCGGTCGTCTTCCTTAATCGTCTTCTCGATCGTCTTCCTTGATCGTCTTCTTGATCGTCTTCCTTGATCGCCTTCTCTCTCTTCCGTATCGCCTCTCTTTTGATGAGAGATGTATCACTTCTGTATCGCGTTGTTTTGTTTTTTCATCCGAGGGGTAGTTTTGTCATGAAAATACTTGGCAGGACCTATTGGGCTATGATATACGGGCTCAACTTTGTGCAGGACCTATTGGGCCATTGTCAATCCAAGAAGGACCAGCCAAGAAGGCTCTCGACATAAAACACCAAAAGGAGCAAAACCCACAAATCCAGGAGGGCCAAAGGCCAAACTCCAGAAACAGGCCAAGCCCGAACATCTAAGGGCCTCATTTTGCCCAGATCTATTGGGATGGTACGTATTGGTGCCAATGTCTATCTCAGTATCGTTCCGGATTAACCGTAACAGATATTTTACGTAGTTTTAATATATTTTTAAAAAACCAAAGAAACTCAAAGTAAATTTATAAACTAAGTTCTAACACATTGATATACTTTAAAATTAGTCCTAATGACAAATTAAGATGATTACCTATAATAGACTCAAATTTTTGTTGAATAGTCTTAAAATTCAAGCAATTTTTAAGAAAAAGAAAAAAATACACAATTTTTTTCATTTCGGCCGAGATTTTAGTACAAGCCTGGTATTGACCAGTACAGGCTGGTATTTAGGGTAGTATGAAACACCTACTTATGTGTACCATGTATGGTACAGAACGGAATTGACAACTTTGGTCTATGGTAGGAAACCATATACTCTCATGCATTAGATAACACTGCTTGCTCTTCCTTGCAGAAAAAGGATGGGTGGGTTGAAACAGGTCGAGGGTCGAATATGGGTCAAAAGGTAAATGGGTTGAAACGGGTCGAGTCGAATATGGGTCAAGCCAAAGCCAAACCCGCCCGACCCGACCTGTTTTCCTCTTCTTCTTTTTGGTCGCGGGTCGAATATGGGTCAAAAGGTAAATTGGTTGAAACGGGTCGGGTCGAATATGGGTCAAGCCAAAGCTAATCCCACCCAACCCGATCTGTTTTCCTCTTCTTCTTTTTTTTCTTTCCCCCTCTCTTTGATTTGTCTCAATAAGGGGATTCAGAAAAGTAAAATTTTATGATTAAAACTCAATTTTTTTTTGAATAAAAATGAAGCAATTAGAGGCTAAAAAAACTTTTTAAAAAATCAGGTTTTTACTTTTTTTTTTCCATTCCAAACAGTAACGTAACTTCGACGAGGAATCAGAGGCCGCATCAGAGAATTGTCTGGAAGGCAATGATTGCACCGATTGTAAAGTTTTGGTTTTCGTTGTGTTCGTCAAAGCCACTGCTTAGGTTTGGATTAAAAAATCAAGTGACCTTTTTTTTCTCTATTCAATTTTTTTTATATTTGTTTGTTTTGCGACAAACTTTTTACCCTTTTAGTTTGTCTTGACGAGAGAATCAAAAAAGTAATTTTTTCTTTTACTTTTACCCTAATATTTTTTGTAATATTCAAGATAAATCCCAACAACCGGCTTTTTGGGCTTTATCTTGGATGTTTTTAAAAATATTTGGGTAAAAGTCATAATTTTTTACTTTTCTGATTGGAGCCAATCAAAAAACGTAAAATACTTGTCGCAAAGACAAAACGAAAAAAGCCCAAAAAAGAGAGAGGAGCTCATGGGATTGGTCTTGTAATTATCTTATCACGGTCAAGAGGAGCTCAAGGGATTGGAGAGAGAGAGAGAGAGAGAGAGAGAGAGAGAGAGAGAGAGAGAGAGAGAGAGAGAATTTGTGTGGATGAATTTGATTGGATTGAATAGAGAGAGAGAGAGAGAATTTGTGCGGATGAATTTGATTGGATTGAATAGTGAAGACCAACTTTTATTTTTTGGTCGTTCAAAATGAAGGCCGAATTCAGTCTGGTACGGCGAGGATTTTTTGTTCAACAATAGTTAACTTTTGTATAAGAAATGAGTCTTTTAATTTCAACCCATATTGAACTCATTTACAACTCATATAAACCCACGTAAATATGGATTTACATGGGTTCAACCCAATAACAACCCATTATATAATATGGGCGGATTGGATTGGGTTATAAGTGGGCGAATTTGGACGGATTTAAAATTTTGGTTTGTAATTGCCACCTCTAATGCATAACCATTCCTTCTTTTATTTTCACGGAAGAAGAGATGATTTTATTAAGACAAAGAATGGTCGGAGAACCGAATATCATCACGGGCAAGAGTAGTGAGATGTTGGGAGACAGGACCCCCCAACACTCCAGTCTAGCACCTAATAGGGATCGCTTAGCCAATGAATAGGCTACCCTATTACAAGAACGCTTAACATGAATAAAGAAATAAGATGAAAATAAAGGAAAAAGGCAAATTTTAAAATCCGTTCAATTTTGGCAAGCAAAAGCAATTGGTGCTATCCTTCCGAAAGATTACCCTTTAATTGATTGGTTCGTTCTTACTCTTCTTCATTAGGTCCAAAGAATTAAATAGATTCCTTTTTTTTTTTTTTGGTAAATGAATTGGTGCCACCACACTTAATTCCATCAACAGCAACCATGGCTACCTTGTTTCCCCTTCAATTGTAGCAAATTGCAATTCAAATCAAATGGTAATATCTTTTTCCCCATCAATCACAATTTTAACCAAATGATCTCTCTTTTTAGTCTTTCCCCTATCAAATATTTCATCCGTCCTTTTCTAAGTGTCTCATTTCGTAACTCCAACTTATTATCGAAACATCATCATTTCACTGTATACCTACAATTTTGTTCGCCCACCTTAATTTTTGGGGGTACGTGCACATTATCCACCTCCTCAATGGTTAATATCCACGTAATTAAAGATTAATAGAAGTACTAGCTTTCTCACGTTCTTAACAGAAGTACTAATTAATGATTTTTTGCCATTTGCCAATACTACTACGTCGTAGATGCTACATCTAACTTCAGATTGTCTGTTTTTTTTTTTTTTAAAGTAAGTTGTCTCGGGTCAATTTACGTACGTGAACCTCGAACTAATCTCAAACTGCTCCTCTCATACCACACGCATATGGGTGAGGAAAGGGGGCCATGAGCGGTAGTCTGATTGTTTTTCTCAACTTAAATTGTGGACTTGACGGGGAGAATAAAAAAGTAATAAAATATAGAACAATCTCAAAAAAGTAGATCTGGAATAATGTACGTAAAATTTATTAGTCTAATCATTACGAGCAAATGTCAAACGAAAATTGACTTGGAAGAGCTTGAGTTCTTTGAAGTAAAGTGAACTTATCGAGTATTTATTTTGATAAAGTGGAACTAGAATGAATTTTCCTAATAAGATCAAATCACGTCAAACCTAACTCGAGTAGCTTGATTCATTAAACAGCCGATTCTCACCTCTTCCCTGCCCCCAAGTAGAGGAGTATAGCGGAATCATTAGACTGAGACAAGCAGCATTATGCCCGTTTCTGCCAAGATTTTTATTTTTTAAGTACTTATTTTTTGTTTTACGAAAAAAATTATTCTCTTACAATACATCATCGTTAATTCAAAAAATAAGTTCAAAAAAGTGCTACATCTAACCTCATAATGTGCACTGCATAAACATTTTATTTGCCATGGGGAAAAAAGAGTCACAAGATTGTTGCTTTATAATCCTAGTAATAAATCAATTCAAATTTCTCCCTCCTCACGAAAATAGTCAAGTAGAGTATTAAACAAATTTTACAGTCTCGATTTGTTTATTAGTCGAGTTTATTTCAAACGAATCACACTCGGAGCCCGATGTTCTAAACCAGCGTAAACATAGAGCAAGTTTTAAACGAGCCAAAGTTAAGTTGAGTCGGTTCAGTCGGGCTCGAATAAGTTGGTTCATTTAACGCACTCGTTTTCAAATCTTCCCATCTGCCAAAGCCGATGACTGTTGTGCTCTCGCATCACAACTTTCATCATCTATAGGCAAGGATTAACTCGTCATATCAGACCTCATACTCTGCACTACATAAACATTTCTGCTGTGGGGGGGAAAAGAGTCACGAGAATGTTGCTCTATTTCCTCGTTCTCAAATTTCTTGAGAAGATATTGACATTTGACGCTCATTTTAACTCTCTTGAATTTTGAAAAGAAAAATAGTTTGATTTTCAAACCGAATTGCATATAAATACGTGTGTCCTACGAGTGCCTTGTGTTAAAAACACTTCTGAGTTCTGTTTTGAACCAGCAAAGGTTCTTACCAACATTTATAAGCCACAAATGCAAATCATGTCAATTTCCATTGAAGCTCTAACAATGGTAGGTGTTGATTACCTTGATTGGGGCATGGACATGGATGAATGGGAACGCAGGGATTCGGAGCTTCCTCCCCATCTATTAGCCGAAGAGGAGGGGGAAGAAGTAGAAAACGAAAACGAAAAAGACAAAGTCGGCGTTCAGAGGAAGGGGGAGACTATTTGTAATTTCCCAGTTATTCTCAATTGCATTTCGGAAAATGAAGCAACACAAATTAGCTTACCATCAAGTGGTAGACGTGTATAGGAGCTAGGGGCCTGGCCTGCTACCTCTTCTTCTTTTTTTTTGGTCAAAAAAAATTTTAATTGCAGAGAAATGTAACAATTATACTTTAAAAAAATTTAGTAGATCGTTAAATTACTTTTACTAGTTGATTTTGAAGTATGATCAATCTTAGTAAGCGAGTGCACACTTTTTTGGTAAGGTATGTATTGGCAATCGATTTTTTTTGTTAATTTTCTAGCAAGAAATCGAACAAAATTGATTGTTGAAATATTTTTCCTTTTAGCATTGGCCGCACTGAAAAGAAGAAAAATAAAAAGTTCCGTTGCCGGGACTTGAACCCGGGTCTCTCGGGTGAGAGCCGAGTATCCTAACCAACTAGACTACAACGGATTTATTAATGAGGATTAAGCTTTTAATATATAGCATTATACCTCAATGATTCAAAGAATCAATGTAGTTTTGCAGCTTTCGCTCAAGATTATAACGGTACTCCCTCCGTCCCCATTTAATTGTCCACTACGATTTTGCGAGCATTTTCAACGACTTATATCTCTCGACGCATATTACTAAATATATGCAATATGGATCTTGTTTGATAGATCTCAATTTTTTCTATAAGACAATGATTTCAAAAACATAATATATGTCGAGAGATATAAACCGTTGAAAAATGCACGCAAAATCGTAGTGAACAATTAAATAGGGACGGAGGGAGTAGTGTTATTTTCCCATTTACGATATCAATAAATCCTAGAAACAAATAATTTATCGGAGTCGAGTATCTTGATCTAATCACCTGGGTCTAGCTAGCTTAGTTGGCCACTCTTGTACATTCCTATATGGGTGGTCGAATCTTATCGAAGGCATGAATCGATTACTTTCTCCCCTTACTATTCTTTCCGCTCTTTGTTTCTCCCATATGATTGGCTTATTTCTTGTATTGGTTTATTTTGTTGGGCTTGGTTGTCTTATGGATTCCACACAGTTAATGTAATGTCTGTGGTTTACACTTCGTACTTTGTAATTTGTACATGATGTAAATAATCTCTCCTATCAAATTGACAAAAAAAGGTGCCTTTCTCTGTATAGCATTTAAAATGAAAACAGAACCAGATAGTTCCGTGTCTTCATACCCTCCATACTTCTATTTTGTTGGCTCATTTCGAAACAACGCCGATAATTTCAGTCATTTAGTCCATAAATCTCTTGGTATTGCGAACAATTAGTTTGATCAGGCATCAATAGTCATGTGAACGAGTTACATTTTGTTCTTTTAAATAGACGGTAAATATAATTTCAAATTTATGTTCATTTCATAAAATAAAATTCAACACTTATTTTTCCGTGGGAATTACATAATGAAGGATTTTGTGCTACTCCGGATGGACCCATGAAATTATTGTGAACAAGTGATCTAACCTTCGGAATTGGATTAACTATCGTGATCCAGATTAAACATGGTTTTTAAACATAATCTCCTAATTGTGGATTTTACAAGAGTACTAGTGGATGCGTGCTTATCATTGAGGGTGAGTTTGGATTAAATTTATTGTTAATGAAATCGATCGGTGCTATACCAATTGGGTGAAATTTATTTTAGCTTTTTTCCATTTTTTTTTTTAGATAATCATTCGTCTTTACAATAGGAATTGCAAAATATTTAAATGTGAACAAAAGTTAAAAACAATTCAGAAAAAAAAAATCATGAAAAATACTGAAGACACATTTATTGAATTTTTTTTTTCGTCTTTAGAATTTTTTTTATTCTCGTCATAGTTTTCAATTTTTTGAATTCAACTCATCAAGACAAATAATTTATTCTAAAATTAAAAAAATCAAATAGAATGACGCTAAAGATAATTCTTTAAGTTTGAGTGAAACCGGCCCTAAGCCGATTCAATCTGCTGAACTTATGTAGCATTACATCCCTCCACTATTAATCCCATCAAAGTCCTAAGCCGATAGGTTGTTCCAGTTTCTTTGTTAAAGTTCTTTTTTTAAAAAAGAAGGTTTTTCAAGCTCAAAAATTATGTGTTTACGCAAATAATTCTTCTATCAATATGGATCTTGTTTGATAGATCTCATCGAGATCTTTTAAACGGTGTAAAAAAAATTAAAAAAATATTTTTCATTTTCATTATATTTAAACTTGAAAAACCTTCTTTTTCTAAAAGTTTTTTTTATTGCGCATCTGGAACACCCCCAATCTGCTGAAATTATGTAGCATTACATCCCTCCACTATTAATCCCGTCAAACTTTGATGTTCACACCGAAACCAAACCGTCTAAACCAAAAAACCATAGTTACAAGGGAAATGCTAGGTACAAAGAAAATTTAACTCCGAAAGTACCCCGAAAACAGCAATCAGTAGTTGAGAATCACTTTGATGATTGGGTCACACACATCAAAGTGAATCTCAACCACTAGTTGATCTTTTCGGGATAGTTTCGGGGTAAATTTTTTTTATCCGTAGCATTTCTCTGGCTACAACGGAAAAATCAATTAAAAAACGTGCCAATCTTTGCGATTTTTTTTTGTCAAATTGTTGCGATTCCATTTCGGGTAACTATCGATTTGGGTGATACTGTGGTCTCTAAAAATAGGAATATTTTCAAGGAAAATGGTAATCACCGAAAAGGGCGGAAGATAATAAGTAAAATGTGTATTGATATTCAAAAAAAGTGTATTGATATTTGTGAAAATAAATTATTATCTGTTACATATATATTGATATCCGAACTTGTTCGGACTTAGGCTCCGTTCCGGAACGTAAAATAAATATTTATTTTTTAAGAAAGCAATTTCAAGCTCAAAAATAATGTGTTTTTACAAATAATTTTCCTACCTATATAGATCTTGTTTAATAAATCTTATCAAGATCTTTAATACGGTGCAAAAAAATTAAAAAATTATTTTTTATTTACATTATTTTTAAAATTAAAAATATAAAATAAACTATTTATTTTTTAAAAAAATTTCTGGAACATGACTTTATTTACATATTATCCTCCTCTGGGCGGAGTTAGGAGAAAACGGAAGAAAATCTCCGTCGTCATCTTCGTTTCTGTCACACGCCCGTTTCACTCCGGAAAAAATCATTCCCTCCCAGTGATTGAACATGGCTCTCTCGAAGGCAACTAGGTGTATACCTCCCACATCTTACTCTCTCCAAACAAACACAATACCCTGTTTTGTTTGCAAAACCCATTAAAAATTTGAGGGAAAAATACACAAGGACGAAGACCTCGCTGTCCCGTTCCCTCTCGAACCTTTTGTTTTGGTATGATGATTTAAAAAATTTATTTCATACATTGGTAAAGGAAATGGAAAAACATCAAAAGCCTTAATTTATTTTTTGGAAGAAACTGGGGAAAAAAATGGAGATTTTTGACCGGATGAAATTCAGAACCTGGGAGAAAGAAGAAAGGAAGAAAAGTTGGGCGTTGGTCGGGGAGAAGATGATGAAACCGCTTAGGTTTCTCTTTCTTGCGTGACAACATAAGGTAGAACCAGAATGGAGACGGATGGTTCGATTCAAACCAAATCACCTCTACACACGTTGTTTATCCACATCTTCAACATCTAATTCAACTCCCTACCTCAATTCCCACTTCACCTTCTTCCTTTCCAACCAAATCCCAGACCCCAAATCCCTCCTCCAAACCCACGCCTTCATTATCACAAGCGGCCACGCTAACAACCCCTTCTTAGCATCAAAGCTCATTTCCCTCTACGCTTCTCTCAACAAACCCACCTTTTCCTCCAAAGTTTTCCATTCAGTTCAATCCAAAGATGCCTTTCTATGGAACACTGTTATCAAATCCCAATTCTCCAATGGGTGTTACTTAAAAGCCCTTGATTTTTACCTCCAAATGCGAACGTCTTATATTCTACCAACCCATTTCACAATTCCTTTGGTTGTTTCTTCTAGTGCTGAGCTGTTGTTGTTGAAAAGGGGTATGGAAATACATGGGTTAGTTACAAAACTTGGGTTTATCGCGGGTAATTCTGCAGTTGGGTCTTCGTTTATTTACTTTTACTCGATGTGTGGTTGTGTGGAGGATGCGGCTCTTGTGTTCGACAAAATGCCAATGAGGGATGTGGTTGCTTGGACCGCGCTTGTTATTGGGTACGTGCAGAATGACGAGAGTGAGAAGGGTTTGGAGCGTCTTTGTGAAATGCATAGGGTTCGTGGGGATGGGGAGAGGCCAAATTCTAGAACATTAGAAGGTGGGTTTCAAGCTTGTGGGAATTTGGGTGCTTTGTTAGAAGGGAAATGCTTACATGGATTAGCGGTGAAGACTGGAATTGTGTTTACAAATGTTGTGCAATCATCAGTTTTGTCTATGTATGCTAAGTGTGGGACTCCTGGGGAAGCTTACCTTTCATTTTGTGAAGTTGATCATAAGGATCTTATATCATGGACGTCAATTATTAGTGTTTATTCAAGATATGGGTGGAGTTCCGAGTGCTTGCATCTATTTTGGCAAATGCAGGTTACTGGAGTATATCCCGATGGAGTTGTTATCAGTTGTCTGCTTCGGGGGTTTGGTAATTCAATGAGGGTCTCCGAAGGAAAAGTTTTTCATGGGATAATCTTGAGGTGCAATTATATAACTGATCAGATGGTAAAAAATGCCTTATTGTCAATGTATTGTACGTTTGGACTTTTTTCTATTGCAGAGAAGCTTTTTGATAGAGTACGAGACAGGGACAAAGAGTTATGGAATACTATGGTTTTTGAGTATAGTAAGGTAGGACAGGAATCAAGGTGCTTAGAACTGTTTACAGAAATGCAACATCTAGGTATTGAATTTGATTCAAATAGTCTGGTATCTGTGGTTTCTTCGTGTTCACGATTGGGGGCAACCCGTTTAGGTCGGTCACTTCATTGTTACGTGATTAAAAGTTTAATGCATGAGAACGTCTCCATTGCCAATTCGCTTATAGACATGTATGGTAAAAGTGGAAACTCAGTCATTGCATGGAAGATATTCAGTCGGGCACGGAAGGATACTGTCACATGGAACACATTGATTTCATCTTACAGTCATAGTGGGCGTTCTACTGATGCTTTAGGTCTCTTTGATAAAATGGTCTCAGCAGGCTTCAAGCCTAATGTAGCAACACTGGTTACCATTCTGTCTGCTTGTTCCCATATTGCATCTCTAGAGAAAGGAGAACAAATTCATGGTTATGCCATGGATGAAGGATTTGAGCTTGATATATCTCTTTCCACTGCATTGGTTGATATGTATGCAAAATGCGGGCAGCTTGACAAATCAAGGAAAATCTTTGATGCAATTAAAGAAAAAGATGCTATTTCTTGGAATGTGATGATCTCTGGTTATGGAATGCATGGAGATGCAGAATCTGCAATAGAAATCTTCCAGCAGATGAAACAGTCAAACGTCAGACCAAATGAGCTTACGTTTCTTGCAGTTCTCTCTGCTTGTACTCATGCAGGGCTTGTTGGAGAAGGGAAATGCTTCTTTGACAGAATGGGGGACTATGCTCTGTCGCCAAATCTGAAGCACTATTCTTGTATGGTTGATCTCCTTGGGAGATCAGGAAATCTGCACGAAGCTGAAGATTTGGTTCTTTCAATGCCTATAGCGCCCGATGGGGTTATTTGGGGTTCGTTGTTAAGTGCTTGCAAGATACACAACAATGCTGAGTTTGGTATTAGGGTTGCAAAACATGCTATTGAAGCTGACCCAGAAAACGAGGGCTATTATGTGATGATTGCTGATCTTTATCTCTCTCTTGGGAGGTGGGATGAGGCAGAAAATGTGAGAGCAAAAATGAAGGAAATGGGCGTGAGAACAAGAGCAGGTTGGAGTACAGTATAAGCAAACAAAGAGTAGGGCTTCTATCTCCGACAACCACTGCTGCTGGTGTCAGTATTCTCAGTTGGATGGTTTCAAGAATGCAACATTGTCCTTTCCCATCCCAAAAGTTTACTCTACCTGGAAAACGGCCAAGAATGGCAGCTGTGATGGGGTTGCAGGTAGGATCACATTTATCTCGCATAAGGACCCATTTTTCCCATCTAGTAGCCGACTAAGGGCTGCTGATGAAGCGCCAAAAGAAGGTGAACAATCTCATGGCAAAGGGTCATAATAGGTCTCAGATGCCAAAATTGATGAAGTACAAGCGAGAAAGATGGGGAAACACTGAGCAGGGAAGGGGAAAAGATGCAACAGAGGTGGAGATGGAGCACAGAAGTGAAGGGAAGAAGAGAAAGAAAAGAAGGTGGGAGAGAGTCTCCTGAGGACAGAGGTATGTGCAAGTAACAATCGGTTACGCCAAAACTAACTAACATTCATTACACTCATTCCCTGTAGATGCTTTATACAAAAAGAAATCTGACTATCTGAGATGAGAACATAGAGGATTAAGTCCTTAAAATGGACTATGTACTTCCGGATTCTTTTTTAGGTTTTGAATGATTTTAATAGTTTCCTCTCGATCTTGGGAAAAATTCGGCTAGCTAAAAGACCTACGCGCTAGCCGGTTTTCATTTATTTGTGGGAAGTGCAGACAAAGAGGTGACAAATCAAATGTTTAATGTCATTAATTGACCAAAATTATGTGACAAACATTATGATTTGCATCTAAGACTTGCGTTTGTTGGAAAACAAGCTCATGCTTAAACTCCATAATTCCAAATATAGGTCTCATGACCTCCTTTCTCTCTGTCTTTTCCCCCTTTAAATTTACAAAAGAAACCTCAATTATTTTTTATAATGCACATTTCTTCAATAAAACGTTGCTTCTCTCAAATTGATTGGAGGGTTCAGTCATTAAAAAACTAATTGGACCTCCAATCAACTAAACAGGCTCCACTGGGGCACCATACGGAGCAATTGTTCCGACTTTAATTAGGTTCCTTGCAAGTGGACGATGGGATTGGGCTTCCAGAATTAGTTGAGGTGCGAGTATGCTGACCCGGAAACCTAATATCAAAAAAAAAAAAAAAAAACGGGAACTATGCAGGCTAAACACAACCCTGGATCGAATTTGATTTGGTAAAATTTGAGGAAAATAAGCTACCATAGTTGAAACACAGAAAAGGAAATCTGTAGCAGAGTAGCGATGAAATTTGTTTTGAGCTTCTAATTTCTAAAAAATAAAAAAATATTCAAAAAAGTAGAAAGGTATCCCAAGGACTATTAGCTGGAGTAGGGACCAAATTCTCGTTCGTATAAAATGATAGTGTGAAAATCAATTCCCTAGATTTATTAGTTATGGGGTGTTCCAGGTAACCTTCCTTTTTTAAAACTTCTTTTTCTTCAATTTCAATTTCAAATATAATGAAAATGAAAAATAATTTTTTGATTTTTCTTGCACCGTATAAAAGATCTCAATGAAATTTATCAAACAAGATCCATATTGGTAGAAAAATTATTTGCGTAAACAGATGATTTTTGGGCTTGAAATTACCTTCCTTTTTCCAAAACCTTCATTTTGTTTAGTTGGAACACCACCTTACTCTGCATAGCCTCCTTAATGAATCTATCCAAGTTACTGTAAGATGATCCGCCAACATTAGTCGCTTCTTCAGCCTTCTTCTTCCACTCCTCAGATCTGCTCCTCAATTTCTTCCCTTTCTCCCCTTTTATCATATCCCGGACAAGAGCCTCAACTTCTTCGCGCTTCACATCATGATCCACCTCCACTCCGATCCCTCAATTCGTGCACGCATACTGACAATTCGCTTGTTGGTCAGCAAAGAAATGCTAATAGATTACCGCACGCCTTAACATACTGTTTCCATCATTGAACTCCACCCGCAGTGTATCAGAAATGCACCAACGGATCGGTGTGACAGCACTTCGGCTTGGGGGCACCAACTCACTAGCAAACCCCTATCCTTAGTTTCTTCCAAAAGTTCTTTAGGCAATATTCCCCAACCACAATATCAGGCCTAACCACCCATAAAAATGGGTGATTGCTATTTGCAAGGCCCCAGGCAAACTCTCTCAAGTGTTCCCCACTCATTACAGTCACGCTCCTGTAGTTCAAGTACATGACTGATTCAGGCTCTCTTCGGTCTAGCCACCGGAGAGACTCCGAGTTCTCTTTCCATAAGCTTGGATTTATTGAATTGATTTGAGTATCAGTCACGTGCCTTCTACATAGCAAGTGTTGTGGTCCTACTGTATACATGCGGGGGAAGAAATTTGACGCAATCGCCTCTAGAACTTCTTGTTCGAATTCATCAAAGGTGTTGAAGATGATCGCCAGAGACTTCAAGCGATTTTGCGCCTCTTCCCCCATGACGTGGTTGGTGGTTCGGTGGTGGCTCGGGAGGTCCTTCAACCGCATGTCTCTCATGCCCGGTATCCAATCGATAGCAGTGTCAAGAGTTCCATCACTCATGAAGTTCTCATCTGAAGATACATGAAATTTTGACATTTATTGGGTAGATTTCACAAATAAAAAAAAATATCAGATGCTTTAGCCTTGGTAGCTATGTGTCCATACGATATATTATTACCACAATCATTTGCCAAAACTTGCGTAGACTGCTCTGTCCCTAACTTTAGTTGTAAGGCTTGAAGGAGGTCAACATGGTGCGAGAAATAGATAGGGTGCACCATAGTTTTAAATAAAAGCGGTTATGTATCATATAGGTCTTACATAACAAAATTTCAGACATTTGATACCGTTATTTACATACATATCAACCGATACAGTCTGATACTAGCCGATATATGATCACATCACCGATACCGTTACATTTTCTGATACTGCGATTTAAAACCATGGGGCGCACAATTATAACCACATCTAGGCAATTGCTGATCAAAACAGAACTTGCGAACTGAGACTTTATTTTACAAGAAAAAATACGTTAGCCTCTTTTCATGTGTAACCTTTTTAAAAACATTTAGGGTGCATTCTTCTTGAATTTTTTGTTTAAAACTTTTTCCGGTATTTTCTTATTTTTCGCTACTTTTTTTTTTTTTGAGTTTTTCGTTGTAATTTTTGGAGTTAATCATTCATCTCGACGACACTTCAAAAATACCGAGAAAAATTAATATAAAATGATACTTTAGACAAAAAAGACAGCTGCTTGGTATTTTCTCATCTTTAGTGAACTTTTTTTTTCTTTTGATTATAATTTATTTTACTCTTTAGACTCCTCTTGTAGAGATGAATAGTTAATCCAAAAAATATTATGCAAATTTAACAAAAATTCAGAAAAGATGAACAAAATACACAAAACCAAAAAGTCAAAAAAGTTGAGGAGAATGGAGCCTTAAATCTGACCAAATGGAACTTAAGGGATGGGAAAATCCACTAATGAGAGGATCAAAAAAGGGACGATGTGGAGCACAAATAAATGGGATCGGCAGACAAATACATGTTCAACAAATAGAAATTAAATTACATTGTGTATATTATGACTTTGTCAATTTATCCTAACAAGTTTAAAAAGTACTCCATCAATTTGGTCCCTCATTGAATAGTTTTTAATATAGTCCAATTGATTCGGCAGTACGTGTGCCCCAAATTGAGAATTGACTACTCTCTTTTCTTTTCCTTTTTTATACGATATACATCAGCGGAGGTTAGTTAGATATTAGTATGTTAGTCAACGGAAGATTCAGAGGTATTCATAGTAGGGGTGGCAAATGAGCGGGTTTGGGCCAAAATGGGTAAGTTGCAAGTGGGTTGGGTATTTTAATGGATTATTGACCCATTTAGAACCCATTGATTATTAGTTCAATTACCCATACCAAACCCAACCCATTTATTTGAAATAAAACCTAACCTGCCCATTAACCCAATTACATACTATATACTAAAATTTAAAATGACTAAAATACCAATTTACACTAAAATGACCATATTACCCCTGTAAATCTAAATGACTAAAATACCCCTATATAACAATAATTGGTCTAATTACAAAGAAAGAAAGCTTCACTTCCCCCTTTCATTGGTTGGGTTTAGGGTTGGGTTTGTGCTGAATTGTATTGATCTGGGTTTTTAGGCCTTTTTAGGTGTGTGCTTGTCCCAATGGGTGTATTTCTAATTTAGGCTCAGCCTGTTGGGCCTATTTCAGTTCCTCCGTGTGGTTTGGAGAAGAGGGTCTTGGATGGTCAGGCCGGTGTATCCAAGCTCCTATTATCGCTGTAACTTTGTGTTTATGAGTTAATGAAATTATTTTTTGTTGATCATAAAAAAAAACAGTGTTGTCGTGAGCTTCGTTTATATAATGCGAAAAATTAATTATGTCGTCACACCAAAAAAGTTCTGGACAATAAATACACAAAAAACATTAGTTCCAATTTTCAATGTGCTTCATCAATCTTCACTTAAGCTGCACATTTTCTCAGTATTATGAGTTTCAAGGGGTGATTGTTTTTTGAAGATGAAAAGATAAAATTTACAATTCCAAAAAAAAAAATGACGATGAGATATTTGGGAAGAAGAGAGAAAAAAGGGACAGACAGTTTTGAGATTCAAAGAGAGAGAGAGAGAGATTAAAGTAGGAGAGAGAAGATGCAAAGAGACAGAAGTAAATTTGACGAAAAGCGCGGATCAAAAAAAAAAATTCACAAAAAGCAATCTGCCATTACATGTCGGAGGGTTTTTTTTTTTAATGGGAGTATATTAGTGATTTATTGAGTCATTTACGTGGACTCGTTAAGACCCAATTAATAAATGGGTTGAATGGGTTGAACCCTCAACCCATTCTGACCCAACTAATAAATGGGTTGGGTTGGGTTTATTTTTTAATAGATGGGTTTGGGTTTCTTAATGGGTTTGGGTTCAATTTGCCACCCCTAATTCATAGCCTTGAACCCCAAACATGTTCTCCGTGGAACTCGAACTCAGGTCATCACTGAGGAGAAAAATGAGACAACCAAATTAACTACTTTATAAGGGGCAAAAGTGTGATGACAAAAAGAATCTAACTTCTCTCCAATCGCAAAGATTATTCATTGCTGCAGTGGCAAGGACACGTGGTGATGTTGAGACATCATCATATGTCCTTGCCCATAAGGCAATGCGGGGCGTTCCAATTTCCTAAAAAAGTAACTTTTAGAAAAAGAATGTAATTTCAAGCTCAAAAATTATGTGTTTACTCAAATGATTTTCCTACCAATATGGATCTTGTTTGATAAAAATCATTAAGATCTTTTAAACGGTTGAAAAAAAATTGAAATATTATTTTTTATTTTTATTATATTTGAATTTAAAATTACCTTTTTTTTAAAACATCTTCAAATTGACTCACCAGGACGTTTTAAAAAATCCCCTGTCCCTTAATTTTAGCTATAAAATGTTGTGTCGTTTTTAATATAAAGTACTTTCATGCTGAACTATTAAACTTTTTTCGGACCAATGTCAACAACTAATTGAAATCTTCTAAATGATGCAAACATTTTAAATATTATTATACACATAAGCCAGTTATCATTTCAGCGAAAAAATTGCACGATTATTCAGAAGAGATTCAAATTATACTTAGGACGGAAAGAGTTAAATAAATTGGGAGTCCTACAATACTGAGACCAACATATTTTAAATTGGGTCGTCAATTGAACTAGAGAAAAATCAATTGGGCTAGCTGAGTTGGTCACATCTCTTGCATGTTAGTTCGAGTCTTCCCACCTGCATAGCAGTGTTCTTCCGTTTAGATTATTAAGAAAAGTGTGATGAAATTGTACTGTGCCCAAAACATTTTTTTTTTTCCTCACACTTTCTTTCTAAACCATAGGAATTTTTTTTTAATTTTACTTTCATTTCTTTTGTTTTCCATAGGTTCCAAATACACCGTCAACATGCTGGGCCCCATAATTTGTCATATACAAAAGAATTTTAATATGAGTTACAAATCTGGACCACTTTACCACACGTTTTTTTCTCATTTATGACAACAAGCCCAGAACTCATCTCTCTTTCATGAAAAGAAAATTTCACCAATAGCCTCAATTTCTCATTTTACCAAATATTAATTTAACATAAATCTTTTTTTTGTACGTTAAATTTTTTGTTGTTGTGGTCAAGGGCGGAGGCACATGGGTACAAGGGAGGACGGCCAACCCCACTGGCTACCTAATTTCTCTTGGGATAGGTATATTTTTTACCCCATTTTTACTAATTTGATCCCAAATTTTCATAGGAATAGGCATAATTTAGCTATTTTGACCCTATAAAAAATCTCTAAATTGCCCCAACTTGTTTTTAAGTACATAGAAATCCCAAGCGTTTTCTTCTTTTCGAGAGTTGATAGTGCTAGAAATGAGACTATATGTATTATTTTTCAAATATAACAAGTCTTTTGAGGCCAATTATGAGGCAAAAATGAATTATAAGTGCATATCGATCTTATAATTAACCTTTTAATTTAGTGATTTTTGGACTTGTGTCTAGAAAAAATATATTGCGTATGAATCTAATTTTTGACACCACTAACCAAAATTCCTGGTTCCGCCCCTAGTTGTGCTACGACCTAAGTAAGTCACATAAAGAGCGGGCGGGCGGAAAGCGTGTCTTAAAAACCTCCAAAACAACTGAAGTTCATGAGTGCGAATATTAAGAGCGCAGAACGAGAATCGAAAGCGCGAGTGAAACTATTTTGAAGAATTATGTAACTATGGTTATGATCCTTTCGTATATGAAATTCTGGTTCGGTACTTCCGTCTCCGTAAAGTAGATTGGCCGGTGACTTATTAAGATGGGCCTGAAGTCACGGCCATTTCGAAGCCTGGATATTTAGGTCAGCCAAGGCCTTATGGCCCTTTTCTTACTTAGCCCACCTTACTCACTGCCTTCAACATATGGATCGAGTCACGGGTTCGGGCTAGTTAGAAGAGTCCGTCACGAAACGACAAAAGGCCCCAATGGCGAACTCGTAAAATCCAACAAAAGTGTTCTTCTAAATCGGAAAATGGTAAAGTCACCGACGGTGGCTGCACTGAGTTTTAGATTCATATTCATTTGAAGAACAAAGAAACTTAACAAAGACGACACTAAAAGAAAATGAAAAAAAAAGAGTAAATTAATTAATCAAATTCTGATACTGTAGTCGTTTAGAGCAACCACCTTTGGTTCGAGCTAGTGGCCCTACAAAAGGAAACGAAACTAGTGAAGAGGCACTTGCTAAGCGGCATGACTGGCACGCAAAACCCACCATGGGTCTTGCATGAAAAATTCGAGCCTTTAAATAATTTTAAAAAAACATCGAGTGACCCCAATAAAAATCAGCTGAATTTAATAAGTGTTTGATTCAATCTTTTCATTTTTTATTTAGATTTCAGGTTCAATCTGAATGAAAAATGGGAAGATTAGATCAAGCATTTACACTCATCCAATTGAACTGATTTTTGCTTTGCGCCACTCTTTTATTTTTCTAAAATTATTGAACAGCTCAAATTTTTCGTACGGAACTCAAAGTGGGTTTCGCTTGCCGGACGATGCACCCAAACTCAGTGGCCATAGAAGGGTTCGTTCTAAATACATCCCCTAAATATTTTGGTACTCCCACTGCAGCTTTACATTTACGTCGACAAAAACCTTTATGATGAGGATTTTGGTGTAAATGGGAATTTCATAAAGGTGTTTTTGGAATCTCCCAAAAACGTTCCAAGGAACCAGTTTAAATTTGAAATATCTAAAGGGTTATATAATGTCGTCACTTAAGATCTACTAATTGGAGATACAAACGTCATACTATTCATAAAATGTCTCGTTTGAGCATCTACATCAGACTCTTTAAATTTTGGACCAAATTATACTTTAAAAACTCACTTTATTACTTTAGCTACCCACTTTTAAAATGTCTACTGCATCAGACTCTCTATATTAAAGCTATTCCATTAAAAATATTATTTACTTTCACTATCTTCTCAATTAAATATTTTCTGCCAAGAGTCGTGTTTGGGGCACAACAAAAGGGTAAAAAATTGATAATTTTTGAAAATATCTAATGCATGAGACTCTCTATATTAAAGCTATTCCATTAAAAATATTGTTTACTTTCACTATCTTCCCAATTAAATATTTCTTGCCAAGAGTAGTGTTTGGGGCACAACAAAAGGGCAAAAAATTGATAATTGGAGATACAAACGTCATACTATTCATAAAATGTCTCGTTTGAGCATCTGCATCAGACTCTTTAAATTTTGGACCAAATTATACTTTAAAAACTCACTTTATTACTTTAGCTACCCACTTTTAAAATGTCTACTGCATCAGACTCTCTATATTAAAGCTATTCCATTAAAAATATTGTTTACTTTCACTATCTTCTCAATTAAATATTTTCTGCCAAGAGTCTTGTTTGGGGCACAACAAAAGGGCAAAAAATTGATAATTTTTGAAAATATCTACTGCATGAGACTCTCTATATTAAAGCTATTCCATTAAAAATATTGTTTACTTTCACTATCTTCCCAATTAAATATTTCCTGCCAAGAGTCGTGTTTGGGGCACAACAAAAGGGCAAAAAATTGATAGTTTTTGCGGGACCTATTATGGATCCTACAAAGATGATTCGAACCGTCGTTCATTCTTAAAATATTTTTTATAGGTTTCTAAAAAAATTAGTTCAATTCGATGTCAGTAAGGACTGTTTTAGAATTCGCAATGCGTCCTACGGGTTCAATTAAAAAAAAAAGAAGAAGTGGGAGAGACAAAGTACCAGTTTAGAAACTAATAAAATACCCTTAACGGATGAATAGTGACTCGCCTAAGATAAAGATGGACTGTTGCAAACTTTAAATTTTGACAAGTGGTCCCCACCAATGAAGAGGCTGATGTGTGGCCAATTGACTGCATTGGCTCGTTACTATAGCTTTGGGGGAAAGAAGCTAGTGTGACTTGGATGCTCTTAAAGGTAAAAAAAAAAAACACCCAAAAAATATCTATAATATTCACATTGATAAGTTGCAAAAAAAGGGATAATACTATATAAAATTTATAATCCCGGGCATTTAGTCGTATCGCAATGAAAGGGAGTGTAAGAGGACGGGTGTGCTTCTGCAGTTCTTTCTTCCAAATTCTCTCAATATATTAATAATTTCAAGGGTATTTCAAACATAGCTAAGATTTATTAGTCTACACGGAACCGGGCAACCTAGAGTTCACTAGTCGTGCACAATTCAAACCGTATGAAAAGTGTTCTTAGTGGCCTAGATTTAGGTTTCGTTCGGCTAAATAAATCAACTGATTTATTTTTTTGGTTTTATTTAAAAAAATTTCGTATTTCTTAGTTTTTCGTCAATTTGTTAGGGATTATTGAATCGTCATGACAAGAGGAATCTAAAAAGTAAAAAATTACGATCGAAACCTAATTTTTTTGAATAAAGACAAAAATAAGCCAATAAGCAAATTTTTTCTTCTTTATTTCAAAAAATTTGGATTTCGATCATAATTTTTTACCTTTTAGATTCCTCTCGTCATGACGATACAATAATTCTCAAAAAATTGACGAAAAACTAACAAATACAAAAAAAAAATTGAATAATGACAAAAAAATAAGCTAGTTGGCTTATTTAGCCGAATGGAGCACTAAAAGTATTTACATGTAAGATACTTTTGAAATTTAGATCACTGATTGTAGAGATAAAAGATTCAAAAGTACTTTTAATGGTCCAATTTCGCTAAAAATGCCTAATTGAGTACTTCCTCCGTGCGTATAAAAAAAAAGAAGAAGTACTTCCTCTATCCCTAAATAAATATTCGAACCGCAAATTTAGGTCTCTAAAAAAATGCATTCTTTTGTTTAAAAAATTAAATTTTTTTCCACAAATCAATCGATATTGATGAGTTCTTTCAAGTTGTGATTTTTTTTAAATTTTTTAACAAAAGAATGATTTTTTTTTTAAAGCCTAAGCTTGCAGGCCAGACATTTATTTAGACGCAAAGAAAGTAATACTTTTTGAAATCTAAAGAGAAATGAATGGCTCAAATTGCGCACTACACAATCCCTAGATCTTGTTTACACTTCCAAAACCTTATAGCATCCCCATTGTAATAAGCAAATGGGTGTGAATAAATAAATTTAACAACAATGCTTAAAAAAATACCTCACATTGTAATAACTAAATTTACAAGTCTTTTAGAACCAAATTCCACACATTCCATAACCAAGCTTAAAACTCAATAACTCAAAAACACCTTACATTGAAATCGTCTCATCGAGACGAATAATTTGGTGTGGTCAGGTGTGTGATTGAAACTCGTTTGTGATTGGACAAATGTGCATTGTGTATTGTGGGGTTTTTTTTTGGTTTAGAATGCAAAAATAATCAATGTAGAGATAGAGATTGTTAAATTTGATTATAAACTAAATGAATAATCAAATGCTGACGGACACATTTTGATTATTAATTTTAAAAGTTTTTCATCCCAAAATTAGCATCCTATGCCCACCTATGATTGGAGGGCATTGCAACAAATTACTTCCAAATAAACAACGCCTGAGAGTAGTCGCGAAACGAGCTTCGTGCTGAAGACCAGACACACATACATACTACTACTAGCAACGAAGGTGAAACACCACTACTCTACTATCCATTCAAACATTTTAAAAAATACGGAGTATCAATTAAAATGAAATGGTAAAAAAAAGATTCTAATAAACGAAGACGACGAGAGAGAGAGAGAGAGAGAGAGAGACGAAAACCCTAATAAACTTCGCCTACCCCTTTTTAAATACAGAGGCATGGAGGGACTTGATACTGTTTGAACAAAATAAACTGAAATCTGCAAAAATCATGCCTTCGGAGGCGGAATTAACATGGACGACTTGGGAAGAGCTGTTGCTGGCGTGCGCCGTGAAGCGCCACGGAACCAAGGACTGGGGCTCTGTCGCCATGGAACTACAGGCTCGAAGCTCTCTCTCTCTCCTCTTCACCTCCCAAGTCTGCAAAAACAAATACGACGACCTTAGACGCCGTTTCACGGAAAAAGAAACCGACGATGTCGTCGATACTATTCCCTGGCTCGAGGAGTTGCGAAAACTCCGAGTTTCTGAGCTTAAACAGGAGGTTCACCGATACGATCTTTCGATCCAGTAAATTAATCTCCTCGTGCTCTTAAAATTCAAATTTTTCGTATAAATATAATTAACAGATATATTTATTTAGGATTATTTAGATATATTAATAGAAATTTACGAGTTATTTTTTACGTGGAATAACGACAAGTAATTTACGTCTGGATCTGACAGAGCCCGATCTGCTTATTCAACAGGTCGTTACAGCTGAAGGTGAAGAGCTTGGAGGAAGAACGCGAACGGAGCTTGAAGGAGAACGAAAACGACGACGGAGAACCAGATCTGGGAAAGAATTTGGAGGAGAGATCAGCAAATGAAAAAAACGATGACGCAAGGGCGCCGGAGCTCGCCGTCGGCGACGTCTCCGACAGAGAGAACCGATCGTTCAACGAGTCTTGCTCGACGGCGAACCGGCCCGCCGGATTGGAAGGACGTGCAGAGCCGGAACCGGTGGGGACCAGTGGGTTCAAGCCGGATCCGGTCTCGAGTGACTCGAAACCGGCCAGTGAGGACTCCTACAACGATAGCTCCAGCACGGTGGCTGCTAAACAAGCGGCGGCGGCGAAGGTGAGTCGGGAGAAGAAAGGTGGTGAGTTAGCCGGGTTACGAGACTCGGTAGAGGGGTCGAAGGATGGGGTGAAGGAGAGCAGCGACGTGCAGAGCTCGGCGAGTTTGACCAGGAAACGACGCCGTGAGAAGGAAGTTTCCGGTGGTGGCAAGCCGGTGGTGTCTCCCGCCACCATCAAAAGGGAAGGCGTGAAATCAGAGCCGTTGGTTGGGCTTTTAGATATTATCCGATCGCATAAACACGGCTCGATGTTTGAGCGCCGGCTTGAATACCAGGTAAATATCCAGTACTATTGTCGTTCTATTTTCCAGAGTGCATCAGTTTAGCGTGATCTAATATGCACCGTTGATCGGTTTTGTGGTTAATCATTGACCGGACATTAATCGGGACCACGCTGGACCTCAAAAATATCATTTGATGGTTGAGATACGAGGTTGATCAAACGGTAAATAACAAGCTAATGACGTGGATGTGGTAATAGACATAATGGTCCAAATTTAAAGATATACCGTAGAATAAATTTTTTACACTGCCGGTGTAAATATTTATTTTCTATAAATCAATTACATTATGCCACTTTATAAAACAGTGGTCTCAATCAATAAAACATGATAACATTGCGCAATATTGTAATTGATTTGAAAAAAACAAATATTTTCACCGACGGTATAAATAATTCCGTAAGATATACTACTATTTTCCTCTTATCTCTTTCAAAATCTGTGCAAAAGAGTTGGGAAATGATACAGTATTATTTTCTGAAATGGAGTATATTTGACTTCTTGTATTTTCCCATTTTTAGTTTAAGCTCATAGGTAAACTAAACTTTTTCGGATTATTTATTGGACTTTTTATGCGTACAGTTGACTACAATGCTAAAAGGACTGATGGGGTTTGAACGTATGGGCACGGGGGAAGCAGGGGGCTGCTGTCCCCTTGGGACAGCACGGCTGCCCCATTCTGGGCCCACTCCGGTTTCGCTCAGATGATCGGAATCGTTCACTTTGTAGAGCTCGTCGAGTAGAATTACCACGCAAAAAATCAGCTTAATTGGATATCGTTAAATGCCTAATCAGAGCCCATATAACTCTCGGTCCATGGGTTACAGTGGATTTGATCCAGTGTTTCGGGTCCATTCTTTTCAACATAAAAAGGTTCCGATCAGGCACTTAACGATGTCCAATTAAGCTGATTTTTTTGCATAGTTGTTCTACTCGACGAGTTCTACAAAGTGAACGATTCCGATCATCGGAGCGAGACCAGAATGGGCCCAGAAACTGAGCCCAGCAGCACGCTGCTGTCCCAAGGAGACAGCAGCCCCCGCCTCCGGGCACGGGGGCTCCTTCCGAAATTCCGAACGAATAATTCGAGTCGTTTATATAACTAAATTTTTTCGGATTATTTATTGGACTTTTTATGCGTACAGTTGACTATAATGCTAACAGGACTGATGGGGTTTGAACGTATGGGCACGGGGGCTCATTTTGAGATTCCGTGCAAATAATTCGAGTCGTTTATATAATAATTAAAAGAAAAATTGAATGAACTTGTGAATAATCAGCTCAATCTAATGAAATCTGAATGAGAAAATAAAAGATTGGATTGAATACCTACACATATCAAATTCAGTTGATATTTCACAGGCCCACTCAATTTTTTTAAATTATTAAATAGCTCGAATCATCCGTGCGAAATTCGGTGTGAGCCCCGCTTACCCGTCGGTATAGTTGTGGACCTTGTGGTCAGTACTTATAGTCAAGCTCGATAAGATAAGAAATTCGAGAACTACTACTCCATTTCGGTTTGCATTTAGGTAGTGTTCCAGTTTATTCCCTTTAAAAAAATACTTATTTTTAATTTTCAAGATTAAAAATAATATGCTTACTGAAATCAAAAAATATATTATATGAATTTTGTTTGATAGATTTCGATAAGATCTATTAAATCCTATAAAAAAAATTTAAAAATTATTTTCGTAAACCCATTATTTTTAAGTTTGAAAATATATTATTATTTTTTAAGTACTTATTTTGAAATGTGGAACACGGCCGGTTACTTTAATAAATTCATTATTTTTAAGTTTAAAATATATTATTATTTTTTAAGTACTTATTTTGAAATGTGGAACACGGCCAGTTACTTTAATAAATTTATTATTTTTAAGTTTGAAAATATATTATTATTTTTTAAGTACTTATTTTGAAATGTGAAACACGGCTAGTTACTTTAATGCATTTCGTGGTAGTTTAAATTTCCCAGTAGTTTTTTTTTTTTCTGAACCTTCTAAGTTCTAGGAGTCGACTTCTTATTCTCAGGACACTTCAAAACTAATAAGTCTTTTATTTCAATGCATGCTTTATTTTTTTTTCAAATTTGGAGCAAATTGTGACTCCAACTCATCCTTTGTTTTCTCCTCCATTACAGATTTAATTATATGGAGGATCTCCTCCATTTCACTATTTACGTTTTCAAATCCCATTTTTATCCCCATGAGCATTTGACACTAAATTTATATACCAAGCATGACCTTCATACATTTTATTGTATTTTAATAAAAATTTCTATAACTTTTAATATGTAAATTCACTATTCATAAAGTTGGAGTCGTTGAAAAGATAATGATGATATCTTTACAATATTCACTATTCATACATTTTATTGTATTTTAGTTGTGTGTTGTGTTTTACACAACCGTTGTGTGTGTAGCACTTTTGATTTTTGATAGAAGATGATTTTTACACTGCCTTTTTGATACATGCACTTATTTTCTTCTCTTGTAGTGGAATAATCACATAGAAAAGTTGCACTAGAAAACAAAGAATACAATATATATATATATATATATCAAAACGGAAAGTGTGAAAATCATTGCTCTTTTTGAATTTCAAAAGTAAAAATTCTTTAATTAATTCATTGCTCTTTTTGAATTAGAGGATTAGATTGGATATTCTAGCTTAACATAACTCAGTTAGTTTATGTGCATCTTGATGAATTTTTAGCAGACAACAGTTCCTAGTGAATATAACTATCTAAAGTTTCGAATGGATTGCCCCACAATAGTTATTAGCAACTAAGAGGTTTTGAATTTAAGAGGACCAACTAGCACCTAAGTCAAGGCCCAAACCATGTCTGTAATGGCAAATCTAGGTAAGATTTACGAACATTAATGCGTCGTAGTTTTTCCATGATAAAGAGGTAGTTTGCCTGGCCTCGTTCCAGAACACTTTCTTAAAAAATAGGTATTTATTTCACATTTTCAAACTCAAATAAAATGTAAATGAAAAATAGTTTTTCAATTTTTTTTGCGCCGTATTATTGAGATCTATCAAACAAGATTCATATTGATAGAAAAATTATTTGCGTAAACACATGATTTTTGAACTTAAAATTGTCTTCTAAAAAAATAAGTACATATTTTCCTTTCGAGAATGGGTTAATGCCTCTTTTGGAATTTTTTTTTGTCTTTACTCAATTTTTTTTGGCTACTGATTTTGCCATTCTATTTTTTGTTAATGTCACTCACCTGCAAAAATACACCTTGCAGAGAAGTGGCGTTAACAAAAAAGAGAGTAACAAAATCATTTCTTTTTTTTTTCTTTGTAAGTTTTGCATCAAATTTTTTTTTTTTTTGTGAATTATTTGTTCGGATCGACGAGAGTTGTAAAAAGTTATGATTAAAACCTTAAAAAGTTCTCAAAGAAAAAATTATTCAAAACATTTTGGATTATTTTTTACTTCTCTAATTTTTTCCTATTTTTGTTCATATTTTTTAATTTCTCTTTTTAAGAAATATTAATAATCTACAAAAGTTTGATGCAGAACAAGAATAATTTTAAATGAAAAAAAAAAATCGAAATACAGAGTTAGACCAAACAACTTCTTTTATATATACTATTATGTGAACTTCGCCAGCCCACAAGTCCACTTATTAATTTTGTAAAGTCTCACGTCTATTTTAGGGTACCTTAGGGCTTAGGCAATTTTATAAGATTTTAGGATGCACTTTTTTATTATAGGGTAGGGTACCCTAGGGTGGATAGATTATCCTAACATAGGGTATCATAGAATTTAGGTACTTTCATAGAGTTTTAGAGTGCAACTTTATTTTTTGACATAAAAGAAAGAAGAAGAAAAAAATACCAGAATGGAAAATCATCGTGCAGTCCGCCGTGGGCCCTCGATACACAGTGCACCGGATTGCGGCCCTAATATAGATGCCTCTTTCTTGCTTATGGGCCACATTCGTTAGTAAATTGCTACTTGCCTCCCTTTCAGATTAAAAATAGTTACTACTTTCGTGCACAGTTTTTAAATATATTAAAAATCTTAATCAGTTCTTTGATTGAACAGAGAAAAATACAGTTCTTTAATTTGGTGTCAACAAATTCAAAAATATCATGCACGAAGTACATTATTTTTTGTCCAAAAATTGCACGTTTTATCGTCGTGAGCTATCATTTCGGAACATAGGGTACTCGACAATGGCAGAAAAAATTTACCTTAGCTACCCGAGGCATGAGCTCAATTATTAATGTTCATCATCATCGTTTGTATTTGTTTTTTTGTACGTTTAGGAATGAAAATTCGTTGTTAAAAGATTTTGAAAACTTTCATCGCGCACATCTCCTTTTAGATACATTTTTACTGTCGTGCAAAAAGAATTTCCCAAAGTTAAATGTTTTTTCGAAAAACCTAAGTGATTAAATAGGAGTCAATGGAATCACTTAAATTACACAAAGAGGGATGTGAGACCTTCATATGTTGCACCCTACTACATTTTGCTAGAGATCGAGATAAAAAGTAGATTGCGCACAGTGTCACACAAATGTTGTCACATTTTCAATTGATAGAAAAAGTAGTCAGACACCCAGCCATGGGTTGCCTTAGTGGTAAGGACAAATTTGCCTTTGCAACATGGCAAGGTTCGATCACCTCCGAAAGCAACCATGATTTAAGTGGGAGACCGTGGTGGTAGGTTGTTATGCTAGTATTTCTCGAGAATTTAGTTGAAGTGCACGTAAGTTGATCCGGAAACCTCGGTTAGCCAAAAATAAAAAGTAGTGAGAGCACATTATGTGAGACCCACTTGTTTCTGTCTGCTTAAGAGTTATTCAGAGTAATAAATTTATGCCTTTCCAAATGACAAGGTATAGATTGTTGATTGCATATGGATATGGTCATGGATTAAAGTTTATTTTTTCCGCTTAATGACTTGGCTGGCAAAGGATATCAAATAGACTGCGCGCAGTGTCCCACTAATGTTGTCACATTTTCAATTGATAGACAATTGTAGTGAGACACCCGGCTATGAGTTGCCCCAGTGCTGAGGGCAAATTTGCGCTTGCAATATGGCAGGATTCGATATTTCGATCCCCTCCGAAAGCAAACCATGATTTAAGTAGGGGGCCGTGGTGGTGGATTTTCGTGCTAGTATTCCCTAAGAATTTAATTGAAGTCCACGTAAGTTGGCCTAGACACCTCGATTACCAAAAAAAAAAAAGTAGTGAGACCCACTTGTTTCTGTCTGCTTAAGAGTTAGTCAGAAATAATAAATGTATTCCTTTCCAAATGACAAGGTATAGGTTGTTGCGGAATCATTTACTTTAAGTTGATTGAGTGCATATGGATATGGTCATGGATTATAGTTTATTTTTTCCGCCTAATGACTTGGGCTGGCAAAGGATATCGAATAAACTTGGAAACGCAGAGGAGAGAAGATTTTATTTTTTGATCTCACGGAGAAAAGTTGCTTGTTTCGCTAAGATTCGTGGGTTTTTTCTTATTATGTTCTTATTCAAAAAAAATTTCGTATTTGACTTTTTGGGCTTAATTTGTCTTGGATATTTTGAAATATATTTGGGTATAAGTTGTGATTTTTTACTTTTCGATTCGTCTTGATGAGATGAATCAATTATCCATAAAAGCATAGCTTAAAACTAACAAATACGAAGTAAAAATTTGAATAAGAACAAAACATGAAAAAATTCAAAAAGCGTTTTGATTTCTTGGTGAATTGTAAAACTACGGTGAATAATATCAAATCGTGGGCCTCATCAAAATGCCACAAGCTTGGTAATTGATAAAATACCACTCGCAAGTTTATGAATGGCAAATCTTAATAAGAGCGATTAGTTTTGGGTAGTGATTTTGCCACACCATTTTTTATAATGTCACACCCTGCAAGTGTATTTTTTGGTGCAAAAATACACTTGCAGGGTGTGGCATTATTAAAAAATGGTGTGGCAAAATCATTTCCCTTATTTTTTCCCCCTATATTAAATTTCTCCAAAAGACTCACATATGAATACTGTGCCTTTTTAATACAGTGAATGTTTTTTCCCCGAGAACCAACTTGTATTTAGATCTTGTTCGTTTAGGGATTTTAGATTTTGGATTCTAATCACTAATCTATTTCTCTCCAATCATTACTCTATTTTTCTATACACTTATTATCTATAAATTCAAATCTAAAATTCCAAAACGAACGGGTATGAATCCTATGCATGGGAGAAAAAAAGAAAATCTATTAAATAGTTTAATGTTATTTATAACTACGAGTAAAATCTTTTTATATTATTTAGCCCTCATTATTTATAATTTATAGCTCTCTTCTCGAAACTTTTCAAGAACTTTGGGTTCCCCTTTGGGGGAGGTTGCTTTAGGGTTCCAGAACTTCCTCTTGCATATCCCTCGAGTTAGATTCAGCCGTCGTCCTCTCTAGCAAACGTTGTTTTACGGTGTCTATCGGCAGATCTGTTGATGTTGGCATTGATTGTGAAGACCGAATAATGGGGGTTTTATTTTCTTTGTTTTGTTCTTCTCCTCCCTTTTGTGGAGCGTTTCTCTCCGATTTCTTGCCATGAGTCTTTCTCCCGGCTGGATTTCCCCAATCCGGTGTTGTCCTCCCCAGGTTTTTGTCTCCATAGATCTAGTGAAAATAAAGCTGTATTGGTTTGTTTTCGGGGGATTTGTTGAGGGTTTCATTCGTTGGTTTTGGGATCCAGTTGTCGGAATGCTTCATGTGCCCGCCGTGGTTGCGAGGGCTTGCCAGCTATCCTAGATGCCAACATTTTCGTCTAAGAGGTTGATGATGGCTAATAATCAAGGAATCGCCATGTTAGTTTGTGAGATTCTGGAGGTAAAAGCTTGTGAATCTAGACTTCCCGGTTTCCCGATTATTGTCTCTATTTGGGATAAATAACCCTCTTTGGTTGGTTGATGTATGCTTATTTCGTATCAATTAAATCTACTACCATTTTGGGCCAAAAAAAAAAACACAAAGAACTAACAAACTGTTTTTTTTTTTAGCATCGAACTAACAAACTGTTTGGAACAACTGCAGATTCACAGGGACGAGTACAAGAACATGGTCCGAACCCATATGGATCTCGAAACAATCCGAACCAGACTCGAAAACGGTTCCTACTCTTATTGCACCACCAAATTCTACCGTGACCTCCTTCTCCTCTTCACCAATGCTATAGTCTTCTTCCCCAGAGCATCCATTGAATCTGTCACAGCCCATGAACTTCGTGACCTCGTTCTGGAAGAAGTAAAGAAACAGAAATCAACCCAAAGATCCCATTCTTCTTCACCAGACCCGGCTCCATCGAACCCAACCTCACTCGAAACCAAACCCGACCCGCGAAAACCCGAGTCATTGTTGGCGAAGGACAAGTCTTCCGGTCCCATACTGGTATGCCGCAAACGCAGTTCCATCTCAGCGAAAACTTCACAACCGACAGACGGAAAACCGAATCTCAATCCCAACGCACCTGCGAAAAATTCGTCGAATTTGAAGGGAGAGGAGAGTCGAAAAACGAACGAGAGGCCCGCGACGGGCACGAGAAGCACGAGGAGCAACAAGGGCAGCCAAACGATCACAAGTCCTCCCGATTCGAAAACCAATTCTTTGGCGGGTAAAGCAGGGAATGTAATGCGAAACGACAAGAAGAAGAAGAAGAAGAACGAGGTGGCTGCGGCGGCGGTGAAGAAGCAAGGGGCGGCGGATTTCTTGAGGAGGATTAAGAGGAATTCGCCGTTGAAAAGCGGGGGAGGCGAGGGTAATAGTGGTGGCGGGAGGCGAGAAAATATGAAGAGAGGGGATGGAAAGAAAGAGACTCCGTTGGTGAAGCCAGGCGGCAGCAGGAAGCGGAGGAAGGAGGAGAGCAGCCCATTAAAGCAGCGAGGAGCTGGAAGGCCATCTAGGAAAGGGCCGGCGGAGGGAGGTGGGAGAAAGCGGGGGAGGGAAGGCGGGGGAGCGGAGGCGGGTTCGAAACAGACTAGGAAACGGTCGAGGAGGTGAGAAATATTGGGTTAGCCCGTCCGGACACCTGAGATATTCAACAGAAAATTAGCTGTGGGTTATGTAAATTTCTTGTAGGATCTTCTTGTGATACGTACTCCTCTGTTAGGCTCGATCTGTATTAAATTATTTATATTTTCTTTGTACCAGAGGATGAAGTGAAGTTTTGGTATGCATCATGATCACCAGAAATATTAGCTTTACGGCAAAATCTTACAAAACCTCACACGTCAGCATTGAGGCCCACCATTTCACCCAGAAAATTGTGAAATGGTAGGCGTGGGTCCCAGTGCTGACGTGTAAGTATGTTGTAAGATTTTGTTGTAAGCTTAACATATTTGGTCATAAAAATTATGCTACGAATATAGAACTCAAATATATAATATTGTATAGAAATTGCAATTGTAAGAGCTCCTCCATTATAATATGCAAAAAAAGTATATATATATATTTTTTGATCTGTTGCCAAAAAACTACATGTACACCAATTATGTGGGTGTTTGAGGGGAAGTATAAAGTGAGATTATGAGATACAACACACGATTTGTTACTCAAGGTTTCTCGAGGAGGCCTGAAATTGATTACAAGGAGATGTTCAATCGAGAGTGGTATAATCGACCCAAGATTTGTTGGAGAGAGAGAGAGAGAGAGAGAGAGGGGATCCTATTTGTCCATGTGTTTTTATCAAGAAAACCAGAATTTGAATTTGCTTTCATTGCTGTTCATGTCGATAATTTTAAAGATTTGTACGAACTCGAGACGAGCTCATTAAAAGCCGCAGATTCCCCAAGATAGAATTTAAACGTGAGCGCTTTTGGTAAAATAAAATTTTGCCCCAGCCTAGAGATCAAGCATTTGTCAGACCAAGTTCTTGCACATCAAGTGACATACTAAGGGAAGATCCTGAAGCACTTTCATATGGACAAGGCTCCAAGTCTTTGAGAGCTCTATGGTAGTTCCACCGGCCAGTTGATGTAAACACTTGTCTTCTTCATACTCAAGAAGATCCTTAAGTGCTATTGATGCCATACTGCTTGTTGTGCCGAACACGAAATTGAGAATATAATAAATCAACAAGCGATAAACAAGAACACAAGGATATACGTGGTTCCGTTCAAGCACAAAGCAAGAACGTACTCCACGGGGAAAAGAGCAAGAGGATTCACTATAAACGGGGAGAGAAACAAAGAGCCGGCTATACCCGTAACTCTAATTGAAGCACCAAACAGATATCTAGGGACAAATCTCTGGTGGAACCCAAAAGGGAGACACAAACCCTTGGTGGAACCCTAAGAGCATAAACAAAACCCTAATATCTAAGCCCTTGAACAAAAGACCATAACCCTAGGAACCCCCAAGGTCCCTATTTATAGAAAAACACTAAATAAACCTAAACCAAATAGGAAAAGGAATCCTAGTCAATTTAGGAATTCTAGTCAATTTCCAACAAATCTCCACCTTGACTTGAATTCCATCGAATTCAACACTATAGGCAATCCTCTCCTTTAATCGCTCATCTCCCCCAAAAGCCCCCCCACGGGGCCATCACCAACGGCACAAACGAGTAAGGCTCAAGCACACCTGCTTGACCTTGTAAACGCGACTCAGGAAACCCAGCCGCACATGCCTCCAAATTGAGCCTCTATCTTCCAACGGGCACCTCCCACCCAACGCATCCCTCCCGAATGCACTCGAAGATCTGCTCAAACTCCACACGGAGTTAATTACCGACTCTACCACAGAGTTAAAAACCCAACACTGAGTCAACCTCGAATTCACCGATGAAGAACCCAAAGATGTAGCACCCACAATCGTACTACCATCAAGCACATAGAGGTTATTCGATTTCCGACCCTTCATCAAAACACGAGCACCCTTCAAAACCCTCAAGACTCCACCTTCAGCGGTATGCTTCCAACCCAAAGAGTCAAGAGTACCCAAAGAGATAAGGTTCCTCTTCAAATCTGGTATATGTCGAACACCAAACAACGTCCTCACAAACCCATCATGCATTCTGACTTTAATTGTTCCAATCCCAACAATTCTACAGGACATGTTATTCCCCATAAGAACTGTACCACAGCTGACCGATTCATAAGTATCGAACCAATCTTTATTCGGACACATGTGGTAAGAACATCCGGAGTCCAGAATCCATTCGTTATTCGAACAGACATCACCGACACTCACAGAAAGAACCATAAGTGAATCGTCGGAATCTTCTTCAACAATACCAGCAACAACCTTCTCTTCAAAATTATCCTTATTTTTCAACCTAGGACAATTTCTCACCATGTGCCCATATTTCCTACAGTAAAAACACTTTACTTCCTGATTTGTGGAACGAGAGCCAGAAACCCCTCTACTGCCATAATCCCTCTCAGAAGTTCTTCCTTGCACCATCAAACCCTGAGCATCAAAATCACCACCCTCACCGGATACTTTTTTCCTCAATTCTTTCGAATACAAACTAGACTTAACGTCCTCCATGGAAATCGTATCCCTCCCGTAAAGTAGGGTAGTAACAAAATGCTCATAAGATGCAGGCAAAGAACATAACACAATAAGGGCTTGATCTTCATCATCAATCACAACATCAATATTTTTTAAATCCATAATAATTCGATTTAACTCATCTAGATGGTCTTTTACGGGCGTACCTTCCCTCATACGAAACGTATAAAGGCGCTGCTTCAAATACAACCGGTTGGTAAGAGACTTCGTCATATAGATGCTTTCCAACTTCAACCAAATACCGGCAGTAGTATCCTCCTCCCCGACCTCGCGAAGCACATCATCGGCTAAACACAACTGAATCGAACTGAGCGCCTTCGCATCGAGATCCTCAAACACACTATCCTGCATATCAGCAGGCTTCTTCAATTTTCCTAACAAAGTCTTGTGTAATCCTTGTTGAACAAGCAAAGCCTTCATCTTAATACGCCATAAACTGAAGCTAGTGCTCTGCCCATCGAACTTCGCAATTTCGAAACGAGTCGCCATTGAAACGATCACCAATTGCACAATACGCAACAGAAAACAAAAGCCTCGGATTGAAACCCGGAGCTCTGATACCAATTTGTTGTGCCGAACACGAAATTGAGAATATAATAAATCAACAAGCGATAAACAAGAACACAAGGATATACGTGGTTCCGTTCAAGCACAAAGCAAGAACGTACTCCACGGGGAAAAGAGCAAGAGGATTCACTATAAACGGGGAGAGAAACAAAGAGCCGGCTATACCCGTAACTCTAATTGAAGCACCAAACAGATATCTAGGGACAAATCTCTGGTGGAACCCAAAAGGGAGACACAAACCCTTGGTGGAACCCTAAGAGCATAAACAAAACCCTAATATCTAAGCCCTTGAACAAAAGACCATAACCCTAGGAACCCCCAAGGTCCCTATTTATAGAAAAACACTAAATAAACCTAAACCAAATAGGAAAAGGAATCCTAGTCAATTTAGGAATTCTAGTCAATTTCCAACACTGCTATTGTAAATCTTGTTAATTGCACAAGGTCTGGTACTGTATTCTCGAAAACAATGGAACAGAGTCGAGCATTTACTACCCTACTTGCAAGAAACAACTGATATCGGCCAATTTTATGACTGGATCAAAGCTTACTCACAAATGCTTACAACTAGTATCGACCGATTTTACGACTGGATCAGAGCCTAGCATTTTTGTTATCATCTAGTAATTCACAAAGCCTACTCACAAATAGGACGTGTTTACCTGTGGTGGCACATCATAGGTGTTTCATAAGGCAAATGCTAACAGCTAGTTCCTCCAATCACTGTATAACTCTTGCAACGTAATAGGAACAGAACAGAGATTCATCATATTCGGAATTTTAGCGGCCTATCCTTGATCAAAGAAAACTTTGACAGTGTAAGGATGCATGGGGTGTGAACCCTTTGTTTTGCTTTTATTGTGTTTAGTAGCGATACGGATTTAGTGGCCTATCCTTGATCAAAGAAAACTTCGACAGTGTAAGGATGCATGAGGTGCGAGCCCTTTGTTTTGCTTTTTTTGTGTTTAGTAGCGATACAGATTTAGATCGGAATTAGAACGAGTTTGACTGGTAATGGTTACACAAATGGGTTAATTAGTTATTGAATTGGGGCTCAGGATAGTTGGTGACGGAAGTGCTATGCTAGTATTGTAGACATTGGAGCAACAGCGACGGTAGAGGCGTCAAAATACAGATCTAGTGATGTTAACTGTGGCAGGAACAAGATCCAGAGATTATCCTCCACCCACCTCAACGAACAGAGTATTGGGTTCGCCATCGGAGTTGAGTGACTTTTCTTGTATTTTGTTTTGTTCTTGTATTTCGTTTTGTTTTTTTGTTCTTGTATTTTGTTTTTTTTATATATATGAGATTATGCTATCGGTTGACAGCCTTCGGAAAAAAAAGTACACAAATCACAAAGAAGTCCGCAAACCACAAAGATTTATGTGCGGAAAAATGAATGCAAGGGAAGGGGTTCAATATGCCCAACCACAAAGGGTGTATGTGAAGCACATGTCAATACGTTTTAACATAAAACAAAAATCTTTGTACAAGCTGGAATAATTTTACACAAAACCAGCCAATTAGTTCAGAAAAACTCCCATCCCCAGCTAGTAATTTGCCTACAGTAAAACACCCACCCCAGCTAACAATTTGCCTACACTATAACACCCAAACTAGAGCGATTCAATGATGGGGAAAACTACAATTGGCATGGTACAACAAAGCACCGTAATCAAAAGGGGCATCCAATATCTAACCGATCATTGGATCCAAACCTACCACCTATGGTCGATTTGACCATCCAAAAACCCATTCCTCCAGCTATTTGTATGACCTGTGAATCTGCTATTCTAGTTTCGACTGGATCTGCAGTTCACTATTCTCGGACCTTGGGCATGAAATGTCCACCCTCATCTGTACAAAACAACAAAGTCAAATGGGGAACTAAGCCAGAGAAAAAACAAGAAGATGTCCAAGATATATCTCTCTTATTTGTCAACAAGAAAGGCGGGTATAAAGAAAGGTGAAGGCTAACCCACCGCCTAGACAGAGAAAACAGCTTCTGTCAATCGAAACCCCAAAACTAGTAGGGCACTCATGCGCCAGCAAAATAGGGGCGATCCTAAACGTAGACTTCAGTAAACAAGCGAGAAAAGCACGCCATCGATCTTGTTACTAACGTGCATTACAAAGCAAAAAAGAACCTCCTTCCCTCCCTCGAAATAATAACTGTTTTGAACTAGTGAAATGCCACGAGTCTTAATGTCGGACACAAGGCTATATTCTAGCAGATAATCCACTTCAACGGAAAACATTGTTGTAAAAAATGCAGAGGCTAAAAGTGAGAAGATATTCTCCTTCCTTGAGATGCCAAAGTTGGAAGCATTACAATTAGTCCGCATGGCACATAAATCTTAGAAGAACAAGATGAAAAGCGTATAGAAATGTTGCAAAAAATAGTTACCGCTTTCGCCATCAGAAATATCTGCAAGCCGTGCAATTGCATCAATAAGCGCTTGTTCATGTTCCTACATTGCACTAACCATCAACTTTGACATGCATACTCTATTTATTCCAAATCAAGCATGGGAAAATGGAAACATTCACCAACCTTCAGCACCTTCTTCGCTTTCTCAACTTCAAGCGGATCCGGATGACTGACACCAAAGACTCTCTCCACCTACCAGACAAAAAAAACCCTATACAATCAAGACATTTATACAACAACTAATATCAATCAAGATGCTTTCCACCGACCTCCTTGATTAGAGTATCTGTTTGGAGTATTTTAATTTCATCTGATCGTTTCCTTCCAGTGCCATTCTGTGAGGATGGAAAACCCTTCCTTGACTGGCCCTTCATCACACCCCTACCTTTTCCCCCAGCTGGACCACCGTCTCGCCCAACAGATCTACCCATTACATGTCCTGACCCACCAAAACCCCCTTGACGAGAAATTCCAGGGTCTTCGCCCTCCCATTGAATATCTTCAGGAGATATCTGCATAAAGAACCAAAACAAATTATACTAAGAGAAACTAGAGAGAGAGAGAGAGAGAGAGAGAGAGAGAGAGAGAGAGAGTGGGCTTTCATGATGAGAATTTTGATCATAACATTATTTTGCATTGGTTACAAAAGTTACAGGGGATATCACTGGTCAAAATCTTTTTGCATTGCAACATAAATAGAAAGATGGGGGGCAGTACTCCCTTCGCACTTTCTCAAATACAATTTTACAGGATAACCACGAGATAACATTTCAAAGATTTTTCTTTCTTCCTATCCAACCAAACAAAAAGGACAAATTAATCTTCCATTCCCTAGAGAACTTCGTCCATCCCTCTTGACTCTTTCCAGTTTTTTATTGTCTCCCGTCTAAAAGGTAGACCATTAGTTCCTTTTAGTTATTTGATGGATAGAATCAAAATCTTGTCATTTGTTAAGGTTAAACCATGAGCCTAGAGTTGAGTGTCGTGGTGCTAAGGATCTTACAATCCACAGTTTGATCTTATGGCTTTAAGGATGAAGCTGAAATTTGACAAGCATCGGGGTGAGAGTAATCTACTGATGTCTCTCAGTGCACCATTGGAAACAGTATACAAATTGGTCATCATTGGGATTTGTTTTCCAGAGATACACGGCGAAGATGTAGAAGAAAACATCACTATGGTGCGTGAATCTCTCTACGAGCTCTACAATGAGTATGTTGCTATGCATTCCCAAGAATGCAATGAACAAAATTTGCAGCAAAACAGTAAAAAAGTTTGTTCTCTTAGTAGTGCTTCACCAGGGAAATAAGTCGTCACAGGTAGATCCAAATATGATTCATTTGTTAAAAGCCAATACCATTCAGCCTATAAATTTGATTTGGACATTTATCTTGAAGAAGGCGTTCATAGATGTGCTTCACAAGCACAAGGTGAAGAAGTTGGATCCCCATTTTGATGCATTGGAGTGGTGGAAAGCAAATAATATCAAGTACAACATATTGTCCAGGATGGCATGTGATATGATATCCATTCCGATTTCCTCGGTGGCCTCAGAGTCCACATTTAGTGCAGGAGGTAGAGTTATTGATCCATATCGTGCATAGCAACAGAAACGGTTGAAATGTTACTTAGTGGAGCTGATTGGGTACATGCAAGACATGAACTTAAAGAAGGGATCCAATATAACTCAAATTTGTTAACTTATTTTGTTATCCATGTGTGTATTATATATTGGGATGAAATTTTTGTTGCTTCTTTTAATAGACCAAAGAGCCATCTCACAAGGAGTTCATTCTACTTTAATGCAGTAAAGTGGTGTGTTTGATTTGGAAATGGTAAGTGGTATGTATCACTAGTCTAGCATTATTTTTGTGTTGTTGAATTTTTCCTTTAAGAGCTGCATATGTTAGATTAAAAGGGATACTAATTGTTGATGAAAGAGTATTGAGCTGATTTTTTTTTATGTTTTGTTGGATCACTTGTTTAATACCTTAGGACCAAGTTGGTGTTTTGCAAGTAACAAGGAAACGGAGAATCAATTTTTGGCGCATTATCTACTCAAGTCATTCGGGATTTGGCGCCTTTTTGTTAACTAGTTATATTTTGTGATGTTATGTAAACGTTAGGAAGTTAGACTTGATTGGCTGTCATTTTGGTTGAAGTCTTGAAGAACTTTGACGGTTGTTATGTGTTTTTATGGTTAATACTTTGCGAGTTGATGTGACAATGGAACGATGATGCATCGCGTCATATTAGAATCAGTTTTTTTATGTGGAATTAGCCTATTGGCTACTGATAATGCATTACGGCATATTCACTAGGATTACTACTGATAAAAAGGATGGAATTAGCCTTTGGAATGAACGAATAATGGAAATCTTATCGCATGAATCAGTTTTTCTCTTTTTGAATTGGGATCAGTTTTTCTTTATGAGGAAACCTTTTAATGAGCTTGAGTTGAGCTCGGCTCATTAATTAGAATAAAAACCAAGTTCTGACAAGCTGAGCTCAAGCTTTGTAAATACCAGTGTTCTAAAAGAAGGATTTAATGGCTGATTAATCGGCGATTAATCAGAAATTTGGCCTAACCGATTAGATTAATACCTAGAAGGTTGAAATAGTAGGTCAGGAGGTTAATCGGAGTTAGTCAGCGATTAACCGGCGATTAGTTAGTTGGCGTCTAGCAGCGATAAGTCAATTAATCGGTTAATGGGCGATTAATAGGGGTAAAATCTATAATTTTGGAAAATCAAGGGGTGTAACTGTTATATACTCATACCAGTTTAAGGGCTTTGAATCACAGTTTTTAGGGCTTGTTCAATACCCAGTCATCGATTAATCGATCTCGGAGTCACCTGTCATATCTCTGTGTAAAACACGAGATCTACGAGCCGCCTATCGCCTCTCTCTTTCTCAAATTCGAGATCTCCTCTCACTCCACGTCTCCACCGACCTCGAACATTAGTGTGTTTTTTTTTAAAAACCCATACCCATATTGACACGTTAGTGATTCTGGAAACAAAGTGTAGTAATATTTTTTATTAAATCTTAACACGAAGTGTAGTATTGTTTGGTGTATATAAATAAAGTTATTATAATTGGTAAGTGACTAATAAATGAACGGCCCATACCCAGTACCAGCTGGTGTTATAATCATGTTAACAGTTTTCTGTAAAGGAGAGATTTCTATGTCATATTTGAAAAACAATTGATGTTGTTGGATTGATAGATGAATGTTTAATTTTTTATGAGAGTTGTCATTGGGGAGTATTTATATATAAATAAATAAAAACCCGAATAATTGCTGCAAGCCGATTAATCGGCGATTAATAGGTCTCGAAGCTCGAAGGTGGTCGACCGAGCGACGAACGCCGAGCGACTTTTAGAACATTGGTAAATACTTGGAGAGTGGAACTCGAGCCCAATTTTCTAAGCTTGATTCGAGCTCAAGCCATACAGTTTCATTCGAGCCCAATTTTTTACCTGGCCGAGCTCGAACATGCTAATACTGACTCAACTTGGCTCATTTATAGCCCTAAGTAGTGTTAAAGCATCCAACTCAAAATCAATTAGCAATGAGTGGAGAGGCCGTTCAGGCTCATATACTAATTTTGGAGAAGTTAATTAACTAATGTGGGACAAACTCCAACACTTCCCCGCACGTGCGACCCTCTACTTGCACACGGAAAGGTAAACAAAGGATTATAACACGTGGATCACAACAAACAACGGTGCACTTATGGCACAAACAAGGGGGAACTTCTCCGAAACCTTAGCTTTGATACCATGTTAAAGCATCCAACTCAAAACCAATTGGCAATGAGCGGAGAGGCCACCGGCTCATATACTAGTTTTGGAGAAGATAATTAACCAATGTGGGACAAACTCCAACAAGTAGCAAGAGATTGCAATTGCCGCTAGCGACAATTCCACATAAAGCCTTGCAAGTCTTTGGATTAAGTGCAACCATCTTGCTCAAGCTTTTGAGAACTTTCTATTGTGTGAGGCTTTTAGCCTTCGGCTAAGCTGCATGGATAAGCACAAGGGACACTGACACAATATGATGCGACACCACATAGATACTTTAGTCCAAAAAAAAATTAGGACACAACGCAACTAGAACAATATTCTAAAAGTCGCTAGGCGCTAGACAGGCGGTCGGCCACCTTTGAGCTTTAAGGCCTAGTAATCGGTGATTAATCGACCCATAGCAATTAGTAGGCAATTAATTGGCACATAACAACTAGTCGGATCTAGTCGGATAAGCCCCGCTAGCAATTAATGGTCGATTAATCACGATTTTTAGAGCACTACACTAGAATATGCCAATAAATCTAAATATTGGTATGCCTATTGTGGGGTGGTGTGGAATCCGGTTCTCTATCTGGATCTCAGGTTCGGATTTGCAATGGCGCTTTGCCCCCTGACCAAAGATCTGCAAGACAGAGAACCACCGTGAGTGCCTAATCGGACAGTGATGACCAAAAGGCCCTCCGATGGCTAAATAAGTCCTTGATCAAGGAGGGGGAAGTACAGAGCTCTGAGGAGAATAATGGGGTACCTCTTTAGGGTATGAAGCTGTACTTTGTAAAATGACTTAGCTTAGGCTTCAAAAAAGCTTGTGCTAGGCACATGCCCTAATCGTTTCTTGAAGTGACATCATGCATGAAGCACCGATTGCCACGTGACGGCCAAGTGACCAAACTGATCCTCCAGCAAGCACGCAGACTATCCGTCTTGATTTGGGTTAGACCTTCTCCAGCCCGGCCAAGCTTTGCGATCAAGTCGCTTGGGCTTACATGTGGCACGCCCCATGGTTCATCTCAAGTGCACAGCCCATTAGGCTGCTAATCTGCTGGCCCTTGTCGGGATGATGGTTCAGCCATTACGGAGCATTCAGCCCAATTGGCGTGAAGGTTTGACCTAATTGGTGTTTCGGTTCAGGCACACGCTCATCCTAGCATGTGGGCCCAAGTGTAGCCCGTTCGTCCAAATTGGTGTTCTGGTTCAACCCAATGGGTGTTCGGGCTCAGCCCAATGGTGTTCTGATTCGGCCCACTACAATAGCCCCTCGATCTCTTGCAGTACGGAACGGAACGGGAGAGGTCGATTTGAACTATGTTTGGACTTTGGAGTTCTAAGGTAAGAGTTCAACCAAACCCAACAGAGCCTTAGGTCCCAAATCCCAAGCAATTGGGGTCTGCTAAATAAATAATTTTTTCCCATTCAGCTGTTAAGGGCATCATGTTCCACGATATTCGAAAACCTAGATCCTTCCAATAATGTTGACTAGGGATACCCCTCCCCTCAGTATTACCCTCAACTGTAACCATATCACTCCTAACTACGGCATTAGTTGATTTGCATTGGCAGGTCCAAACCACCTTAATCTATTTTCTCTCATCTTATCTTCTATTGGTACTCGCATGTTATTTTGTAGTAGCCTAACACTCTGTGCAGTATAACATGGCAGGCTTTATGGCAGTCAGCTGACAGGTTTGTCGTTAATTACCATTTTTTTCAAGCTTACAACACAATGTGATTGTCTAAGGCATAGAACAAACTTCGGCAGTAAACTACAAGAGAAATGTATATACAAGGACTGTTTCCATTAAAGGACTAAGTATATACCTCAGCAAGATTGACCCACTCCCATGTCTCATTGGCAGTACCAATATCATAAACTAGAGCATGTCGGCCCTGAAAATAAATCCAAAGATACAATCGGGAAAAACCCACTGAACATTAAACCTACACCTATACAAAGCCAAGTAGACTAATAAAGAAGAGTGAAGGAAGAAGCATACCTCAACAGCGTTGTAGTCAGTGATAAGAGCTTCATAAAAATTATTGTCATCAGGCCACCTGGTCCTCACTTTCCTCCCAATCAAAGTATCAGATGGTGCTCCTTCAGCAGGTGCACCTGCAAGGGAACTAGAAGAAACCCGATTCACAATTTGACCCCTTCCAGTTGGACCCAAGGTTGGCTGCTGCATTTTCATCGAAGGTGCACTTGGCAATATCTGACCCTGTTATGCAAAGAATAGAAGGAAAACACAAATGTCAAAAGGAGATAAATAGTCAAATATCCCTAAGTCTTCCTAATTCAGCATTTCTAGCTTACAGATTTCTGCTTCTTGCCCTTGGCTCCCATAACAGGCCCTCGTTTTGCAGAAGTAGGAGGTGGTTGGGTGGAGGCAGCCAATGTTTGTGGGTGGAAAGGAGGAGAAGGCCCTCTGAAAGATTGAGATGGCCCAGACTGGGTTATTTTCTGTTTCTTGCGAGATGCCGAGACAGTGGGACTGGGCACTGGATCATGAACGACTTGACCAGTACCACGCATGCCTTGTTGAAGCCCACCCGCCTGTCTCCACTCCCTATTGGCATTTTCCAAATACTACCAATTAAAACATAAAAGCGACCAAAGATTGCCGAAAATCAGTTAAACAGGAGACTCCTTAGAAAGCAAAAATGGTAGTACATGACACTATCAGACCTTATTCTCTGGAGGATATCATCAGCATTAACCCTGCCAAGAAGCTCTCTATGTTCTTCATTAGATAATCTCAACTCTTTTCTAAGTTCCGTTAATAAACTTTCCTTCTCCTGAAGAAAATACATTCCATTGAACACTCATTTAAACCTGATCAAACAAATATAGAGATAGTAGATTATAACAGTAACATGACAAAAATTACCCAAGTAATGGCATCAGCTTGAGCTTTGAAGGCTCTTAGAACTGAACTGTAAGCTTCTTGCTCAAGCTGGTGAATTTGGGCCTCCATATCAGTTTCACCATACATCCTAGGGTATGGGACAGAACCCATTACAGGAGCTCTTCCATTCCCTGCTACACGACCCCCTCTTGGAATTCTATGTTGGTGTGAGGGAGGAAGATCATCATCAGTCCCTGCAAAATTTTGAAAATGAAATAGATATCCAAAACAAGAAGAGATGCAAGGAACTCGTAACATGGTGTTCTTCAGCTGGCAACGGTTAGAAAGGGTGTTCCTCCATTTACCCCAACCACAAAGTGGTATGCCACATTTGTGCCTAGATGTAATGGGAAGTAGACTAAAGTACCGACACTATAGTAGACAGCAGGCACGCAAAAAAAAAAAAAAAAACAAGGTCAAGAAAATAAGATATGCCTTGGAACTTGGTAATAGGAACAACCAGGTAAGCAGATGCAAGTACAGGACATGATGATTAGAAGAAAATTACCATACTCTCTCCACATCAGTTTAAAGCTCTGATTGAACCATGGGGGAAAGAAAGGGAAAGTAATGGGAAATAATTATTTACCTTCCTTCCCTTGTTCGAAAAGAAAACGAGAAGGAACAAAAAGTAACTATAAATAAATCCTCAAACTTTTTTCTACACTCTCTTTAATTTTATTCTTCCTTTTCTCTCTCTTTCCCCACATTCTAACGAGAGTGCAAGTGTGTCAAGCAAAAGCTAGGAAAAGTGGTAGAAAATTATATAGAATTAGGTGCGCAGAAAAAGAGAAACAAAGGGCAAGAGCAGGGATAATTGCAGAAACAGATCCAAAAGAATAAGTGGTTGCGGTTGATGTTTGAGTGCACGTGCACCCACGTGTGTGCGTGTGTGTTTGTGTGTGTGTGTGTGTGTGTGTGTGTGTGTGAGAGAGAGAGAGAGAGAGAGAGAGAGAGTGTGAGCAGCATCAGTGAAATGGAAAGAGACACTAAATCCAATTAGTGCCATGCTACCTAGGTAGAAATAGAACATCCATTATAAGAATATTTGAGAGAATAAAAAGGGATTTGTACATCCGTACAAGGGAAACCGAGTGATGAGAAAGATTCTACATGTGGTAATCTTCCAATCACCGTAGGCAAGGCCAGTAGCAATACGAGAGAGTTGGTGAAAGGATTTGAATTTGGAAAGGATATGATGAAGGAAGCATTAGCTATAGCAAGTAGTGCTAATGTACCTCAAACAAGACTACATGAATCTATTAACCCATAATTTGGATGGATTTGTAAAAGGGATACAAACTGATAAGAGAATGTTGATAGGCCGTGACCAAGATGGCCATGTAGGGAACAGTGGTCGGGAATAAGAGTAACTGGGGTGCTCTAGATTTGGATGGAAAAATGACAAAGGTAGTCCTATCTTGGAGTTTGCATTGGCATATGACTTAAAATAGCAAACACGTGCTTTAAGAAGATTGACGAAGACTTGATGACATTTAAAAATTGAACGACTATTAGTGAATTAGTCAAATGGATTCCTTTCGGAGAGCCTTTATGCCCAACCTAAAGTCAAGGCTCTTCCCTCTATTGATGGACGGGGGAATTGCGTGAATGACGAGACCGTCGACCCAAGTCACATAATCCTTCAGTAGGGCCCTTCTATTAGACTTGTCCCACATCGTTCATCTAAGCCATCCAAGCTTGGTTAATATATTCTAGAGGTTACTCCACCTATTGCCAATTGGATTTAGGTTGGAAACCTCCAAGAAATCTAACATGGTATCAAAACTAGGTCTTGGGTGGCCTCACTGCTCGTGGGAAAGTCTCTGTTATCTTTGTCGCCCGAGTCAGTCAGTCAGCTCTTGGCCTGTCACCTTCACGTGCATCCGGGCTGCACGTGAGGGGGAGTGTTAGACTTGTCCCACATCATTCATCTAAGCCACCCAAGCTTGGTTAATATATTCTAGAGGTTACTCCACCTATTGCCAATTGGTTTTAGGTTGGAAACCTCCAAGAAATCTAACAACTTCGCTCCTGCTCTCAATCCTCACTCTGCGCTCGCGCTCTCGATCCTCGCTCTCGTGAAATTTAGTACTTTGGGATTGTTTTAGAAGACGCTCGCGCTCCTGCTCACGTATGCGCTCGCTGATTATGTGACTTAGGGTGAAAGTCATAGGTTAATGGTATTATAGGTATCTCAAGATGGAAGAGAATACTTAAGAGTTAAGAACCACTTCATAGACATCCACAAATTACTGGAATCTTATAGGCGAAAGCTTAACTCTACTTAAGATTGGAATGATTCAAAAGGAAAACGGATTGGAACAAGGAAGCAAACTCTCTGAATTTTTAGACACTTCAAAGACGGTGACGTGTCCATATCCATATTGAACACTACCTTTTTGTGGTCAATTTTGCACACATATCTGATACACTTTCTATTTTCGGGTACATAGTCGAAAATAGAAATCTAATTTGGACACTTGTCTGCAGTGTTTTAAACAGAGCACACCTCGTGCATCTAAGAAGTGACACAAGGCGAAGGACAACCAAAACGCCACAAACAACTTGAGGCGAGGTGCAGTTTGTCAACCGCTTATGAGGCTAGCATGTTGTGCGCCTCCTCCAAGGCGTGCGGCATGAATTGCACCTCAGCATAAGCCTGTGTGTTTTTTTTCAGATCTATTCACGACCTTACCGTCGGTTTATAAGGGATTACAAGTTGGGGAAGCACTACATGAAATCCTTCAAAGTAACAGCACTTAGTCATGAGCCATAGTTCCACGACATGAATAGAAATCCTATAACTTTGACTGTTGACCCCAAAGTTGAGTGTTAAAACATTAGTTCTCTTATGTATGTTCTGTTTTTGTCAGCATTCCGTTATTTGAGCATTTCGTTTATACATTGAATGTTATTAGGAATACAAGAAACTTTCTTATGTTGAAACTTTCTTTATTTTTGTTAAAATAACTATCACTATGTGGTTTTCCCTCTAGGGTGTAGCTCTATTGTAAAACCTTTTGGGTAAAGAATTCAATTTGTTCTTCAATTATGTTTTGCCTTAGCTCCTCCATAGTGAGAGTTATTTTGTTCCCATAGCTTTAGCCCTTGCTAAGTGTTGCCTCTTGATTGGCCCTATTGCTTCATGTGCTTTTCCCTTTAGGGTCTTCGTATTTAGTTCTGTAGATACCAGCATAATCTCAAAAATGAGTCAAACTGAAATGAGAATTTTGTGACTGATGAGTCATTGTACATAAAGACAAATAAATTATGTGGAAAGAAAATAGTCATTGCAATAGTCATAGATAACTAAGTGAGTCGTCTAAGATGGAATGGGCATCTAAATTGAATACATGTTCATGAGCTCACAAGGAAGAGTGATTTTATCCACTTACTGGGTGATAAAAGAAAAACTGGAAGGACAAAGAGAACATGAGAGATATGCATAAGCAAGAACATGCCAGCCTTCAACAAAATTGAGGATATGACTACAAAACAATTAACCAGAGGGAATGGATCCATGTAGCCGAACCCATATAATTGAGATAACCGGTAAGGGAGGGTTGAGTTGAGTTGACTAGAGCATAAGTTTGGACAAGTTACTGTGACTGAAGGTATCAGATAATAGAGAATGAACTTTAGCACGATATAGTGAATAACTGAAAATACCTCTCGCATACAAATGCACTTTCTTACTTACATCTAAAAACAAATGTTGCATAATTGCACGTCAATGCTTCACTTACAGTGTCGTATTTTCATGCTTGCACATCAATGCCTCATCTACAATCCTGTTCCTTTGGTAAGCATGATCAAAAGCCTCTAGCAACTATCTCCACTTTTGTGCTACTCATTTCTAGCAGTGATACTTCTTTGAAGCTACAGCTACTCAGCCAAGCCTTTTTAAACTCATTTAGGCTGAATTTTCTCTTTGCTTGCATAATTTGGGGAAAAAAACGCACGCAAGTACAATATTTACAGATTTCTCCCCAGATTCGAAAGTTGGTTTTTATGTTTTCACTGAACTCACACTTATAACATCGATATCAGACTAGCAGTCACAAAAGACAAACTTCTATGTTCAACGAGTTATTTTAGTCCCAGTAAAACCAATTTCACACCTATTCAAATCAATTTTCTCCTCCTTGATCACAAAGTATGCACTCTCTAGAAACCCATAAATTTGCAGGCAAAACAATGCTAGAAAGTAGCCTTCTGTATAAAGAGCTCTCACAGCTTCAAACTACAAGTTTCATGAATAATTCTACTATCATCAAACCACAGCACATTGGCTAGCCAAAGACACACCTACCAAGTTACCAACTACAGCGCCAAACCCTAATTGATTCAATCAGCGCCATGAGAGTGCAACCACGAGTAAAGCCGGAGTAAAACAAGCCCATGCCAAACCCTATTCAAGAAAACTAAATCACCCACAAAGGCTGAAAATTTTCTGATACAGAGAATTACCACTAATGTCATGGGTTTCGTAGTGCACAACCTCAAGGCTAACTAAAGACACAACTAGACTTAGTTTCAAAACTTAACCCACATTACTGACGTCGGATTGAAGAAAACTGAAGCTTTGACCCCTAATTGATTCAATCAGCACCCCCAGTAAAAGAATGTCACAAAATCAATAATGCCGAGAAGTGTTCATTCATTCCCAAACCCTACTTGGAGAAACAACTCGCTAACAAAACAAAACCCTAAATTTACCAAAATAAGCGGCAAAGGTTGAATTTTTTTCTGATTGAGTGGACTCACCACTACTGTCATAGGGTGCGTAGTCCATAGCCAGCTTCGCAAAACCCACCGCAACTTCACCAATCGCAGGAAACGAAGTTCCTTTGTCTCGCGGGGAGCTCGGCTACTGAGAAGTCGATCAGAAGCGTTCAACCCTTGGTACCGAAATCGATTACAGTGATATACTCGTCGTGGCAGTGATAAACTAGTACGCCGTTAGCTTGAAAATCGATGAATTTGAGGGTTTTGGAGAGGCGAATCGACGGTGATTGAGGGAGCTATGCGTTCGAGTTTCGGTTCGGGGACAGAGGGGCGTCTCAGTTGAGAACCGCGGACTTGAAATTTCATTATACCGCCTTGGTTTTTTTGGTTGATAATTTTCTTTGAGTTCCGCCTCTTTTTGTTTTCCTTAGGGCATAGCATTTGAACTACGAGAAACGAATGAAATGAAAGAATGAAAAAAAAGGAAAGATGAAGGGTGGGTGAGTTCTTATAAACTTAACTTATTTGTTTGTTTTGTGTGTTTTATTTGTTTTATTTTTAATTTTTGTTAAATTTGTATAATATTTTTTGGATTAATTATCCGACTCAACAAAAATAATATAAAAGTACAAAATTATAACCAAAAGCAAAAAAAAAATATCAAACAGCTATCTTATTTATTTAAAGTATAACATCCGTTCATATTTTTATACTTTTTTGATTCGAACGATTAACCCCAAATATTATGACGAAAAGCTGAATAAAAAGTTACAAAAAATAAAACATATCAAAATTAGTTTTAGAATTATAAGTTTGCAAGAACTCAGCCGAAGTATAGAAGAAAGTGTAGAGAAAATAATTCTTTATTTTGTTATTATCCTTCTTTCATCTCAAATCGAACAAGATTTTTGTATTTTCGTTGGCAAATTAACAATTTTCCTCATATTAAGTCACTAAATTTTTTGGATGTTTGAGACAAAAATGTCTTTATATGTAATGATCATGTTAACTTCTAATTTCCACATACAATCGACACACCTCAAACCATAATATCATTACTTCTAAATACAACACATCACAAGTTCACAACTCATACAACCCGTCTCCTTCCACCTCCATCCTACACAACACACTTCATCTTTCCACTTTTCTCCTATTAAAATCCTACCGTACTAAAACCCTACTACAAATCTTCCAACAGTACAAACCACTCTCCTCCCTCAATCCTCCTCATTCCTCATCATCTCTCTAATGGAAAACCAAGCAATGGAAGGTTCCTCTCGGACCATTGAACAAAATGTTGGAAGTGAAGATTATACAACTATTGAATCTCCACATATGGAGGAAGCAAAGGTGATTTCAAACATCATATTGAGGGCGAAGTTGGTGTCCAGGACACGAAAATTTTCATGCCAAAAGAGCGACTAGAGGTAGAAATTTGATTTTATGTTTGTTGCTCTTCCATATTTGGATACAATCCCGAAACACATAAAATTTCACATTTTCGGGAATTAAAATCCAAAAAAATTCATAGAATACAGGAGTTTATACCCAAAAATGTCATAATTTTTTAATTTTTAAAACAAAAAATTATTGATAATTTCGAAAGTTAAAATCCAAACAAGATGCAAAGAACAAAAAAAACCAATTATATTTTGGGTTTTGTTGGTCTCTTTGATTCTTACAGGGCAACAACGCTTTCACGCATGGTAGTCGCACAGGGCCATCGGCCCTACATAATTTTATGGAGCATTTCACAACGGACACGATGAGTATTTGGAAAAAGTTCTTATTTTGAGAAAAACCTTCACGAGTTATTTACGAATATTTTTTCTTCAGTCATGTGTGTGTAGGTCTTTCCCACCAAAGAAGGGTTGAACGAGTGGATGATATCGACCAAGAAAAAACACAGTTTTGTCATTGTGAATATGTGATAAAGGCTTGAGAAACAACCATTGCTTAGTGCAGTTGGTAGGTTACTGCCTTCCCTTTGTGGAAAAGTCTTGGGTTCGAGCCTCACAGGGGGCAGACCCTTTGGGGGCCAGAGCTATGGATAGCCTCTAGATCCCCATGCTAACCCTAACACTCCCCACTAACCCAATTGATGTTTATAGCTCGAAAAAATAAAAAAAAGGATTCGGAAACAATGACAAAGAATCAGAGACCAATGATGATATTTTCAAGGGAACAAAGTGGGAAGTACATAAAATTTGTCAAGAAGTCAAATGCGGAGGACAAACAACCGGAGATGAATAAGCGACCATTAATTCAACACAGGGTCTAAGAAATGTGAATATCTCTAATACCCTTAATTTGCCCTAATTATACTTAAAACTTGGTTTTGTGTTGTGTTTTGACTTATTACTCGAGTATTAGGCTTGATCTTATTTATTAATCAAGGTGGAAGTACTTGAGAAGCCATGGAAGATTGTCAAATCGAAAATCATATCAAGAATCGAAATGATCTGTTAGCGAATCGTGAAGTGTAGGGCGGGTTTGGTCGGAGTCGGAGTCGGACCCGACCCGACCTTGATCGGATTACGAAAATGTCCACCCGCACCCGACCGGACAATTGGTCGGGCTCCAACCGAAACGTTATCGGGTTGAGTTGGTCGCGTTCGGTCGGGTGATCGAATTGGGGTAATTTCGTTGGGCCGATTTTATTTTTCTGGACCATTATTTTTTTACTTCTTTTTGGGCTAATTTTTCAACATTTCCAGCAGGCCAAATGGTCCAAGGATTCATAATAATTTTGGGCCATGCCCCTTAGCTCAATCCAAAGCCCTGTTGTCCACATTCCACATTTCCCAATCTAAATTTCAAGCACAGTTGCATGCAGACAGAAAAAATAAAATAAAATAATAAATAATAAAAACCACATTTCCAAATTATAACCAAGTAAGATTAGCACTATGATAGCATGATCAGGACTGAATGAAGCACAACCACATAACAATTCCACCACCACATAGAAAAACAAACTTCCAGAGAGCACCCAGCTCTCTCCTCCCCAATTTTTTCAGCAGCCATACACAACCACATAACAAATCTACCACCATATTACAAGTTTAGACTAGCACCAAAATTACAAGTCCAAAATGATTAAAACTACAAGTCCATAATAATTTAAATTAGCCAAACACACAAGTCCATAGTAAAATAAAGTAGTTATACTTCGTAGTGGTACTGCTCCCAATCCCATGTTCGTTCAAAGTTGTTAATAGAAAGAAAAATTAGAAGAGAATTAAAAACTTCAAAGATCAAAAAATAACATCTAGTGTTATGTTTTACCAAGGTCCATAGCCCCATCAATCCCTAAGAACTTGCATCATTAGTTTGTAAGAGTTCTGGAAAAAACAAAACACTTGATTCAATACAATATTAAGAAAATACTAAATAGTAAATAGACCAGATCAATTAAATTAAATTACCTCATTCAAGATCTTCAACTTTATCCATAGCCTGTCGAAGAGAGATTGGAACCGTGCTTAGAAGCCAAATTTGGGTGCATACAAGAGTCTTGACCATTGACGGTAAGAGTGAACTTCGAAATGGATCAAGTACACGACCACCCATACTAAAGGCCGACTCAGAAGCAACGGTAGATACGGGCATAGTTAATACATCACGCTCTATTTTGGACAAGATTGGATACTTGTTGGAATTGTTCTTCCACCATACCAAGATATCAAAATCCGGATTGTCCCTACGTTCACACAAATCCACCAAGTACTTGTCTACCTTCGAGGAACAAACTGTAGAGACCCATAATTTCTTTTAATAAAGTTAAATTGTCTAATAAAGGATAATTGAAGATATTATATGGATAGTTGTTCAAGGGGTTCAATGTGCAAGAGTTTAAAAGATTTGGGTGATTGTGTAATATGTAATTGTGTGAATATATATAGGGAGGAGTGTGAGAAACACACTCTCTCCCAATCTCCCGTCTCCCTCTCTCTCCTCTCGGCTCCCTCCCTTTCTCATCTCTCACTCAAAATTCCACCCATTCAACTCAAGAACCCACCAAAATAGCCTTCAAACCTTCATTCCTTCGTGTATTGTGGCTCGTATTTTGCTAGTTTGAGCTTGGTGGAGGCGTATCCCATCCAATTTCAAGATTTGGGGCTAGGGCTTGGAGGATCCTTTGATTTGTTCTTTAATCTTGAAGTAGGGAATTTTAACTCTCCATATATGTTAATGACTTGTTTTCTACAGCTTGATTTGTGCCATTGATCGTTGTTGTCGTTAAACCCATGAAAACTTGTAGAATATCTGCTCAAACTGATCTGGTATCGATACCATACAAATGGTATCGCTACCTTTGTGTTTCAAAACCCAGAAAATCACTTTGTATCGATACCATTTATCCAAGGTATCGATACCCTTGCCTCTGGAACGTTTCTTGGCCAGATGGTATCGATACCATTTTGCAAGGTATTGATACCTGTTGCTTAGGGACAATTTTTCAATATGTGTTCCAAATTTCATCTTTTTGACCCCCGATCACTTCTAACTTGTTACAAACACTTTCAGAACACCCCGTTACAAGGTTAACTATATTCGTTGAGTTTGTGGAGTATCTTTGCATCTATTGCCCTTGTTCAGTAGAAATTCTACATTGACGAACCACGATTGAATGTAATGACATAATACGAGGATATGTGATGTTTGAATATTCTTTGACACAACATGAACATTCAAGACTCATCGACGGGTGAGTGCCTGGCAGAGGACATCGGGGTCCTTTAATTGGCTCGGCAAGAGCTATATGCTCGTATTTGATACTTCAGGACCTTTTAATGGGTAAAGTGTCTGGTAGAGGACATCGGGGTCCTTTAACTGGCCCGGCAAAAGCTTCGGCTCAAGACACATGTAAGAGACACAAATGGACATGTGGTACTTTCAAAGGTTATTCATCGAGTTATACGGTTGGTTCTGAAATTGAAGTATTGGATTAATGGCTATAGTTATCGTCCATTCTTCGAAGTTTGTTATCGTTGTTTATCATAAGATCATCCCTGCATTTCATTTACATAGATTATTATATTAGAGTTTCCTACTGGGCTAGTATGGTTCAAACCTTACATCATTTTCAGGTTCTAACTTAGGACAGTAGTTGCATGTTTGAAGTGCTTGGACGTGGACATCATTTTTGTAAGCTAACTTAGAGGAGTTACAAAGTTATCTTTGTAAACTACTTTCGGAAGATGTATTCGTAACTTTATTTGTAAATCTTTTGATTAAAGAATATTGTAAGTTCTTAACGCTTGTTTGATATTCAGTACTTATGTTGATTTGGGCCTTGGAGCCAAAAATGTACTATTTGGAAAATATTGGAGGATGAATCGTAATTGTGGAAATGGAAATATCTAACTCTTTTGGGGTATCATACAGATAAATGTGAGGTTTTATTTATGGAAAACTTTTATATTTATGTTGAAAATCGATGGCATTACAAACACTAGAATACTCTTGCTCCTAGTAAGTGTCAAATTCGCTAGCTAAATTCAAGCGACGATCACAATCCTCATCCTCCTCCACTACTCTCAGCATTGCACTTGCACTAGGCACATTTTGTCTAACTTCACCCTCTTTTGCGTAAGAATCATACAACCAGTTCAAAACATCCTTCACCTGTTTCTCCATTTTCTCACCCACCGTCTTCCCTTTGGATTTTGTATAGCAAAACTTCACCAACCTTAACTTAAACCGGAGATCAAATGCTACCGCCACATAAAGTAGGGGATTGAATTTCTCTCCATCTGATCCCTAATACGTCTCAATTTTTTTTATTTCAATTGCCATTGAAGACATAACAGGATCTCTGTTGGCAATTAATTCATCTATACGGGTTACAACCTCAAATAACTCATGAAAGAACACATTGGATGTGACAAAAAAAGAAGTCAAAAATTTCTTGGTTGCATCATAGAAAAGTTTCAAGAATGTAACAAACATCCTACACTACTTCCAATCAAGCTTGTTTGGGACAGTTGCTTGTCTTGGAGTTGGGACCCTATGGCTCCCACCTTGGCCACCATCCAATGACAAATCCTTCTTGCCTTCCTTTATGTTAAAGAATTTTATTAAACTACTATCTTCCTTCCTTATTCTTTGAAATGCCTTCTCAAACTTGATGGCTACTTTTAACATCAAGTAAGTGGAATTCCACCGAGTACACACATCAAGACACACAGTTTGGTTCGAGTTAATTTTCTCCTTCTCCACACACTTGTTGAAAGTCTCCATTTTTTGTGGAGAAGATCTCACATACCTCACAACATCACGAACATGGAGAATATACTCACTCATATCTTTCAACCCCTCAATAACAATAAGATTCAAAATGTGTGCACAACATCTCATATGTATATAGGCATGCCCCAAGATAGTCATTTTCTAATCAGTTGTTTTCCTTTTCAAGTACCTAATAGCTGTGGCGTTCAAACTTGCATTATCTACCGTCAATGTAAAAATATCATCAACACTCCACTCAAGCAGCAATGACTCAATTTTCTTGCCTATGGTATCTCCCTTATGATCTTCAATTTGACAAAAGTTTAAGATTCTCTTTTGCCAATTCCAATCATCATCAATGAAGTGTGCAGTGAGGCACATATAGTTAAAGTTTTGAATTGATGTCCATGTATTAGTCGTGAGGCAAATCCTACGACCCTTTAATAATTTTTTCAATTTTCTCCTCTCGTAGTCTTTAATTGCAACAACCTCTCTAGGATTCATTTGTCAAAAAGGGACCGGTGAGAACTTCAGTTGCATGACATTGCAAAACCTTCTTAACCCAATCCCCTCAACGAACCTAAACGGTAGTTAATCAATAATCACCATTTCTGCAAGAGCTCTCTTACACTCCTTAAAAGAAAATACGCTTGTCATAATGTCAACCCCCCCACCCCCTAATTGAGTTTGAATGAAAGGTTTTGTTGTCCATGTTGGTCTCTAAGAGGATATAACGGACAAACGGGGATGTGAGCTTTCAAATTGCTAATGCCATGTTTTTTGCTATCAGCCGCATATCTTTTCTTGCAATACTTACACTCACCCCATGTAGGGTCGCCCTCTTTTATTTGTTCGAAGTGATCCCAGGCAAGAGATCTATATTGCTCTTTTTATGGGTTGGGGCCTTTAGGCGTTTATGGTGGAAGCTTTCTTTTCTTGGTTTTTCCCCTAACTTCATTTAATTTATCTATTGTATCATCTTCAACATTGACAACATCGGCAAGGATAGTCACAACAGGATTAGGATTACCTTCAAGTTCAAGTTCTTCAATATTTACAACATCATCCTCAACATCCCCACCAACCAAAAAATCAAAGAGGTCTGGATCCATTACCTACAATACAAACAAGTGATACATAGTTTTAGCAAATCAAAGTCATTTTTCAGCATACATCCATCAAAATACTGCACGTCTGCACTTAAACACAACCCTTGTTTCTTGGTTCTTCTTGGGAGTTCGTCAATTAGATCAAGGGTGAGAGAACCCACAACAGCACAACCCACAACCATAACAAGATCAAGATCCATGTAGAGTTCTTCGTTTTTATTTTTGAAGGAAAATCAAAATAGTGATGGTGAAGCTCTGTGGCTGAACAGCTTTGTTGAAAAGAGGAGAAAAGAGTTTTTTTTTTCCCATCAAGAGAGAGAGAGAGAGAGAGAGAGAGAAAGGAGAGACGTACCACTAATGGGTGTGGGTGTGGAAGAGAAGTGGACGTCGGCGGGAAGAGGAGTGGACGTCGGCGTGGGTGGAGTGCGGGAGTGGGCGGCGTCGCTGGTGTGGGGACTAGTGTGGTTTGTGGCGAGACTGAAGAGTGGAAACTGGAGAGAATGAGGGGGCTAAGGTTTTTTTTTTCCTTGTATACTAAAAAATTCGGTCAGGTCAGGTGACCCAATTTTTTATGTACTAAACCCAACCGACTCTTCTTGAAATCTGAAATGTTCAACCCAAACCTGACCGACGGGGTGAGTCAGAACTGCCCGTGGGGTAATTTTCGGGTCTGGTCGGGCTTGTGGACAGCCCTAGTGAAGTGTATCAAATCGTGAATCGTAACGATTCGGTCAAAATTTCAAAGTGATTTATTTAAGCTTATATCACCGTAGAAGTATGTTTTCTATCATGAAATGATGATCATGTGGTCTAAAAGGCAAGATACTTGCTTCTATTGCAAAAGATGCGGGTTCGAGTCTCGCCATGATCTGCTACTAATTGTTCTATAATGCCTCGATTATGCAAGAACATGGAGACAAATTGTAACACCCCGAATTTCAAAAATGCTAATTAAATTATTTTTTAACTAATTTAATAATTTATAAGATTTATTTAAGAAACAAAATTATTTAACAGAGTTTAGCAACGGAAATTTCAAATACTAAATTCAAAACTTAATTGTCTTACAACTCAACAAAATAAAATATAGTTTGATAAATGTGATAACACTTTTGGAAATTCAAATAACAGTACTTCAAATTAACAGAGCTTCTAAAGGGTACGACATCCAAGGCTCGACAAACATTTCTTCCTCAGTTGGAGATCCTCAACCTTATACTAATCATCTAGTGGAGGATTTTGTTCTTCAGTCTCCTAAATACCTGGCATGAAACGCCAGGCCTAATGGCAATAAAATAAGTTTTGACACTCAGTACATAATCCCAACCCTACTAACTCCTTATTTTACAGTTAGTATAGTCAACAATATAATAATTGATAATACACAGAAGGTACAGAATAGTAATAGATTTTTATTTTCTTTACTATCCATTAACCTACATAAAATCTAATGATTCTTTCCGCAAGATCCTTTTCTCCCACATCCACTAACTACAACCGTCTCATGGGTCCACCATTCCTCCTACTTATTCTGCACCAGGGTCATAGGTGAGTGCACCTAAATTATATACTTAGCATATTTAGGGTTTGAAATTAAATTCTTTGAACCCCGTTTTGGGTTTCAAGAAATATGGGCATCGTTTTTAGGGCTTTTTTTTGTAAATTTGAAATGGGGATTTTCAAATTATTACATCTTATAACTGTATTTTGCGTTCTTCATTTTAGAAATCAGTTTTCAAGGTTTGATTTGGAATTTTCCCCTTTTTGTTTCTCTCTCTTTTGCAGGTTTTAATTGTACAAGATTTAAAGAATTTGTTCAAAGCTTTTGAACAATAGCAGGTGTTAAGTCGAGATATCTAGATTATTAAAGGCACTTGACAGTCCATTTGGAAGAAAAGTTTGAATTGGAGGACTGCATTTGCATTCTAATTCCCTAAACATCTATGAGTTGTAATGGCAAATTTTGAAGTAGTACTACTAATTAGTCTTGAGAGAATATGGAAGTTGTACTTTGAGAGAGAGGGAGCGGGGTGGGTTGGAGAGAATGCAGAGTTTATGTTTATAACTAAATGTGAGTGTAAGTGTGATTTAACCTTGTAAACTTTCATGATTAATGGTTAATGTTCAGACTACATTGGTTTGCTCTTGTGAATCTTGAAGTTGTCTTCTTTGTGATGTTCAATTTTAGGAGCATATGGCTTTTTGTTTTCTTTTTGTTTTTCTGTTTGTTGTTTCTTGTATTTCCGAACCGGTAGTGTCCGTTTTTTATTGTACTGTTTTCTTATTTAATATCTGCATTTTCTGGTTGGTGGAAAAAAATTTAGGAGCATACGCGTGTTGAGTTTGGTGACTGATTTGCAATTGCATGTTCTCCATTATGTAATGGTAGCTGATTTCATTCTCAAAAAGTAATTTTGCATCGCCATGGCATCTCCCTCCCTTAGCTCCAAATGTATCTTTTTATTCAAAAAATTCCTGCAATCTTTCTCTGTATATTCCAATTTATCATATCCCCCTTGCTCTACTGCCAACAAAGTGTAACTTTTGTTCAGTCTAACTCCAACTTTAGCATGCACTAAAAGCTTTCTTTTCACATTTGCATTAAGAACTCTATGGCATCTGTGAAGTCGAGCTTTCCCTGGACTTACCACATGGTTATGATCAAGAACAAAAGAGCTCAACTTCCACTTTCCATCGGCCAATATGACTATCGTGATCTTAGCTTTGCAATCTGTTTTTGTTTGTGGGCGCAATTGATTAACTTTCATATCTCTTGTTCTTGGCTTTCCTGAATGACTGCAAGCAATTGTCACATATCTCACCTCACCTCCTACTTTTTTTGAGGTTCTTATGGACATGCCAAAACCCTTTTCCTTTGCATACTTTCTGTAGAACTCAACAACATCATCAATGGAATCAAACATCATCCCAACCTTGGGCTCCTTTACTCCATCAACTACATTTTCATTTTGCTCTATTTCCATCGTAAGATCCTCAACTTCTTTATCCACGTCTTTGTGTAGCATCACACATAAGTAAATAACCAGACACAAGAAAATCACATATAAGCACAAGTGAACTGTGATATCAAAAATCCTCTCACCAGGACATATAAATATTTTCACAAATTAAGTTTTATTCGTGGAAACCAATTGCAAAATTAACACAATACACAACTAGAGCAGACCTGAAAATAGGGGCCTTCACAAGTTCCTTATAACCTTCTCAGTAGCAGTTAAAAAAAATTCGTTTACACATATTATCAAACACTTGATGGCTATTAATATATATACTAATATTGGTAAGTAACTCTAATCTCATCAACTTATAATTATAGAAAACCAGCAATCAAACAATAAATTCAATGGTATAGAACAAGAAAACTGACATAAATGGTAATGTCCAGATTCCACAGCTTCACTGTACACACTCGCAGAGAGAGAGAGAGAGAGAAGAAGAAGAAGAAGAAGAAGAAGAAGAGGAGACTGAATTTACCTGTAACTTGGTGAAAAATTACACCATTGTAGAGGAAGAGACTGGGAGCGGGGTTGACTGCGTAGCAGCGTAGGTGGGTTTGCTTTTGTGAGTACAATCGTGAGCAGTAAAAAGCGGGAAAAATTCCCCCCTTTTTTTTTCCTTCTCCTTTTTTTTCTCTCTATTTGGGTTTCTGTTAAGTTAAAAGGAGTGGGTCCCAGAGGTGGCATGACACGTAGGAATTCTGTGGCTTTGGGTGTGAAGATGGTTGTGGAGGTAGAATTATTGTTGAGAGTAATGAGGAATAATGAGTGGAGAGAGATAGAGAGAGAGATTTATTAAAAATTGTGCCAAGAGTAAAAAGTTACTCTCAAAGAGTTGAACCAAGCGGAGTGAATACAATCAATAATAGCTCAATTCATAACAATATAACAATTAATAGGGGCAAATAATTAAACACATAAGGGATTTGGATTAGGCCGATACCTTTTAAGTTACTTATAATTTTAATGAAGAACTAAGTTCTTTAATAATTTATTAAACTCAAGGTTTTATTAGCAATTTCGTAAACCCTAGAGTATTTTTGTAATCTGTTATCTCTCCAAGTTCTATTATAAATGTATAATAAAAAAATATCTAAAGTTTATTAAAATCTGGAAGGCAATTGGTGTAGTTTTGTTAATTTAAGTAATATAAGTATTATCATTACTGACTTAGTATTTAAAAGATACTTAATATTTTTATTTGCTCTATTTCTAATCTACAATAGGTATGTTCTTCTCTAATAAGTTTATACTTTTACCTTCTAAGTGAAACTAACTTATGTAATAATTATTTTTTTTATAAATTTAGGTACCTAGTTAAATAAAGTGATAATCCTTGTATATTTTTAGTTATTCTTCCATAGTAGTTACACCAAACTTTATTTCATGCATTTCAATCCTTACTTTCTAACTTCTAATTAATCTATGAATGTGATTTGTTTAGCTATTGTTGTTATATATATTTAAAATACTAGGGTTATCAAGTTTTTGTTTTGTTAATGCAATATATTAGTAACTATTATTTATTCTAACCTGGTCATTATTTACTTATAGTAAAGTTTAGTTAATGTCTACCTATACACAATATAACGATTTTAATATTAACCAAAAATAAATTAGTTGTAACACGCATCTATCATCCTAATCATTAAAAATGCAACAACTAGTGAGTTAAAACACATAGTTTGTAGGGAGGTATTCCTGAGCATATACATTTAGTTGCCGAACACGTGATATTTGAGAGCACGTGGTAAGTACGATAGGACTTACCGCCGAGCAGTTCGGTGAACAGCGATATGGACCAATGATATGGGAAGTCGTTGATCCATGCAGTCTGTACAGCTAATTAAAGGCCATTGACATGAGAAGTCAGTAGTGTAAACTAAACTGTTCGGCAGTTAGAGACATTCTGATTACGTTAGGACCAAGTTACATGTGAAGTATCTGGTCCAGGAATTCTGTTCGGCAACGAGATGGCCGAACAAAAGAAAGAACCTCAGTCAAGTATTGGAGCATAGGGAACATTCTGGAAGAATCCAGAAAACAGTGGTATTCCGTTAAGGAATAAGATCCCGAGAATATAGGGTCTGAGAAAGATACCCAATGAGAATGGGATGTTCGGTCAGTAATGGAAAAGAATCCTAAAAGGACTCTTCTCTAATGAGCTGATAAAGGAAACGAGAATCCTTGATATCCTGGGTTTCCTATACGAATTGGGAATCCTATGGCAATAGGGATGCTTGGGCGCCAAGCATACGAATGTCTATATAAACAGAGTAAACCTAGAGGTAAAAGGTACGCAATACACTGCATTCTTATTGCTTTCCTACTGATAATTAGGGTTTGATTGCTAGTACGTGATACTAACAAAGGCATCGGAGGGCCTTTGCCACGAGAGGCAAAGGTGCGCTCACCCCCTGTCTATTTTGCAGATTAGGGTTCCGACAACGAATTAGGGTTCCGGTGAAGAGGCACGAATAAGCCGTTGCAATCCAATTGATCCAAGGCATCAATTGTTTTCATCCCCCTACATAGTTTAGGGTCGGATCTAGAACTAATGTAAACACAGGGGGGCAACTATAATTTTAGTACATGATTTTTAAAAAGAAAATGTGCATGTATAGTGGTATCATTTCCCATTTCTAGAAAAATATAGCATTTTCAGTTCCCATAATTTTGATGCATGGACACAATTTTCTCCATTATAACTTGTTAAAATCGACATATAAAAACTAAATATACTTAGGAGAAAGTAGGAGAGCGATTATCCTACCTTAAATCCGGACGAGAAGCAAAAATGCGATTTTTAGATTTTCGGATAATCGGAGAAGACGACCGAAATGGGGGACGTCAAGGCTGCTTCCGGGGTGGTTGGTGGATGAGGTTAGGATGCTGGAGGTTTATGTGAAAGGTTGGAGGACCAAATTCGAATGGTGGGGTGGTGCAAGTGGCAAACCGCTTTTCACTCTCTAAAATTCCATGGGAGCTTTCGAAGGCTTTCTCTCTATTTTTCTCTCCACAGCTTTGCAGCTCAAGAGGTGATTTGGGTATCAATTTTCAGAACTTGAGGGAGGTGGGTTTATATAGAGAAGTGAGAGAGAGTGCAAATTTAGAGGTGGTAGGAATCTGGGAGGATAAGGGTGAATGTGGTAGAATGTGGGAGGGAAGTGAGAGAAAGAAAATCGGGAGAGATTAGGGCCAGAGAGAATGCTGAGAAGGATAAGAGAGGGAGGGAACAGGAGCGATGTTTTGTGGGTTTTCAAATTTAATAAAACAGAAAATTGGGCTAGAGTCCACAGTCTAGACTTATTAGGCCTTCTAGTCCGGGTAATTCTTTTAGCAGGCTGCGGATCCATGATACTAACTTCTATGCAGCCTTAGGTCCATTAACGGACCAAACTACCCTTAGGATATAAAGGCCAGATTTAAACTCTGAGAAGAGAACTCTTCTCGCTGTCATTACTGTCGTGAATTTGGGGACGGCCAAATTCACGATCCACCAAATTCACGATCAATACTTCCTCTCTCTCACTCTCATGGTTTCAATTGCTGAGCGCTCTCTCTCTCTCTCTCTCTCTCTCTCTCTCTCTCTCTCTCTCTCTCTCTCTCTCTCTCTCGTTTGGTTTGGAGATTTAGGTTTGAATTGCTGACGACGGTTTCTCACTGTGATCAGACGAAGATTTCTCACTGCGATTGGAAGGTTTGAATTGCAATCGAAGGTTTCTCACTGTGATCAGACGAAGATTTCTCACTGCGATTGGAAGGTTTGAATTGCAATCGAAGGTTTCTCACTGTGATCTGACGAAGATTTCTCTCTCTCTCTCTCTCTCTCTCTCTCTCTCTCTCTCTCTCTCTCTCTCTCGTTTATTTGATAATCCAGTTTACAAGTCAGCTTTTGAGTGTGTGTGCATTTGTGCGGTTTGTGGACTGAATGGATAGAACAGATCGATGTCGATAATGATATTTTGTTTTTCATTTTTTGGAGCAGATTAATAGGACAGATAATGATATTTGTTTGCATTTTTTCCTTACAGGGGGTGTTAAATTTCCAGTATGGAATCTTCTATTATTCTTCTGTGCAAATATGGTTCAAAAACTCTTGTCGTATCAGTTAGAAGAGATTTTTGCTTTGACGATGTTGTCCGTAGTCTGGTTAAGAAGTGGCCAAATTTGAAAACCTCTAGTTTTCAACTTTTGTATGCTGTAGGTGGACATGACAATTGCGTTCTAGATAATGATGCTAATTTTGTAAATATGTTCGCATTGGCCAGTGCGTATGGGGTTAGTTGCATTGATATAGTTGTTGAAGTGCTTTCTTCTTGTGTTGATCATAATAATCGGAGTATTGTTGTTGAAAGTGTTGAATGTCGAAGAAGTTTTGAAGTCGGTCAAAGTAGTACTATGCATGAAGTAGAAGAAGATCCACTTGAGAAGTTTTGTCAGCACCACAAGACTGTCCGTCTTTCTGCTGGTTGTGCTAAGTTGATTACTCATGTTGGCCAAAAGTTTAGAGGCGAAGTAAAAGAATTTAGGGATTGTCTGGCAATGTATGCTATTGAAGTCGGATTTGTATATAAGTTTTTGAAGAATGATAAGACTAGAGTAACGGCAGAATGTTCAAAAAAACATATAGAATCTGGTTGTCAATGGTTTATTCATACAACCATTGAGAGATCTAACGGTTTCTTTTGTATTAGGGAGTTTGAGAAGAATCACAGTTGTGTTGGTGTTTTTGCTAGTTCGAAGAATCCTCGGATGAGTTCAAAGTTGGTTGCTAGACAGATTAGGGAGGAAGTTCGAACTAAGACAAACTATGCACCAATAGAAGCAGTGAAATTTTTTAAGAAGTATTATGGGAGTAAAATCAGTTATCACCATGCTTGGTTTGGGGTTGAGAAGGCAGGTGATGAGCTGTATGGAGATTATGCATTGTCTTTTGACCTACTAAGGTGGTATGCTGAGGTAGCGAAGGAGAAAAACCCAGGAAGTGTTATTGATGTTGAGTATTGTGACAAAACTAATTGTTTTAGAAGGATTTTTGTAGCATTTGATGTGTGTATCAAAGGCTTCAATTACTATCGTCCTTTGTTGGCGCTTGATGGGACTTTTTTGAAGGGGAGGTACACAGGAACCCTTTTCGGAGCTATAGGAAAAGATGGCGATCAAGGTTAGTTATTTTTATTCGTCTTTTTGTCTGTTTAATATTGGTTTTCTGTTTATGTTATGTTATTTGGAAGATTAAGAGACAAGTTTAATATAGATAACAACATCTATTGTTTTCTGTTGATATACAGTCATAACAGATTAAGAAATAAATATAGATAACGTTATATTTTCCCTTAGATTCTAAGATACAAAGGACTAATTTGCATTGATTATGTTATACCATGAATAGATTAATGTAGATTAATGTTGCTTGTTGCTTTTTTTTTGGATTAGGACTGTTTCCAGTGGCTTTTGGCATTGCTGATTCTGAAACTGACGAGAATTGGCTTTGGTTTTTGAGAAAGTTGTCAACAATTCTGTCATCTCGTCCAATAACATTCATAACAGATCGTCATTCTGGGCTTTTGAAAGGTATTCCAGAGGTTTTTCCCAATGAATATCATGCGTATCGTTTGCAGCATCTGAAGTGTAATTTGAGGGACAAGTTTAAGGGCAGATTGTCTAATGATTTTAGGGACAGAGTAGTCGAGTTGTTTTCTTATAGTCGAGTTGTTTTCTTATTGTGCATATGCACCATCTATTTCTGATTATGAGGAAGCTTTTAAAGAACTCTGCAATGTTGGTGGTCCGAAAACTAAGGATTTTGTTGAATCGTTGCCACTTGACAAGTGGGCAAATGCATATTTTGAAGGTAGAAGATATGGGGACATGTGTTCAAATCCAGCTGAGTCTTTCAACAAATGGATTTTGGAAGCCCGTCATTTGCCAATTTTGAATGCAATTGACACGATAAGGGTTAAACTGATGGAGCAAATGTGTGATAGGAGGCAACAGTCATGGAAGTGGAATGGCATCGTGTGTCCTGAAATGGATAAGAAGTTGGTCACAAGTTTCAACAAAGGTCGGTCGTGGACTGTGGCAAAGGCAAGTGAAGATGTTTTTGAAGTGTTCTCCCTTCTGACAGTTGTAGTTGATGTTCAGAGACGGACGTGCACATGTTGTCGATGGCAGTTGAACGGTTTTCCTTGTGTGCATGCAGTGACGGTTATTCAAAAGGTTGGCCTCCAAGTTTCAAACTACATAGATCCTTTTTACACCGTTGAAGCTTTCCGATTGTCGTATGAGAGTATGATAAATCCTATTCCTACTCTCAGAGCTCGAGAAGTGACAAAAGAGAACCGCGTAGTTCACGGGGCAGACCTAAGGTTCAAAGAATTCAATCAAAGGGGGAGAAGATGAGACAAATAAGGTGTGGGAGGTGTGGAAAGTTGGAAAACCACAATAGGAAGAGATGTAAAGAGCCAATTGAGTGAACTTGTTTTTGGGATTTTGCTGAGTATTATTTGATTCGTTCGATTTGAACTTGTTCTTGGGATATTGTAGAGTATTGTTAGCATGATAGATAAGATTTTGTTGGTGAAATAAAGCGTACTAATTTTCACAGTTTTTTAGTCTTGTATGTTTTGTTGCCAAAATACAGAGAACAAAATATGACAAATTTCATCATCTGTTTGCACATTTACATCAGTGTTATGAACACAAATGTACATATTTCAGTTTACAAATCAACAGCAGCATAGGTATCCAGCAAATGTACCAATATTGATGTCATTTTTGGAAAGCATGACAACTCAAGAAGCCAAGCCCAGAAAATGTGCAGCAAACAAGAAAAAAAATTGACAGAGTTTCCTTGCTTTACGGCCTAGCCGAACAGAATATGACAGATTTCATCATCTGTTTGCACATTCACATCAGTGTTATGAACACAAATGTACATATTTCAGTTTCCAAATCAGCAGCAGCATAGATATTCAGCAAATGTACCAATATTAATGTCATTTTTGAAAAGCATGGCAACTCAAGAAGCCAAGCCCAAAAAATGTGCAGCAAACAAGAAAAAAAATTGACAGGGTTTCCTTGCTTTATGGCCTAGTTTGACGCCTTGCGTCTCAAACTAATAAAAACAGCAACAAACAATAGTGTATATCAGCCTATTTCCGGCATTTCTCATCCTAAATTACCATTCACAATAGAAATTAACAAATAAACCCACATCTGGCCTTTTTGTCATCACAGTTAACAATCATAGCCAACAACCACAATCAACAATCATAGCCAAAATGAAAGTTTTATGTAACTATCAAAATTCAGATTGTCACCAGTTACAAACTGTCAAACGAATCACTTACAAACTGTCAAACCAACAATTTATACACTGTTCTGTCATCTACAAAGTGTTAAATCAACCACTAACACATTTGTCAAATGAATCACTTACAAACTGTCAAACCAACAACCTATACACTGTTCTGCCATCTACAAAGTGTTCGTTCTGCCATCTACAAAGTGTTAAACCAATCACTAACACATTTTGTGTTCCTAAACAAAAGAGGAGAATTTGCTCCTTAACCAGTACTGAATCCAGATTTGTCTACTGATCAAAAGTAAAATCGTGAGCTAGTTTTTTGTCTTGCTACTTTTCTTTCGTCCATGATCTTGGCTCATCATGTAAAATCTTGTGGACCAAATGCACTCTAAAAGCTTAAATATCTTCTTTTTCAAGCTTTTGTGGTATTTTTTCAAGCTCTGCAATCTTTTTAATGACATAACAAATAATAGGTCCACAATCAACCCTGCATATATTCAAGAGATAGAGTTTATTAGATTGCAATAGATGTCGTCATATGCTTAACTATGAAAAGTTTGATTGAAGCTTACGAAGCAATATTCTATTGTGGTGCTTCTTGCACTGTTCTTAGTTGAGCACCATTTTTAAAGATTTACTCTATGGGAGTTAGCAAGTTGAATTGTGGCTGATTACTCATTCTTTCTTCCAATTCCTTCATGAATTTCTCAACAGCATCTTTCTATGTTTTCGAAGTAATTTTTTTATGATAGTTGCAGTCATTGATTATAAGCGATTAAATAAGCAAATAAGAGAGAGGTGAAAGTTTTTTACCACTATTGCAGCATCTTTAAGGTAAGGGTCGCCTGATTTCTCCTTATTTCTTGGTTTCAATGAATTATAATGCTTCCATTCCTGCTCTTACATATCATAAACAAGCAGAGTCCAATGATATGGACTGTTTTTGTTCGTCTTATTTCCTGAAGAGTTCATCGGGGAAACAAGTACCGAAAGTAATCTAAGCTCCTGTCATGTAATTCGTCGTAGAGTTGTTCAAATTTGCTATCAAGGAGGCACTTTTTGGGGGACTGATTTGCCATTTTGATAAGTGTCTGTGGGAATACAGTATGTTAGTTAGATAAACACAAACATATCTGAAAATCTGCATTTCTGGTATAGCACAGACATGAACAAATAATGACATCAAAACAATGTGAACATAACAGTGTTTTGTTGTGGGCAAAGGGCAATGTACTTACTCAGCAGGTGGATGTGAAGAACGCATTGTTTCCTTGCATCAGTCGTTTAACTTCCTGTTCCCTTTTCAACATTGATGTGTAATCGTCTATTACCTCGTTCCCCATGTCTAGTTCATCCAAAAGTTTTATATTGATTTGAAAGTTATGGTATAACTTGTTTCGTTGTCTGTCCAGACTTCTTCACTGTGATATCAAAAAGAAAGAATTATACAAAGAGAATGGAATTGGAAATTAATGAAATAAGTGTATCTTTATTTACTTCGCATGCCCCTGGTTTAGGTCATAAAACAGATTCAGCAACGTTTTGTCTTCTTCTTCCAGCCATTTATCCAATTTTGTTTTTTCAACTTTCCATTTTGGTATCACATCATCCATCTCCTCCTGTTTATTCTTCTTTACCTTCTTCAAGTTTTTATAGACAAAACCATCCTCCCTCTTCTCTATTCTTGTCTCATTTTTCACATTCTGTACAAGAGATGAAGGGTCCACCTATTTCCTCTTTTTCTTGGTTGGTTTTGGACTGTTTTCAGCTAGTACACCCGTGAAAGCTTCAATAATTGTCCTTTCCACTTCTTCATCCGGCACCATTTGATGCTCAAGACCACCTTCTTCTTCTTCTTCCTCCCCTTCATCTTTACCCTCTGCATCTTTCTCCACACTTTCACTTGTCTATTTTCCAAATAAAGAAATAAGATTAGGTTATTTGTGTGGTTCTGTGGAAAGATAAAGGGAAAAAAAAACAGGAACCATATAACCTAAGATGTGTTTTAGAAATAAGATTAGGTTATATTACCTTGAATTGTTGGGTAATAACATGTGTCTCTATGTCGTCAATGGTTCCCTCTGCTCTTTCTAGCTTTTCGGCTATAATCTCGTTCTCTACGAGCACATTGCAGATCTCAACTTCCTTATGCTCAACCTGTTTCACAAAAAAATCCTTCTCAACATGAGCAGTCTCCACTTCAAAATTGAGTTCAGCAATTGTTTCCTCATATGTCTCGTCTTGAAGCTCCGAAATTCTTTTCCGAAGCTGGGCAATTGTAGCATCTTTTTGCTCATTCTCCTCAGTCAACCTTTTGATTTGCTCATTCTCCTCAGTCAACCTTTTGATTTTTTCCCGGAGGATTTCATTTTCTTTTTGAAGCTCTGTATTTGCATCATCATGGTCTGGGTCATCACCATCTTCTGGCTTCACATGATCATCTTCCGGCACCTCAACAAATCCGAGCATCTCTTTCTCCAATTCCGTTGCCTCCAACTTTGAGTTGTTCATGATTAACGGATCAAGAACATCCAACAGGTTATTTGCCAAACCAACACTAAGGTCGATAAGCCTCCATTTGACGAACCTCGAGAAGTTTGTTGGATCTCCTTGGCTTACCAATTTCACGTGCTCACAGAACCAATACTGTATTTCATGAAAAATACAAATTAGTTTAAATACACAAAATAGGCAAAAGACCAATGATATCCACATCTTCTAGTATACATGTAGGCAAATTATGAAAGATAACCACATCTTCCAGTATATATATAGGCAATTTATCACAGACAAAAAGTTGATATCATAAGAGGGTAGAATTTTACCAGAAACCCTGATATGCAGCCCCCGGTTGATGCCGGTGTTTCCATATTGTCGTTCAGTTGCCTTATGAGCTCATCCGTAAAGAATGTTGCCCAGTCATAAGAGCTGATCTTATCCAAGTCTTCAATGAATTCGATTAAATTTCAGCTCACCCTTGACGCTGTGCTTGGGAGAAACACTATCGAGATAAGATACAGTGTTAGCACACGTGCTACGTCGTTTGCACTTTCTTTATCCTTTTTCTTCACAGCTTTTTGGAAGTATTCTTTCAGATTTGAATTCGTCATTATCCTACCTCCTCGAACACATATTTCATTAGCAAACCTTATTTCTGGCATCCTCGGTTTTGTTGTTGGTTTAATTCGGTTGGGCCCATACAGGATGCCGAATACAAGTGCAAACTCTTGTGCTGTTATCTTGACTGATTTAGTTCCTAGGTTGAACCTCCCTCCCGATCCCTCATATCGTCTTATCAGCGAAAGAGCAAGCAGGTCGCTTTTCCTCGGGTATGCCTCAGTCAAGCTCTCATCAACCAGAGCAAATATAAGATTAGCAAATGACGTTTTTCTTATCTTCTCTTTCTGGAGCGTTGTGAACTTCATGTCCTTCAAGAGATTCACAAAACTTTGAAAACTCGACCTGTGTGAAATTTGAACAAAATAGCAGGAAGATGTTGGTATAGGACAGACATGAACAAATGATAACATGTTCCTCAATAAAACAGACAAATGTCGTTATTTTATATGAATGTTGCCAACAAAACAGACAAATGTCGAAATTTTTAGATTACCTATACGGAATTTGTTTAGGTTTAGGTTTAACCTCTTTCTTGACCTTTTTCTTTCCCTTTTTCTTTCGCGTCTTCACTGCTGTCCTTTTTGCCATTTGCTTCTGTTGCTTCTGTTTCTGAATACGCTTCCGTAGAATACGACCGCGCGTCTTTGGACTACACCTGCATAAGTTTCAAATTTTTATTCAGTATATGAATGGATACATATATGCAAATTATCACAAAGTAATTTGCAAATTTTATTCAGTATTTGAATGGATTCAGTAACCATATGTTGTAGTATTCTAGTCATAAACCATACCTAGATTTGTGATGGGCAGCCTTTTTCTTTGGCTTGTGAAGATCTTCTTCATCATCATCAGTATCTTCTTCTTCTTCTTCTTCTTCTTGTCCTTCTTCTTCACATTGTCCTTCTCTTTCTTGTCGTACTTCTTCTGTTTAATAGGGCTAAGTCGCTTCGTCTTTGGACTAGACCTGCATGAGTTTCAAAGTTTTTGGTTAGTATATGAATGAATACATATATGCAGATTATCACAAAGTAACCATATGTTGTAATATGACAGATTTCATCATCTGTAGTATTCTAGTCATAAACCATACCTAGATTTTTGATTGGCTTCCTTTTTCGTTGGCTTGTGAACTTGTTCTTCTTCTTCTTCTTCCTTTTCCTCATCCTCGTCCTCTTCTTCTTCTTCTTGTATATTCTTCTTTTTGTCCTTCTCTTTGTTATCGTTTTTCTTCTGTTCAACAGGGCTAAGTCCCTTTTTCTTGTCATTCTTCTTCTCTTTCTTGTCCATTTTATGAGAATCTCTCTCTTGTTGTGTGACAGATCTTGTCATTCGCTTTGTTGGACTCTGTTTAACTTCATCTTCTATTGTTCTTGTTCTCTTTCGAGAGGTAGGCATTTTTTTTGCTATCTTTTTTGGACTTTGTACTGCTGTTTTTTTCCGTGGTGACTTCTTCATTTTCATCCTCTCTGGAGGCATAATAACTTGTAATGGTTTCATAGAATCTACAAGTACCAATTCTTTATTAGAGTTCTTTGTTTTCACCAGTTTCTGTAACAAAATAGCAGAAAATTTGAACAAAATCACCGGATGATGTTGTTATATGTAAGAATCTTCAAATCTGGTATAGCACAGAGATGAACAAATAATGACATCTGTCAACTTGTGTTCTATGGATGTTCCTCAATAAAACAAACAAGAGAGACATCAGTCAACTTGTGTTTTATGGATGTTCCTCAAAAAAACAGACAAATGTCGTTATCATTCTAGATTTAGTGCTATGAGTACCAATACACTAAGAATGGACAACAAACGCAGAGTATGCAACAGATGACAATATTTGTCAAGTGATTTGTAAGAACAAACAAAATGCAGAGTACTGATCTTGCAAAAAAAAAAATTACAAAGAAGCTCTTACCAATGACTACAAACCCTAAATAAACCATAATCAGTAGCAAAGAAAACCCTAACCAATGGACTACAAACGCAGAGTATGCAACATATGACAACATTTGTCATGTGATTTGTAAGAACAAAAAAAATGCAGAGTACTGATCTTGCAAAATTACAAAGAAGCTCTAACCAATGGACTACAAACCCTAAATAAAACATAATCAGTAGCAAAGAAACCCTAAATAAACCATAACAACATGTGGAACGAAACCTAAATTTTTTGGAAGAAAGCAGTTCGTAGTCTCTAAATGTGTAGAAATAGAGAAACAAAACGTAAATGTGCAGAACGAACCAGTCGAAGGAAGATGATGACAACGACGTTGAAGGGGACGACGACAATGACAACGGCAACGACGACTTTGGCAGGCGACGAAGGATGGCGACGATGACAACTGCAACGACGACTTTGGCAGGCGACGAAGGATGGCGACGAACCGTTCTCTCTCTCTCTTTCTTTTCTTCTGGAAACATTTTTGATCGAATAGAGTGGGGAAAAGTGTGCCCGCTTTTGTTTCAAAACAAGGGTATATTTGGAAACCGGGTCCAATTGTCTTGGCGGCAATACCAAAATTATTCATGTCCTTATTACAATATTAGTCCCTATACTATGGACCTCTGGCCGAAGCTCTCTTAATAAAAATAGATGTGTATGTATTTGGATGGAGGGAAGGCCGAATGGAGAGAGTGAGAGAGAGGGAATCCCATACATTATGGGATGGGATATGTTGGGGTATGGGTAGGATTTAGTAATTATGAGGAGATACGAGATAAATAAATAAATATATATATATATATATATATATATATGTATGTATGTATAAAGTATAATAATTATCTCGTATATAATTTTATGACTAATATAAATTATACATGCACCTAATCATATATTTACATTAATTAACCTAATTAATTATTGAATTAGAATTTAACATTTCAAATTTTTATTTTTGAAAAATTTAGAAATGTTACACAAATTAACAAAATCTTCATATCAATATGACATTTAACTCATGACTAGGTTCCTAACCACATGTTCAAAAGAAGATCAACTTTATGTGCAAGTATATATCTATACTTCTGTCAAAAAGAGAACGTTCTAATATCAATTTTTTAAGGTTCAAGAAACAAAAGCAATAAACTTCAAAAAGTCATTTGTTTTTCAATTTGCATCATCTTCATCAATCATCACCACCAATGTCAAGTTCCTCATCATCATCTTCATCATCGTCATCGGATTCCACCATATCCCCTTTTTGCAACTCTTCTCATCCTCTTCATCATCTTCAATAACTTTAATAACATCCTCATCAACCAAAAAGTCATCTACTTTCTTTTTACTTTGCTTACTTGCATTCAAATTTCATGGTCTTCTATTAAAAATAGTTGATGAGTGTAAGTAAAAAAAAAAAAAAAAAGACATTGAAAATTAGAAATAATAATTAGATAGTCTAAATTTTTTAAACTATACCTCTCTCTTTTTGGAACTCACTCCATCATCATCTTGGAAGCACTCGTGGATGTCCAACCATGACATATCTTTGGGTAGACATGGATTTTCTTTCTCAGTGATCCATTCATCATCAGATTCCACATCCGATAAACAAATTAATTGTTTCTTGCCTCTTTTCTTGCTTTTGCTCAAGTCTAAAGTTGTACCTTACAAAATTCCAATGCATTCAACCTTTGTGTTTCTAAATGATTCATTATTTTTCGTGTGCACTAAATCAAATGTACTCCAATTTCTCTCACATTCTGTTGCACTACATGTAAGGCTTAGCATTCTTATTGCTAACCATTGAAGTTCCTTGCACTCTTCCCCATAATTTTTCTGCCACAATGCTAGGAAAAAAATACATTTTCATAATGCAATATAACACATGTTCAAAACTCACCGGGTTGGTTCCTGTCTTTTGTCAAGATTGTCATGTCCATACCAAACATGCATTCGGCCTTTTTAAACTTCTCTAGTTGCAGGTCAACCTTTACTCTTCTATTCACATCGGGGTAAAATCTCTCAATGGTTATAATTAAGCCAACTTTGACTTCATGATCGGCCTTAAACTTTTCATCGTATTGGAATCTATAAAATTGTGTAAGCAACTTTTACTATCCCTTCCCTCATATAAATGAAATAACAAATTAACTATATAGAAGTATAGAACTTACTTAGGATTAAGGAAGAATGCCGTTGCATGAATGGTCCTACGGAGTTGGAAATCTAAATGTTTGTGTATCTTTCCTTCACATTTTTCACATTATATTTGCAATTTCTTCTTTTGCTCTAGCCATCGCCTCATAAACATAACCACGCGTCGGCTTGGCATCACCATCCACAAGTCTCAAAAGTTTTACCAAAGGAAGCACAACCTTCATGCAATATTTGACGGTCTTCCAAAACTTTTTATCATACAAGCAAGTTCCTTGCGCTTTCATCCCTCTAACAATCTTCGAGTAAGGGCTTGTACACCATTCTTCCGATGCAAACATGTATCTCAACCCCATCTTTGTTTCATCAAAACTTTTTATAGTGAGGTAAGCGGTTGCAAACCTAGTAACCGTCTCTTTGTAAACTTTCTAAACAAATCAAGAACCCTTTGATGCTTATAAAGGAACACGGAGATGTTCTTTGCTCTCTCTAGTGTTTGTTTAAAAATCGGTATTTTGCCTATATCACTAAACATGAAGCAATAAAATGTGCCGCACATGGAGATCAAAACAAATTTTTTCTCTTCTCCTCCAATAACTTGCCGGCCCCTACATAAGCCGATGCACTATCGGTAACCACTTGCACAACATTTTCTTTCCCAATCACTTTAACCAAATCATCAAATAACTCAAACAATTTCTCTGAATTCTTGATTATGCCCGAAGTGTCAATTGATTTAAAAAACACTATGCCATGTGGACTATTGATAACAAAATTAGTAATGGACATATACTTCCAATCGGTCCATCTATCGGACATTAATGTGCAACCCATTATCTTCCACTCCTTTTTATAAACATCTATTCATTCATTAACAATTTCCACCTCTCTCTTCAAATAAAATACCATAACCTCGTGATAAGATGGGGGTTTTAACCCCATACTCATCCACTAACACTAACATCTTCTTCCAAAAGGTGTCCTTAACTAAATTAAAAGGCAAGTCATTTGCGTAGATATATCTACATATGTCCCTAATCACGGGCTCCTTTTTCTTTGATATTTGATTCATAATTTGTCATTGAAGTTTTCCCTTTCCTCTAGCAACATACGCATCCATGCTTCCTTTTCTTAGAGGATTAAGCACCACACCTTCTACTCCCTCGAATTCATCCATGACATCTTTTTGTTGTTTGTGTCCTAGATATTCTATGAAGAAATTCTTAACCTCCTCGGAAACTTGAGGATATAGTTGTACATCAACGTGGGTGCAAGCTAAGTGATGTTTTATACGAATCACCCCACTCCAAAAATTTTGTTTACAATAATTGTAGCTCAAGTTCATCCTATTCGTGTCACTATCCCATAGTTACAATATTTGCATGATGGATCTTCAACTTTCCTAGATTTTTTTTTTCACCGCCATCAATAAAAATATATTTTAAAAAAAGGGTTCTTCAATAAATTCACAAACCAACAACCAAAGGTCTAACTAAGCAATAAATTCACAAACCAACAACCAAAGGTCTAAAAGTAATAAATGCACAAAACAACCAACCAATAATAATTAATAACTAATATTATAGTGGAGGTGTTATTAAAATAAATCCAAAGGAATTACATTTTAGGAGTAATTCTTTACCGAAAAAATAAAGTAGAATTATATATTGTGGTCTTAGTGGGAGGAATAAGTCAAAAAGCTTACTTTGTTAATTGTAATGGACTGATTTAATACTCCTCTAGTCTTCTACGATGAAATCAAAGCAGAAAAGATAAACCTAAAGAAGGAAACCATGAAATCCAAAGAACAAAGCCAAGTCGTCACTGTCAAAAGACTCGAAATCCTAGCGTCATTGTCGAAATCTCCACACTTCTCATATTCGAATGTATTTCAATCAAAAATGGCCCAGAAATGCATATTCGATCTCCCTTTTCAGTGGGTTTCAACCCACTTATGTGGTTTGATACTCATGTTTTTCAATTCAATGCAAACGATATACTTTTATCTACAAGTTTTGCAATGATATGAACTCCATTAATATCAAATGGGAGGTAGAAATATTTTATTATCTATTAATGGCATCCCAACATGTCCCAGCTTGCTAGGGGACAATGCTAAAAGGCTAGCAAGATATGAATATGACATGATATAGGATAATGCATAGGGATGGTCCGGGTACCAAGGTAGGTTCTAGGTGAAATTAAAAAATTCTGACTGGTGTCAGGTTGATATTACCTCATCCCGAAATATATTTATTTGTAAAATTATAGTTTTACCCTATTAATATATTAATTATACAAAAAAAAAAACTTATATTGTTACCTTTATATTTTCAACATTTTACTAAAATACCACTTTATTTATAACTATTTCTTTCTATTTTTCTTTTAGGTTAAGTATTTTTTTTAAATTTCTTACGGAGCAAGGCAAGGAGGGTAAACCTATTTCCCGATCGAGGCGAGAACGGGGGTATCCAAAAAAAAATGGTCAGGATCAGATTCATGTGATAATTTCCTAGTCGAGGTACGTAAGGGTACGCCAAAACCCGCCCCGTCCCGTTGTCATTTCTAATAATACAAAGATGTCTAAGCTTATCCACATCAGGGATGCCTGGTGTTCTGAAATGATATAAATACGTGAGATGTGCATTATAGATCTACTAAAGGTTGGGACACATGCGATGCGTGTGCAAGTCAAGTTTTGCATATATTGTCAAAATTCGATCAAACAAACAATAATCGAAGAGCAAAATTCGACTTGCACACGCATCACGTGTGCCCGACCTCTAGTATGGATAAAGGGGTAGCAATAAAGACTGAAACTAAACAATAGTTTTTTTTCCTCTCTGAGACAATTAATTTCCCAAATTCCTACTCTTTAAATGTGGAAAAAACCACCACAATTGATTATATATTTTCTGATAAAAAATTATAGAATAAGTAAAAAACTGCATGTACATGAAAATTGGAATTGGTTTGGTGGAGATTGAACAGAATCTGATAGACTTGAACAGAATCTGATATAGGAAAAGAAAAGGTATATAGAGAAAAGTCTGTTAGATTTTGCTTTTTAATGCAAATAATTACTTTATTTCGAAAAATAATTTCCACTGTTCTGCATTAAAAACCATTTCCAAGTTCTGCATTTAAGATCTGCAATTGCCATATGGGGTTGCATCATTTTTCTTCCCTTTTATGGGGTTGCGTCCTTTTTCTTCTCTTGAATTTATATATAGGGCTATGAATTCCAAAAGACGCCATTTTCGTATAAGTAGGCATAAATGTCTATAATAAGTACTTTCAATGCATGCCTACATGGACAGGACTATACTTATGTCTATAAACTACTTCAATTGGCAAGAAAAACGTGAATGAGAACAACAGATATGTGTTTACTTGGATTATCTCTTGGACTAATAGATTGTCTCTGAAACTTTTTTGATGAACTCTTGGGGTAATAATAGATTTCGAACAAACGTAGTGGGGTCTGCAGCCATACTGTACTATTCCAGAATACTTTCAGAGCTTGGTAACTGCTCCAAGTTTATACGTGGGTGCAGAAATTACTTATTTGCCCCTACAGCTATTAGGTGTAAAGAGTAGGTAAATTTTTTTTTTTTCCTCTTTATGTGTGGCTTTTTTGGAAGTGCAAAGTGTGGGTCAACCTCAAAAAATTGTCTACACCAAAAGGTGCTTCCCCTTATATATTAGAATAGATGTTTCATATGCAATGAGGTTCCTTTGGAAATATGAAAGCTATGGTTTATCTATTTTGAAATGTCATCTGATAATATCCATGGAAAGCATGCAACTTATACATTGGTCATTCATACGAGTTTCGGCTTATGAAAATGTTCCCCCTTTCAGAAATTGAAGGATTGGATGATGTGGTTTTCTTTTATGTAGACTTGAAGCATATGTGGGAGTGGGAATCTCTATTTTTTATTGTTCGTAGGAAAGTTGTATTTTAACTATTTGTTGATGTTCTTGCAATAATTAAGGACATCCATAAAGTGTTGAACTATGCACAGCTTTGAGGAGTCATTGGAGGTTGTAGACCCTCTGTAAGTGTATATTGTCGTTATATTGGCCCACATAAGAAATGCTTCCGTTGGACCACATAAGATTTATAGGGACAGGTTAGGATCGTGACAATACCCCTTTGCAAGGAGATGTGTTAAAGGGGGCAAAAGTTAGACTGTGACCATCTTCAATGGCATGCACAGCCATCCTTCTATGGTTTAGCTTGAAGGGCACCTAAATCCCAAGAAGTGTAGACACCTGCGAAGAGGGCTTTTAACAGGTCTCATACACTGAATGTGTGGGCTCCCAGACAGGAATTCTCGAGAGTCACCACCCGAATTTTTAAGATGGATGATCCGAGAAACCGAGAGTTTGATTTGAAAAAGAAGACTTTAAGTCAAGCGAAAATGCCGAGACTATGAGTTCGGGAGCCACATTACTGTAACGCCCCGATTTTTCAGGAACAATATAAAATAATTTCTTAAGAAAATTTTGCTAAATAAATATAATTTTCTAAAATAAATGTTTAGCTATTACAATCTCATGAAAATTTACTGATTCAAAATACATTGACTTCAGAGCCGACTCTAGGCTTGATACGGATTCCAATCATACTTGTTCTTTGTTCCTGATATTCTCTCCGTGTCGAACTACACCATCATTGAATCCCCTCCGTTGAATCCTGCACCCTCTGGCAAATTAATCGCCGAAGCAATCGATTTACCAGAATACAGATGTATCCGTGAGTGATAAATCACCCAATAGAATAATCCAACCCAACCACCTCTCTTACTTTACGATAGCAAGCAACAAGATAATAATAATGTGAAGAAGTAAAAACAATGATTTTTCACATAAATTGGTTTATTACTATCCATTAACCTATCGTGTGGTCTAAGATCTCATCCGCGAGATCTTTCCTTCCCAACCCCTAGCCATGTTCCGTCCCATGAGATCACTTTCTTTTGCTGTCGCAGATACACCTAAGTTATGTACCGAGTGTGCATCCCAATAACTACAACAAAGGGTAAGCTTATCATGATGCCCAATTAACAAAGCTCAAGACACCCCTTGCAACACATTTGTTATCGAAAGTGCCTGTAGCAGCGCACTTAAACTGTTTGGATTCGCCACTTGGTTTTAGAAACCAGGAAATTGGACAAATATTCTATTTTCGGTGGACTGGGGAAGCTGCTGTGCAGCTTCGTGCTGCACAGCGTGCTGCGCCCCAGCTGGCGAGGCCTTGCCGGCATCGGTCCAGCGATCGGAGACGTTCACCGCGTAGAGCTTGTCGAGTTCTACATGTGCGTCAAAAATCAGCTCAATCAAATATCGTTAAGTGTCTCATCCGAACACATATAACTTGAAAAAAATAAAATCCTAATGGATACAAAACCACTGAATCCATTTTTTTCAAGTTATACATGTTCGGATGAGGCACTTAACGATATTTGATCGAGCTGATTTTTGGCGCGCACGTAGACCTCGACAAGCTCTACGTGGTGAACGTCTCCGATCGCCGGACCGATGCCGGCAAGGCCTCGCCAACGGGTGCGCAGCACGAAGCTGCACAACAGCTTCCCCCAGTCCATTTTCGAGAGCTAACCAAATGGTGAGAGGAAGGTGTTAAGCACCCTTTTCCGCCCAACCAAATGGTTGGCCTCTAATCATTCCATATGGGGCTTTTCAATTATTTAGTTTGATTCCACACATAATTGATTTTTAGCCGTTAGAACAATGTGAGATATGATAACAAAAAATAAGTTGCACGCGGGGATAGGAAAAGGGGATCATACAATGACTGGAAAATATATAAAAATAAAATTAACAACTCTGTATGCAAATCAATTCGTCCATTGCATAAAGGACCTAGTGGCTGGCAAAACGAAAAGGGCAAAATCGGTTCCCCGACCGACATAGCGATGTGCCGACCGGTGTTCCTCTTTAAACCAGAAAAACAGAAAATGCGACAACAACAGAGGGGTTAGAATATCCAAGAAATAAATTTAAAAAAATACGTTTAGTCTAGAGACTGGGTGAACATCCCACCTTGATCCCTCAACAGGGATTGAATAAACAAACTCGATTCACGTAGCCTTTTAAAGAGTGCAGAGCTCTTTCGGTTTGAAGAATATGGGTACACTCTCAGGGTGTTTTTACTCACAAAGTTCTCTAGTGTGTATAACTCGGAGTGGTTTTTTTTTTTTTTGAATGGCAAAGAAATCTTATTAAACTTTGAAATAAGGATTACAAAGGCTAAAGGGAACAAGGATACCCAGTAAAACAATCTGAATCAAATATTCTAATTAGGTTGGCACATAAGATCCCGAACAATCACATGTCATCCAACACCCGAAAGGAAAACAAGAGGAAGGCTGGCCGGGAGCCAACCCAAGGCGACGAACAACACAGAAAAAAAATACAGACCACTGCAATGTTTCAGCAATTTACAAAATAAATAGACAACATCCCAAAATGTGATCTCCCCAAATGTGAGATGGACTTCCAAATGATTGATCCATCCTGTAAAGTATAACTCGGAGTTATAAACTCAAGGGAGGTGATGGTGTAGTGTAATTTGAAGTTAGGGTTGTGTATGTGATGTGTAGAGAGCAGGAGAGGTACTGAGAAACCTGCATCAATTTGTATCGGAAGAGGTCCCTATTTATAGAGATTTGGAGAGGGAAAATGATATTGGCACTCCAAAAAGCAAAGGAAAGTGGCTTTGGAATTACATTGGATTTGGAGTGCCTGCATCAATTTTTGAAATGTCAAAACTTGATTGGAATTTAATTAAATTTGAAAATAGAGTTAATTTCATATAAAAACTTTATCGAAAAGTGTTTAGAACGTGTGCACCAAGTAAAACGATCGGGCTCGATAAGGTTGAACTGAATCAAACACCTAAAGAAGTTTCCAAATTTACAGCAAAATTGATTTCGCATCTGTGAAATTGATCTCGCAGCCTTAATGTCGATCTCACGGATTTCCAGACTGCACAAAAGGCCAAACTTCGCGGGTTCGCTTCGGACTCTTCCAAACTTTGATTTATACATGGTTTGAAGCGTTGAAAAGTTAGTTAAGTCTACTTTCAAATTCAAGCGCTTTGGACCCAAAATAATATTTATACAAAAAGATATAACCATTTTACCCTCAATGAGTAAAAAAAACTCATTTTAGTTATCTCCCCGTTTTAAATCTTATTTGAGACTTATTATATGTCAATAAAAGGGTTTTAAAGTACTAAAAGATGGTGAAATCCAACCTTGAAAATATGGAAGCTTTTTTCATGAAAATTGGGTTGAAAGCAAAATAAATCAAAGATCGCTGGAGCCACTAAAGGTAAAACGCGTTTTAAGTGTTGCATGACACTCACATCCCTAATTCTGAAGGGTTTTTCCATTCCTTATGAGTTCCACATAGTTAATAAGACTTCTCATACCTAATCAAAATATACAGAAACATCTATTGCCTTTGTTTACACAAAAAGCTTGGCAATTCAAGGCATCACGTCCACTAATTAGCAGGTAAATCGGATAGTCTGTTACTATGAAGGATCAAGACTAAAAGCTACCTAACCTGATGTAGAAACTTTCAGCATGCACTCTTCTCTATCGTTGCATTGCTTATCTAGCAAATTTTATTCATGGGAGATTGTCTTTCTTTTTTTTAACTCTTGTTTAAGAATACATATTGATTTGTTCAAAATCATTTAGAGTGAGTGAAAATTGACTTCATTTATCTCCACTAAATAAATTTAAAAAACTTCAGATTTGAAGAGTACAGAAAACGAAAAGATAGAAAACACGTGCAATCCATTGTATCGAATTCAATGGAATTTATGGACGTAATGAAATAACAGCACCTTTTTATTTAGATCCTCAAAAAATGGCCTTACCTCATCATGAACAAATGGAAAGGGGTTTCGGCACCAAATAGCAAAATACAGTGAACCCGGGGGGGTGCTGCGCAGCCGCCGGCATCTGTCTGACGATCGATGTCCACTACGTAGAGCTCGTCGAGTACTACAAGTGTACCGAAAATCAACTCGATCAAATATCATTAAGTGCCTCATCGGAATACATAAACCTTGGAAAAAAAATGAATCCTAATGGATACAAAACACTGGATCAAAACCATTGAATCCATTCTTTTCAAGTTATATGTGTTCTGATGAAGCACTTAACGATATTTAATCGAGTTGATTTTTGGCACACTCGTAACATTCGACGAGCTCTACGCAGTGAACGTCTCCGATTGTCGGACCGATGCCGGCAAGGCCGCGCCGGCGGCTACGCAGCACGGAGCTGCTCAGCACCCACCCCAAGTTCTACAGAAAGATACACCAAATAACAATAACGAAAAGTAAAACTTATCTTCGCTCTTCTACCTTCCTATCATTGTTGCTCTTTGGATTATTAATCCTATTTTACCAGGCAGATATACTTGTACAGTATTTCCCATTTTCTTCTTAGTGGCATTCGTTATAATGGCGTCGACTAAAGTGAAGATTTTGTAAAACAGTGCTCGACGTGGTTATACACAGGAAAAGGGGTTTAAAAAAAAACAAAAACAAATGAGTTCCAGAGACATGAACACAAAAATAATATATTGATGCAGAAGTGTAGAATATAAAGAAAATATGAAGTCACTATGAGTTTATTATAGAAAGAACCACCAAAGGTAATTTTAGCACATGATGGCAGGCTCAAATGTTACTGTAATCAGAAAGATGATGATCTACAAGTATTAGCAAACTCTTCCCATCAAGTCAATCCATGTACCAACTAGTTCTCCGCATAAAAATGCTCTTGATATGTTCACAGGCCCGTAAAGATTGAATAACACAACTGCAAGAATAAAAAGAAAGTCAGAACAAAATATAACGAGGATAATAATCATTTCCTGGCAAATGGCTTTACACTGGCCATTTCAGGTGCAACTTAAAATCTCCTATTTTTCTGTGCAGAAGGAAAGACCATAAAGCTATACATTCCTTATTTTCAAGCATGTAGGCGAAAACAAATAGACGATAACATAATCATGGTAACAATCATAACAAAATACCTCCAATTCCGAAAAAAAATAGACGATAACATAATCGTGGTAACAATCATAACAAAATACCTCCAATTCCCACAGATAGCATACATCAGAAACCAGCCCATCCAGCAGGTTGAGAAGCCGACTTGTTCTCTATGTTCTTTGGCTCGCCAAAGCGCTGAGAACTAAACTCATTACCAGGTCTGGAAATAGGAGAGGAGGTAGGAACTGCTGTGAAGTTATCTGTTCCAAAACCCCATTTGTCGCTGCCTGAATGTGATGGAGTAGCTGGTTTGTTCTGGTTACCATTCCTTGTCCTAACAGATTTAGGAGTATCATTCATAGACATTGGTTGCGGCTTGGGATTATCAGCGAAAGCCTGCCATTGCTTAGATTCTGGACTTGAGCTAGTATTGCCAAATAATCCTTGTTGAAGTTCCCAAACAGTTCCTTCAAGTTTCTCGCTTTGCTGAGATCAGAATGAAAAACAACCGCATATTATTCATGCTATATTAAATAGACAGGTAGAGTTTGGTATGCCGGCACGATTGTGAGAAGGAATGGAATGATCAATCCTAGGCCTCCAAGTGGATGGCCATTCACCCAAACTGACCTCTAATTCTGTCAAATTTTAAAGCGCACCAAAACATCAGAAGAGCATACCATTCCATTTCAGCTTCATTCCAGTGAACCAAACGCTACATATAGGTAGGCAAGTATTTAGTACAGCAGGAATAAATACCGTTGGGGTGACTTTAGGTTGAAATGAAGGAGATGTTTGGTCTTTTGAAGCTTCTCTATTTGGTGATTGGGTTCTAGCAGCAAGATCTTGCTTGAGCTCTTGTATCTCCTGTCTCTGAGTTCGGCAAATGGCAGAAAGCTTTTCATATTTGGAGGTTATTTCAGCCTTTTCCATATTAGCTTGCTTCAACTCTTCTTTAAGCCTCTTTACCTCAGCTGCCAACTCTTCTTCATGGCATGATTTCTTACTCTCGATTCCTGGGCTCACTTTATTGTTGTCAAATTCAGCAACAAAAGTGTTGAACGCCTCATTTGGGAAAGCAGATTTGCTATCAGGGTTTGCCGTTTTTTTCCTTCCGCTGATATGACCTGAATCCTCCTTGAAAAATTTTATTTCAAAGTCCTTGGAAGGGCCTCCTTCCTCAGTTCGGCTGACAGATTTTACGTGCACATTTTTTGGCGGGCTAGGATTATGGCCAAAAACCTGCCTCTCTGGATGACCCTGATCAAGTCTTGATGCGTCGTCATCAAATTTGGGCCCTTTTTGGTCCTCCGCAATAAGTGAGTCCTTAGCATGCTGAGTGGACCAGAAAGCACCAAGAGCCCCTCCACTGTCCTTGGAATTGTTAACTGGTGTGGGTGATGCACTCCTTGTAGGTTCTGATTGTGGTGGGGGTGGTGGACTCCTACGAGGAGTTGGTTGAGTTTTAGTCACAGGTTTTGGAGTCCCTGATGAACAACCATAACTATCAGAATATTTAAACTGGAAAAAGAACTTTCCGAATAAATATTCCCATCCCTTAATACAACTTCGGAGACCTAGGCCCTGTTCGATTGCTATTAAAACAGTCCTGCAGAACGCTTTTAGAAACTGTTTTTCTAAACTAAACACCCAACGCTCTCACAATCAAATTTATTTTCAAACAAATTTTTTTTTTTTTGACAAGTGGGAAAATGTTTTGGTGGCATAAAGAACTTGTTGTTTTGAAGAAATTTGCTTGTAAACAGGTATTGTACTATTGCCTCGAGACTACTGTTCATCAAACATGTTTTTTGGGTTCTTGAAAAACATAGAGCAGAAAAAACAGATAACAAAAACAACACCGATCAGGTTCTTGGGACTTCCCCATTACTCTGCCCAGCATTAGCATATTATTCAATCAAAATTTGGCAGTAATGCGGAAAAAAAGGTCAAGCATAATACATAACTCATGAAGAGTATTTAGTCTACTGAGTTCCAACGCCTAAATACTGATGTAAGCAAGGATAACGTCCTTACCTTCATGCACGTCGGTACCTGGTTGGTGCATCTCTGGGGGTCTATCGGGTAACGATTTCTGTAAATCATCTGGTAATAAATCATTAACACGAAACCAAACCTGCCACCAAACAGAAGACAACAGCATCAGTAAGCAAATAGATGCTCTTGGCACCTATTATTGCCAGTGTAATAAAAATCTAAACTAACCTAATTTCATCGAGATGAATGGCCAATCAAGCAAAGCGCTTGCCTGCGTGATGTCTGGTCTGGCATCTGGTGAAGACTGAAGCATATCATTGATTAGGCTTATAATGGATGAGCTATATTTTGGTAAATCTGGAATGCGGTAGTTCCCGTTTAGAATTTGTAGCTTTGATTCACCATCAAATGCAGACTTGAAGTAGCATATGCGAAAGAGAAGACAACCTAAGGCCTGCAGAATAACAGAATAACTTGGATGCTCATCAAACATCCCAAAAGCTAAATCCGATGAGGCAAATCAAGGTTTTCAAAGGCCAAGTTGAGGCTCACATCACGTGAGGCATCCAAAAAATGCCTCAAGCCTTTTTGCGCACTTTATGCGAGGCTTACGCTTCTTTGGAACAACATGACCTCACTCACTCCCTTCCTCCCTCGCACGCTAGAACTAGAAAGCGCATTGACATGTAATATAAGTATGTTTTTATGTGAAAATTAGTGTACTAGCTCTAGGTGACATATAGATATAGTTTAGCTAGATAGAGCTAAAGACAGTAAAATATGAACATATATCAACATCCAAATTATTTCTAAGTTTAGAGGAGCTTTTCTGAATTAATTTCAGCATTGATATTATTCTCTCTTTCTCTTCTTCTTGAATGATATTACATATCTACAATTGAAACAAGGTTTCTAATTGTTTATGCCGCAACGCCTCCAGGCGTAACCTCGCCTCATGAGGGTTATAATGCGTTGCATTGCTCATTCGCTTTTAAAAAACACTGACACAAACAGAGTCAACTGTTTCAAAATCCTTCATATATTCACAAGGTATAAACAACTTACCCAAATATCCACCTTCTCATTTATGACTTCTTTCAGGAACAAATCCCACATCTAAGTCAAGAAACAAGACAGGAGTCAACATTTACACCAGCTATGACTATTAGTAATCAAACATAAATTACTTCAACCTCGGGGGCTCTATAGGCAGGTGTTGTGTGCTTCCGGATATTGTCTTCTTCTATTCCCATTTCCTCAGGCCTTTCAAACCTCTTGTGATTAGTAGAGGTACTTCCAAAATCACATAATTTCCATAAACCATCAGGCCCCAGCAAAACATTCTCAACCTTCAAGTCTCTAAAGCACAGAATTTGAAAGGCAAAGAAGTAATTTTTTATCAGTACATTGCAAGAAAAACTCTTGCAAACCCCATATAAGGGTAAGCATAAAAGCACTTATCACCAAATGAGGAATTGAGTATATCATATAATACTTCGTTGAATCAAATTTCCTTTATCATTTTCCACAGGAAATAGATAATGCTTGGATTTTAGCCGGCAGGCCCAGATTCTTGGAAGATAATCAGTTAGACAAATTGGGCTTACCAAATGGAAGAGAAGTTTGTACAAATCGATAGAGGAAACTGAAAACCATATATTTTGATCAAGTATCAGTAATCTTTACCGATGAGCGATGGGAGGGGACTGGCAATGCATCGCAAAGACTGCATTACAGACATCCCTAAATATCACAACGATTTGCTTCTCCTCAAAATATCCAGCTCCCCTACTCTCCAGCATGTTGACCAGGGACTTCTCACAATGTTCCATCACAAGGAGTGCCTCCTTTGTCCGCCCCATATCAAAGATAGCATGGGCACAAAGCATGACAACATTAGGGTGCCCCCTTAGAGATTTCATCACAGATATTTCTTTCTTCACAACTTCCAGAGATTCCTCGTCATTACATATAATGTGCTTTAAGGCATACTGCTTTGAACCGTGTATTGCATCCCGAGCCAAGTAAACACAAGAGAATCCACCCTCAGCAATGGCATTGCGGACATGGATTTTCAAATTGCCAATGTCAATGGTGCGGCCTTCAAGACCAGTTTGCTCTTTGTGCCCAAATGGTTTGAACCTCCACATGATTGGCAGAGATCTAACAAAGACAAAGCATCACAGTTTGACGTTATAAACATGTGAAATTAGATAGAGGAATGAGTAAGATATACTCACAGCGTTGGATACTTCAAGCAAAATGCTGCTTTTTATTACATATTGAAGCAAGAATTTGTTATTCCAGAACATATAGCACCATAAATTTTAACTATGCATGCCAGATCATATCTGCTATCAACTTTTAAAAGTAAACTGAAGTTTTTAGAAAGCTGCAACTCTTGATCTAAATATGATGGAGGCTAGTGCACATATCCAAGACGGAGAAATACACTTATATCCCTAGGACCCTAGACAAGTTGATAACTTTAAATAACCCTCCATTTTCGAACATAAGGTAGGCGAACTCTATAACATCTCGGAGACACTTCACTTGAGAGATTTGACAATTTCCAAACAGGAAATAGCATGTAAAGTAGGGGTGAAATCAGGTTGGGTCGGTCTGGTTTTTGGGGTATGTTGGACTTCAAAAACAGAAAAGGGGACAACAAATTTTTTTGGGCTTAAGGCAAAAGTCTCCAATCATGTTTAGCATTTAGGGTTTAAGATGGACAGCAAGGATTTAACCTACACCACTAAAGAATTTGCCATCCCATTCGGTGCAAAAGGGTATAGATCTTAGAATATTTCCTTCGCTTAGGTCGGGTTTGGGAGTAATTTCAGGCAACCGAGACCGAATCGCAAATCAAGAATTTATTTCCCTCAAAAATCGAAACCGACAGATCTTATGCTTGGGCCGACCAAACCCTGAAATGTTCGGTGGGTTTTATTTTCATCCCCAAGGTAAAGGGACAAAATAATCAAGAATTATGTCAGGTATATAGGAAACTAGGACTATTCTGTGGTTTCTAATGGCAGGCATGGAATATATGCTACTTTTACAAGTGCAATCCCCATAAAGAAGTAATCAGTGGCAGATACATACAGAGGAAACCCTAATCGCAGCATTCTCATTTCAAATTGCATATGCAATGGAGATTTACCTTTTTTTATAGGAAAGTAATAAGCAGACATCTGGGATGATGAGCAGTAGCCTTTCAAATAAAATTTACACATAATCTACAGACCACTGCACAACCAAAACCCATATCCAGTTCATAAGTTTACATCTAAAGTTCGAAATAAGTACACTAAGTAGTCGAAAAAGCACAACGCCAAACAAACACGGAGGTGTGTAAGGGGCCCCGGCCACTAGGGCTGTAAATGAATTGAGCCGTTCGTGAACTGTTCAAGGCTCGACTCGGTAAAGGTTCGTTCGAGTTCGATTCGTCTACTGAGTTCGATTCGTCTACTAAATGAACCGAACCTGAACCTCAATTTTAGGCTCGTTTCATAAATGAGCCGAACATGAACGCAGCAGTATTCGGCTCGATTAAGTTCGCGAACCTAGAGTATATGTGTATCATGGAGATTTTATATAGTTATATAGTAAAAATTTTAAAACTTGTACAAGTCTAAACGTTTACATTTACTAAAAATTTACTTATGTATATGTTTTTATGATTTTATATGTATATGAACATATTTATGTACATAATGAAAATTTTATTTGCAATTTTAGACCTGTATGAGGGCATAAAATATATGATATTATTGGATCGTTAAGGCTCGTGAACAAACTCGAGTTTGACCCAAACCTGGACAAGCTCGGTTCGAGTTTGGCTCGTCATAATTTTCATTGAGTTCAGCTCGAGTTCGAGTTCGCTAAAAAACTTAATGAACGAATCTAAACATTCTAATATTCGGCTCGTTTACAGCCCTACCGGCCACCCCCCAATTTTAGAATTTTACAAATACTCTACATAATATAATGAGTATTTATATAATGACTATACAAATCTCTGAAAATCTAAATAAATTGGATTTGATCTAGTCAAAATTAAACTTATTCTACTTCGTAAAATTTTACCAATTTTTTTCATATACGAAAATAATCACACATGAGCATTGCAACTGTCGACCAAAAAAGAAAACAATGTCATATACAATATAGTGATGTACTACAAAAGCTACACGATATGAGTAGATTTCTGAATGAAAATATTTTTCTTAAGTCAGCCCCCCCTCGGTCTAAACTTCTGGATCTGCCGCTGCTGCCAAACAAGACAAGAATCAAGATCTCTTTCTCTACAATGGTTGCTAAAGTCGGGCATAAGATGTATAATTACTTCTTCTTTTCAAGGTAAATGGGATGTATGCTTACTTTTACAAGTCCAATCTCCATAAAGATTTAAACAGAGACAGATCCCTATAAAGGAACCCCATCGCAGCATTTCAAACTGGGCAGCATAACAAAACGAAATCAACACAGGATAGACGGATCTACACTACATCTGAAGTTTGAATAAAGTACGCGTTCTTGAAAAAAACTAATAGATCCAAACGCCAGGGTATTGACTATCGAGCTTCAAGACCAATGCAAGCTCAAGAACTCAACTAAAACAACCAAGCAATTAAAACGACAATCACATTAGAAACAATTGAATGACAAAGACTACATCAATAGAATGACATAAATGGAAAATAAAAATCCCGTACAGGATAAAGAATTGTACCAATGAATAACCAAGCGATTGAAAGCTAAGAAGCAACCTTTAAAGGTCTCAGATTTGGTGTCGGAAGCGAGATTAGAGAGATCTGAGAGACTGAAGTTCACCTTCAGATCTCAGATTCGTTGCGTAAAGAGAGGGAGGGAGAGAGATGGGGCTGAGGCGGGCGGCAAATGAAGAAGGGTGAGATTTGATTGTTAAATTGTGAGTGCTTGCTTTTAGGTAGGAGGAGAGAGAGAGAGAGAGAGAGAGAGGGAGAAATGGTTTTTGGAAAGAGAGAGAGAGAGAGAGAGAGAGAGAGAGAAATGGTTTTTGGAATCGGATTGGTCGTCACGTTTGCACCTGAGGTTGAGGAGAACGTGAATTGCCCGCTAAAAGGAGAAAGGGCTGTTCTTTTCTTTTTTCTGGGGTCGGCGCTGAAAGGAAAGGTTGAACTACTCCATACTGCTGGTTGATCACCCCTATTTCGATCAAATTTCAATGATTCAAGTCATTCAATGTGTTTAAAATATGATTTTAAGTTTAATCGAAATAAATTAACAAAAAAAAAAAGACCGAAAATGACTTGATTTGAGCAAATTTTTATTGAACTGTTCAATTAAAAACTGTTTTTTTTTTTTTGACAAGTCAATAAAAAACTGTTTAGATGAAGCTTTTTCCGGTCTTTTTTTTTTCTGATTTTTCGCGACTGCTTTTAAAATAATGTTCTAAACACATTGACCGACTTAGATCGTCGAAATTCGATCAGAACACTATTTAACGGAGTTTTTAACGAAATTCGTTAGTCATTCAAATAGAAATGGGCATTTTGATTAACGGAAGGTAACGTTGGGAGTAAAATTGATTTTTTTAAAAGGTTGAGAGTTGAATTGAAATTTAGAGTTAAGATTGAGGGGTATTTTAAATTTTCCCACTCCTACGCTAGTAAAAAAAATTAGAATTAGGAGTAAATGAGTAGCTTTTGGGATACTATTACGTGGGTCTCAGTACCTATCTTGTCACATTCTCGATTTTCAACATAAATAAATAAATAATTTCAATAAAAGATCATCACATTATATAGATAGTACCCAAAAGAAAGTTCCCAACTGATTAACTTACAAACCAAAGTCCCCAAGTTTAAAGAAGTTACATCATTGGCACTCCGGCCCCAAATAAAATTAAGCCCAAGTACGAATAAGTTCAGAAGTTACAAACGTTTTAATCAAAAGAAAACTGTAGGAATATGTTAGAAATGCATATTTATCAAAAGAAAGTCATTATAAAGATGATTAAGTAACTACACAATGTACGTTTCCAAAAAGTCTTCCATGTCCAAGCATACGATGCATGCAAGTTAATGTCCGGCGTTTGAACCTGAAAATGATAATAGGTTGAGCTACACTAACCCAATAGGAAATCTTCTACCAAATCTATATGCAAAAATGATGACAAGTGCAAGGGAATGAAGGCAAGAGAATGTAGCTCAAAGGAATGGATAAACAATTAACTCACAAGTATGCCAACATTCTTTTCTTTCACTCTAAGGGCCCGATTGGATGCCGTATGTGTTTGGGGTGTATTATTTATGAAGGGGTGATAAGATAATAAGGGGTATTAGTTAAGAAGGGAGGGCTCACATTAATGTGATATTTACAGAGGGTGTATTAAAAAATAGATGGTTTGGATGATGTATTAGAAGGAAGTGTAGATGATGTAAAAAACTATCAAATGACTCTTTTGCCCTTATGCAGTTCCAAACTTTATTATGCCTAACATTAATTATATAATTGCAAAAGTTAATGTATTTAATGATTTTTCGACAATTCTAAGTTATAATAATTTACTATATCAATAAATTAAATAATATAACAATTTTTTAAAATATAAATTTTATGTACTCATTATTAAAAAAAAACTTAGAATTTTATTTAGTTTAAAAAACTTTTTCAATTTTTTCTAGCCATCTATTTGTTTCCATCCAACCGTTCATTTTTATTATCCTGTGTTCCAATACACCAAATCATTTTTCTTTTTCCCCTCGTTCTTATCGTTTACTCCGTATGAGAGAGAGAGAGAGAGAAGAAAAAAGAAGCAGCGGCGGCGGCGGCCACTGGTCCTCACTCTCCGATCGTCTCTCTCTCCGATATGCACGGAACCTAGGTACGTCTCTCTCTAGTCTCACATATACATACATATTTTATGTGTGTGTTTTTGTGGTGATGGTGGCCTGTTCTTCTTCTTCGTTGCTATCTCTGTTAGCAGTTAGAGACAGAAAGACAGAGAGAGGGAGAGCCGTTGGGGAGGGGATGAAGAGGGGTGTTTTGGTCAAAAATTAGGCATATACACCCGGATTAGCTATTGCTATTTATGGCTGTTCTTGGGTGTATTAATGAATACGGGGATTAATTAATACAAGGGAAGAATTGGATGCCAAATGGTGTATAAAATCCTTATCCGGGTGTATTGTGTAATACACCCACCCAATACACCATCCAATCGAGCCCTAAAGTGTGACATTATCTCAATTAGCCATATACTGTAGTTCACAAGACACAAGCACCTCTAACAATTACGACACGACGCTTTATCACAAATCTCCGCTGATTGTATTTTCACCCTTTGTGTTACAGTACAACACTTCAAGAGTTACTGTATTGCCACCCCTTACGTTACAGTGAACCTTAACAACTTGGATTACCGTATTGCCACCTCTTGCGTTACGAGACTCCATATCCCAACTTCCGACTCACACACTTACTTTATTAATCAATATGCATGCTAAGACTTTCCCTTATTCACATCCTCATACATATCATCAAACGATATGTCAAAGATTTTATAAACACGTCACAATCATTTCCACATACAATCAATCACATAAGATGCATTCGGACATAGCTTTAATTTAGTGAATTACTAATCTTTCTTTAAGAACAGACGACCAATGGGACAAGGTTAACATCAATTAATCAAAGGAAGTCATTTAAACATGCTTGAAATAAGTTATGAGGTGTCCAAAAGGGATTAGAAGTGATCGGGGTTCAATACGATCGAGATAGCACAAAACAGCAAAGAAGTTGTCTAGAAAGGAGGGGGATTGATCCCTCAATGACCAGGGATCGATCCCTGAAGCTACTGGTCCAAAGAGAAAATGGGGGATCGATCACCCATGCATGGGGATTGATACCCACGCGATTTTGGGCGATTTTCTACAAATTTTGACAAACTTCAAGGACACAAAGGAGGACAATCCAAACTCGATTTCTACACTCAAATCAACATATTAACACATAGAGAAAGAGAAGAAGTCCCTACCTTGAGCCAAATATCTAAACCCAAGAGATTTGAACGAGCCCTAGCTCCGAACTCCTTAAAATCAATCGAGATCTTCTCTCTGAGCTTCACCCAACAAGATACGAGCCTAGGGTTTCGTTCTAGAAGTGAAAACAAGATGGATCCTTGAGGTTTTTGAGGTATATGGTGGAGTTTTGAGTGAAAGAGTAAGAGAGAGAGGGAGAGAGACAGAACGAGAGAGAGAGAGATACAAGGAGATATTCTATCTCCTACATACATACACACACTATATATACCACCACAAAAATAAATCACACATTTATTCCCTCTAGTTTCCATTCTATTACTTTAAACCTCAATTCAAACAATCACCACATTACTCATATTTTCCTCATTTCGGCATTAATAAATTATATTGACAATTAAAAAATATACGAGTCTCTACATTTCTCCACCTCACATTCCATTCGAACCCGTGGTGTGTGCTGTCCCTTAGGGGACGGCATGCGTGGTAGGTAGATTCGGGTCGTCCATGCTCATCTAGTGGGTTTAGCTCATTTGTCTGGCTCATCTCAGTCAACACGAGTTGGGCCCGATACAATTTCATGATGGGTGCTTAGTTGGTGAGGACATCATAAATGTGTACACGGGGTTGAGGTTGGCCCGCTACACCGACGCTGAGAGATTATGGTAAAAAATATATGTAAACATGATAATTTTCTTTAAAAAAATCAGGGTTAATATAATAAATATGATCCGACTCCCAGGAATTATGGTAAAATCACGTGTGTAACAGTAAACACTATAAATTTTTGTCAACGTACATTTGGGAAAATTAAGTAGGTATTCTATTTGGAGCCCCTAAAGTACACATCCATGATGTCATCACCAATTAAGTACACATCATGAAATTGCATAGTTGCTCTATTATGCCCCTAAAAATTAATTCTCTCTCTAAAATTCATCTCTTTTGTCGCGCTCCAAATTTTCCGTTGTGGCATTCCTTGTACGAAACAGCTGAAGAAAAACCTTTACTTTATGCTACGAATGTAAAAAATGAGTGTTGACGGTAGTGACTTGTGAAAAATTAGACTCGCCACTTAACAAAGAGTTTGGATGTGTTAAGTCACCCTTGAAGCCATTCCCCTAAAGATATGGCTTCAGAAAATTGTTTGCTTGAAAATATATTTTTATTTAATTTGACGCCTTTTGAGTTTTACCTTTTTTTTCCCTTACTAAAATGAGGAGAAATCTGAGGGTTTGTTTGGAACATATGCCAAAGGAAAAAATTAATGAAAAATAAATTTTCTTTGTTTAGTTTGAGACGAAACAAAAAGGAAAATAACAAAATAAAAATAATTTTTTCCCGTACTGTTCTTTCTGTTCCTTAAGTTCCAAAAAGGCCCTAAATTAAACCCCTTTTTCTTTAACACATCTTTTTCACTTTTTTTTTTTTATATTTTTAATTTGACCAAATTGAAAGTCGAAATCTGACCAAATCGATGATTTGGGTTGGTTTCTAGAGGTAAAGGGTTTGGTCCCGTTTTAGTTTTTTTCAAATCGGGAAAAATTTGTTCGGTCCGGTTTCTCACCCTTCAACTCGGAATAAATCGGACCGAACCGAATTTACATATATACATGTAAAAATTAAAGTAATGACAGGGATACATTTGTGCACAAGATCGGTTGATGTACCCATCTTAAATTCTCTAGAGAGCTACTAGATGAAGTGGAAAATCTTAAAGAAGGTAATAAATTTTAAGTTTTTAAATTTAGTTTTGTACTTGATTTTACAGTACTTCATCGTGTAATTTAGTTATTTACATGTTTTTATGATATTTGAGTAGTTTCAAATAGAAATTTAGACGGTGGAAGTCTATGGTGGTTTCTTTTTTGGGAAAATGACGATGAATGACGTGTTTGATAATTAATACCCGCTAAGGACATTTTCAGCATTAACAAATATTCTCAACAGGTCCTTGACTGGTATTAATTATCAAAACACATCCTGTGCCGTTATTTTCCTTTCTTTTTTTTAACTATATATATAATATAATATATAGTAAAATGTAACACGAGTAATAAATAAAAAAATTAAAATTAATAGGTCAAACTGAATCATCATTAAGGATCAAAAAAAAAAAAAAATCATCATTAATATATTTGGTTTGCCAAATGTTCCATCCGAAATGTTCGATTTAGTTTGAAAAATGTTCAAGGCTCGTTCTGGGTTTTTTTTAAATGAACTTTTAGAAAAAAAAGTAATTTCAAGCTCAAAAATTATGTATTTATGCAAATAATTTTCTTACCAATATAGATTTTGTTTGATAAATCTTATTAATATCTTTGAAACGGTGTAAAAAAATTAAAAAATTATTTTTATTATTTTTAAACTTCAAATTATCATTTTTAAAAAAAAGAAGGTTTAAAAAGAAAGTGGAATGAGAACCGAACCGTTTACACCGGTGGGTGGAGATGTTCTTTTTCCTCCATCCAAACTGAACGTTTAAACATGGTTGTCTCTCTTGAACCCTAGCATTAACTCAGCCCGACTCTCCCTCGGAACCGAAAGCCGCCTCTCTCTCTCTCTCTCTCATGGACGAACCAGAAGAGCCATCTTCCACAAACCCAAACGCCAAACCTCTATGCGAAGAGTGCAAGTTGAACCCGTCAAAGTACAAATGCCCCGGTTGCTCTACACGCTCTTGTAGTCTTCTCTGTGTCAAAGCTCACAAACAACGCACTGGGTGCACGGGCAAGCGGCAACAGACTCAGTTCGTCCCTCTCTCTCACTTCGATGATAATCTCCTCCTTTCCGGTACTTCCATTTCTCTCTCCTCAATCAGTAATTTTGTTCCAAAAGCTGACACAGTGACACCCTATTCACCATTACTCAAGTTTCTGCCTTGGTCGTTGTTTGTGGGTACTCATTGTTTGTTGTTTAAATTCATTAACCCCTTTCATACTTTTGGATATTTGTAAACGAGTCTTTTGTTACCTGCGAAGGAGCTCAACAATATCACGATAGCTTCTCACAGAGGATGCAGTAGGATGAGATATGAGTTTTTCCTTAAGCTTCTAAGAAGAATACAATCGTGGATACAAGTCTTCTTACTGCCCATTTTTACTACATATCAGAAGTCGTTCATATTCCTATCGATTGGCTATACATTAGTTAGGGAAGGACCTCCTATTCTGCTCCAAAACCTCCATAACACGTACAAGGCTGTGTCCGGCAAGCCTTCCTATACTGGGACTTCACACTGTCTGCCACTGAAGAAGTCACAATCCACAATATGCCAAAAGTTAGAGCAGATCAGGTTCCACAAGTCGCTAGTAGCTGTACAATGCATCAAAGATGATTCACGGGTTCCCCCCCTCTCCTTCTTAGGCATGCAACACCAACCATTGATAAGCTATGGCCTTTTCTAAGTTTGACATCATGATAATGGCCTGAAGAAAACAGTCTTGGAGGATCCCTGTTCCTTAAACCCTTTTGAGAAAAAGGGCACATTACCCCTGCCATAGAAACCCTTAAGGAAGGAGCGGACTGAATATTGTGTAATGCGGCATGAGGTTGTTTTTTTTTGTCTTTATATTCTGAATTTCGTTATTGGGTCGAAGATTTTTTTTGTTGATAGCATATGATCGCTTGAGAAATTTGCTTTGTTGTTTCCCTTTGATATCTTTTGTAAGGTGTTAAAGATCTCATATGGGTGAAATGTATTTTTCGGGAGGAAGTTTGCCAGTATCTTCTGGTTTGAATTCAACTTGCACTATTTTTGAAGAACTTCTTCTACGTGTAGATTATAACATGCTTGAGGATGTAAAGAGGGTAGCCGACTCTGCTCAGAGAATGAGACTTAAGCTGGGCGGATATCCTCATTTTAGGCTTCCTTTCCCTCTAAAAAGCCTTCGGAGTGCTGCAGCAAGTCGGAGGACTAAACTCCTGTTTCTTCCAAGTGGAATGTCAAAGAGAGAGACAAATCAATCATATTACAACAACAGGTCGTTATCTTTTTAATGAAGGTTGTCACCATGAATTGACTACATGGATCTTAGTTCTTGCTGCTTACTCATTGTTTTATGCATTGATTTTTTGGAATTTGATGTTTGCTTTTCTGAATTTTGTTAGATAACCATTATGTTGTTGATACAGACATGAGCTTCTGATGTGCTGTTCATTGGGGAATTGTAATTTTCTGGATTTGATACCCCATCAGTCCTTCAAGATTTTTTGTTTTTTCTTTATAACTCGGTATCCGGTTCCGGCCCAAGGAGCCGGCTAATTGAGAGGACCAATCTCACCATCCACTAGTAGGTGGCCCAAGGCCCAATTGAAGCCAGGGCAAGGCTTAGTATGGACTAGCCCAACATAGGAATTGATGGCACACGGGTTGGAGTCGAACCCCAAACAAAAGCAGTGAGCTGTGGTTATGCAAGCAGTGAGTTGTACTCACTGTCTAGTATTAATTAGTCAATAGAAGTTATTCAAAAGTTGTACTCAGCCCTAGAAATTTTTATGTCTGCCTCCTTGCTCTTTAATACTTTTCCATCTTGTCTCCAATGTGCTCTCTCTCTCTCTCTCTCTCCCCGATTTTCTAAGGGTGTAACTTCCTCATTAATGAAGTTACAGCCTACAAAAAGGAGGTAGGTTTCTTATATATTGATGTTTTCTGTGATTCTATTCGTATGGCTTTGCTTGTTGCGCACCTTTAGTGCAGGAGAGGCTTTTTGTTCCAGAAGAAGCAAAGTAATTATTCTCCTGCCTGTATACATCTTTTAAAAAAGACCGTACCTTTCTATTCTATTCTATTCAATTTCATTTTTTATCACTTATGATGAACGAAATTTTCTTTGCCAATTTAAAAAAGATCTCGTACCTCTGGGGCGAAAGGAAAAGAAGAAAGAGAGAGAATGCCACGCTATCCATCAACTTGAATTATTACTTTATTCTCATTTCACCTTAGTATTGGACAATAGTGGGGATGTTACCATGCTTTATTGGAGTGTTATTTCTTTTTTTCTATATCTGCTGCCTTGCCCCCTGTATTAGGTTTTATAACTTTTTTTTCTCTGTGTAATGAGAGGATAAATTTCTTGAACTGTATTTCAGGAAGAAGTTCATCTCCTGGTCAATTGAGTGGCGGTTTCATGCAACAGACGACGTTGTGTTGATTGACCATGGGTGAGTTGTATTCATTTGCATTTGAGATGTTATCCTACTGTTTCATTGTTTCTGAGTAATCTGCCAGTATTTCACTTCTCATTAATGCAGGGTCGATATGCATTCTCTTTGACGTCATGCATGTTACTTTGTTGCAGAGTCGATGAAAGTAAAAGTCTCTGCTCGGTGATTGAGAACCATTTAAAACCCAGTCCGTGGAATCACAAGCTGAAGCAGTTCTGTGAGGAGCCTCTAGACTCGCTCAAATTTTTCATCCGTAAATATCCGAAGGTCTCTTTTTTCTTTCCCCCAACTTTTCTTTGTAGTGATACTTGGATATCTTTTTTGATATGTTGCCATTGTGAAGAGCAAAAACCAGTCACCAGATTCAGTTCTCCATTACGGCTCGCTTGGCAGTCGGGTAAGGTTTTGGGATATGAAAGTAGGGTGGATATGTTAGGGGGAATTAGTTATGAATGAGGGATTAGCTAAGAAAGGGTTTGTTTGGTAGTTGAAATGGATCTATAAGAGTGGGTGGCTAAAGAAATATTGTGAGAGTTTACTTAGTTGTCCCTTGCAATGAGATCACAAAAAGGGTATGGACTTTTTGGAGAGGTTTGAGGGGCATGTGGGATAACTTAATGATGGGGTGGGTTAACCCCTGTAGGGGTCTTAGCTTATCCTCAAATAAGCAATCTGGGTACTATTTAAAGGAACATAATTATTAATTTATTACATTGTACTTTTGTTAACTTTCTAATTTTCCCCCTTGCTGGAATGCTTCTTGAAATCCTAACTTGTATAAGGTCAGAGAAAATGTGTGCAGAATGAGAATGCTTCGTTACTTTTTTTGAAACTTTTTAAAATGGACAATCTTTCTGGGACATCCCTAAATGGAGTACTGGATCATCTTTGCGGGATGGAGGGAGTAATAAAGAAGCTTCCATTTGTTCAACACCAAAGCCCTCCTCCCTATCTGCTAATCTTACAAGAAATGCAATGAATTGGGTTGGGCCCAAGCTTTACTTTTGCTCATTCAAAATTTGCATCAGTTTGTATTGGCATTTAAAATTCGTCTATAACTGAAGCATGGAAGTTCAATGCGAGCAGAACTAGCTTGTTATTTATGTACTAAAATCGTTTTGAAATGGGGTCATCTCCCCAGCTATTTAGCGTGGCTCCAAGCTCCATAATAACAAGAAAAAGAGAGGAGGGAAAAAAGTTCCGTTGCGTCTAGCTATTTTGTTTGTTAAAATTAAGGTTGAGAGTTTCTGCAATCTGAGCTGATGATGATATTGGTTAGTTCTGTACTTGCTTAATTGCCTGGATTGGTGATTGCCATCAACCTCTTTGAATTGAGTAAATCCTACCCTTTCTTTGAGGTGGAGTTTCCATTTTTAATATTACATTTGTCTATTAGTCATATCCTATCTAATCTCACAAAAAAGTCCTATTACTGCAGGGTCCTAAATCACCTTTCCGGGAGTTTGACATAAAGGCTCCAATCCGCCAACAACTTGAAAATTTGGTTATTTTGGAGTATCCCGTAATTCATGTTTTTCTTCCTTCACACCCTTGCGATTTTGAAGTCATCAAGGATGCCATTCCTCAGAGAATAGAGAACAAGCAGTCTGTCAGTAGTAATCACCCAAGTCCAAAGGGGGTGACCTTTAGGGAGGAGGAGATAGAAGATGACCCCTCTCCAAATCCTCAGGTTTTGGATCTCATGAAGTATTCCATCCCCGGTAAAGACAAGGTAATTGAGAAGGAATTCCATGAAAAATTAGACACGCCATTGTTAGAGACTCAAGCCCATGAAGCACAGGATAATTTATACAGCTCCAGCACCAAGACCACGAACACAGGAGTGTTTGAGGACACAGATTTTGATTTTGAGCAAGGGTTGATTGATGCATACTCGGATCTTATTGCACAAACTAATCCTGATGACTTTCTTGATTGGGAAGGTATGTTTCCTGAGGAAGTGGGACCAGTGGAAAGAAGGGACAACCCGGATTTCAGCAGAGGCATCCCAGTGGAGGATGAGGAGTTAGAGGAAGGTGAGATACCTGGATAGTGAGTACTCTGGATGCTATATTGGTTTTGGAGTATGAATATTGAGTTACAGTTATAGAAGGTGCATCTCTGAGGAGTTTGTTCCAGAGTCGAGTGTATAAAGTACACTGGCATTGTTGTGTGATGGTCACCGTTGTTTGACTTTGTTTGTTTTGTTTATTCTTTTCTGTGCTGTAAAATTTTTGGGGCTAGGGATGATGATTCCAGTGGAGGATATGCTATCTCTGTTGTCTAGTTCAAAATGTTGGTTTTTGAATTGATGGTAATTGTTCTGCAACTGTCTCGCTGTAGCATGTGATGGTATTGCTAATTCCTATTCCGTATTCCTTTTTATTTAGGGAAAAAAACCGAAATGGTTCCCGTAGTTAAGTGTCTGTGTCAATTTGGTCCCTGTAGTTTTAATTGGCTCGATTTACACTTTGTATTTTCCATTTTGTTCCAACTTGATCCAATTACTAACTGTCTATTAACGCCAAACACGAATGAGTCCCTTTTCTGGGGTTAAAATAGTAATTCTTTCATTCTTCTCTTGCTCTAATATACCTCTGAACTAAAATACAGCTCATTCTTCCATTCTCAATATTAACCATTGGTATCAAGTTTGGATTTTGGTAATGAGCAAAATTTGGTTATAGTTTTCTGCAAAAAAAAAGTTGCTCTCTAATTCATCATTTTCATGATCAGTCATAAGGCAACATAACCACTGGTATGAATACTAGGATGCCTTATTTTTTTGCATAGTACTTTGAACTAACTTAAATTTGAAAATTGTCTTTATTTGAATTTTTTTCGCATTTGTTAGTTTTACGCCAAACTTTTGTGGGTTATTGATTCGTCTCGACGAGAGAAATCGGAAAAATAATATATTTTTTACTTTTACCTAAGTATTTTGAGAAATAATTACTTTTTAGCAAAAAGAATGACATTTTGATGTTACAAAGTGGTTATTTCTCAAAATACTTGGATAAAAAGTAAAAAAAAATTTACTTTTCCGATTCCTCTCGTCGAGACGAATCAATAACCCATAAAGTTTGGCGCAAAACTAACAAATGCAAAAAAAATTCAAATAAGAACACTTTTCAAAAGAACGCAACCTGAAAATGCATATAGAATCATGTCCAAAAGTCACAACATGATAAAGAAACCATGTCCAAAAGTCAGAATATTACATAAACTCAGTTTCAAATTTAGCAAGTCATAACCATTAACAAAGACATAACAAACCACTCAACTAGGTTACATTAAACCTAACTTAACAGCCCAAGGGGTTACAAAAAATAGTGCCCTGCATTCTATTCATTTTCCTACACTTGGCCCATGCACTGATTCCTAACTAGTGATGTTGAAGTTTGAGTAGTCCCACACTGGGAAATGAGAGAATTACTGTTTTAACCCCAGAAAAGGGGCCCATTCGGCGTTAAACAAGCTAACGACAGTTAGTAATTGGACCAAGTTGGTACAAAAGGGAAAGTACAGAATGTAAATCGAGCCAATTAAAACTGCATGGACCAAGTTGACGAATTCCATTTGTGTTTTATCCGATCAACAATTTCCATGGATTTATACCATTTTTGTCCACACCGAACTGTGTTTGCTTGAGAGGAGGCTGCAGGTTGAATTCAGCTTGAGATTCGAAGCGCATACCACTGATACCAGTAGTTAAAATGTCTTTAATAAGTAGTTGCTGAACGCAAAAGAACCGACATAAGAAAACAAACCAAGGATGCATGCTCAAAATTCAAGAGGCGAGAAATTATTTATAGTGGGGGCACATAATCAATTAATCATTTATAACCTTAAAGAATTTTACCGTCAACTAAAATTATACACCATTCCCAAAGTTTTTGAACATATCTACACATGTGTATTCTCTACTAAATTTTTTTTCATTTGAGTTGCGAAGCGACAAAATACGTTTTCCAGAATTTTGTTTTAATGTTTTGTTCTTCAAAACCACACTATGTTTTTCTTACTTCCTAACTTAATAAAAGGACTCAGATTCCCTGCAAGTTCAATTTATCCACAAGTACATCTTCCCTTGTCAATCCAAACCGTTCATATGATAGGGCTCGTCATATAAATTGTTCATCAAAAAATCTATGTTGATTGGACTTTAAATTGAAACAACTCCATTGAAATACTTTTACTCATAAAATATACACGGTCTAACCATTTTTGTATAAATAAAATATTCTTATCAAGTTATTATCAGTGTCCAATCAACTTGATTTTATGTGTTTGACAAATTATTTGACAATCTCTAAGTTATAGTACATGTCTTGAAAAAGGTTCCTAATTGTGTGAACTATACTTTGCACCCCTAAATAAAACAAAGAAAACCTTAGTTGAAAAAAAATAGTATGAGAAGGTGTGGGGGCACGTGACCTCACGTGACTCTTACTAAGTCCGCCTCTGGCCCCCTCCAAGCAACCAAACTATCACCTACTACTGAAGCAAATATCCCTAAGCATCACGATACTATGAAAACAACTTTCATCCCAAAACATTGAACCCAAAGCATCAAACAGTGAAGAAGACAGAAGTGTAGCTATTTTCCGGATCTTGCATACGCTTAGAACCTCTCTCACTCTCTCCCACTGTAGACCTGTTTGGAATTTGAGGAAGGAAATAGAAAAGAAGAGAAAATAATGAGGGAAATTAGAGGGAGAATTAAGAAGAAATTGGAGAAAAAATTGAACTTGTTTTAAAAAGAGTTTTGCTATATGCAGCCCGGCGGGCGTTTGCATGGAGAAAAGCAATGATAGCTGTTGGAGGAAGAACAATCCACCTGTAGAGCCTATACTCTCTTTCCATAGGCTTTTTCAAATGAGAAAAAATTATATATACCAGCGGTATAAATATTTATTTCTTTTAAATTAATTGCATTGACCCACGTCATAAAAACAGTGATTCCAATTAATATAACATGGCGACGTGGCACAACATAATTGATTTGGAGGAAACAAATGTTTCACCGGCGGTGTAAATAATTTAATATCTTTTCAAATAACAGTGGCGTAGTCCTTTTATCTTCGTTAAATGGCAAATTTGACCTTGAGCTTTAACCTTTTTTTCTTTCAGCAAAAACCTTCCAGCTACTCTTTGTTTCACATTTTCATTTTTTTTTCCTCTAACAAAAGGATGTTACTCCTAAAATGGAACTAGTATTCTACGAAAAGACCTATATTTTTTGGGAAAATATAGAGTACATCTCACGATTTTTAAAATTTCTTTGAAACAATTCAAAGAATTAATTGAGGTCTTTAAATTGGAAAAAAAAATCAAAAAATTAGGAGAGTTTTATGTAGTTTTAGGGTTAAAAAAGCTTGTTGTTAATGAGAGAAACTAGAAAAATAGAGACTCAGAGGATATTGAAGTGCTTTGTAATCCTTATTAATTATAGTCGATCAACTCCTCCTTATTAATTAAGTAGATAACTAGATATACATCATGTTTATCGAAGCAAGTAAATCTTCGACACAATTTTTTTAAGTTATTTTTTCTTAATCTTTGCAAGATTTGGATCAAGTATCATATTTTTCATCAGGACAAGATCATAAAAATAATAGAATTCATATATACGTATCGTGAGCAGCTACTGTATAATTTGAGGTTAACTTTTTGAACCACATGATTAGGCTAAAGGTTAGCAGGTCTGCTGACGCAGGTCATTAGTTGTTGTACACAACCTCAGTCATGAGAAAAAATATAAGGCAACGGAAATTTTCGAAAAGTCAAAGTTAACTTATTCATAGTCTTTTATGAGTTTTTTTTTTCTTTTTCCAAATATGAGTTTTTTTTTTTTTTTTCCAAATTTGGACTACATTTTGTACTTTTGCGATTTTTCACGTTGAGACAAAAAATATGATATACGAGTTTGACCCAAATCTTATAAAAAAATAAGAGAAAATAGATGAAAACAAACGTGCCAAAAAGTCAAAAAATTTGTCCAAAGAAACTCACGGTATTGTTCGGAATTAATGGCCGTGGCTTGGAGTTTGTGGCAAAAGTGAAGAGAAGAAGAAAAGAGTTAAGAGAAGGGGAAAGTGCCTCAGTGCATTCGGTCTAGATAAATTGAAAGACAGAATAAAGGGTAATCATTTTCGTGTATTTACTTTGGAAATTGATTTTGGCACTCCAGTTTTTACCACTGGCGCTCTAAAAGTGGAGAAAATAAAACTAAAAGTGGAGTGTCATTGGCTAAAATTGGAGTGCCAAAATCACCTTCCTTTACTTTATATGATGTCATTTGGTAGCTTTTAAAGTCATCAATATAAGTACAACGCAAAGAATGCGTGGAATGCACAGAGGAATGCCCAATGGGCTGTTTGTAGCTTTTGCCTTTTAAAAAACTCCCCTCTCTATAATTCTAGAATGAAAGGAGAGTTTTTAAAACTCTATCCTTTTCCATTTTCTCCAATAAGTTCCAAACACGCCCTTGGAGAATCTGTTCAAGAATCAGATTCAACTGCTTGGTATGCACATTCGAAGCTAGCTTATGCTGCTCTAACATTCAGACATCCGCTAGAGCTTAGATTTTGCCACTATGTTTGGCAGTTCTGTAATGGGTGTTGCTAATGTCAAAATTGTAGTGTATAAAAGATTGTAATGAAGGATAAAATACAAGAGAGAGATTGTAAGAAAAGCTTACTGTATTATTTGCTTTTGTTTGGTTCTACTAACTTTTAAGAAGAAAGGAAAGTTGAAGAAATTGTATGAGAGAATATAGGAGGAGGGAAAACTAAGATGGCAGGAGAATTAGGAATCAAAACGAGCGACATCATCGATGCAGGTTCAGGCGCCATCCAATAAAATAGCCTCGGATTTATAGAATTGTCAAGGTCACGATGGCGCATCCTCGTGCACTAGCTATGTTGCGCATCTGGTGTATCCAACAACATTTTTACCCCAGAGAGCTCTTATTTTTGGACTTCAAACACCATGCATATGCTGTCTAGATGATGGAAAAGTGAAATTTTGTAGATGCCCAAATATCATCCTTCATCATCAATGAGAAAGAAATGTCTCAGTGACTTATTCTCTCTCTTCAGAGACCTTCCTCCTCTCCTGCTGCAACTGCCGAGAGATGGATCCATTCTCCTAATGGCTCTTGGTTTTTCGAAAAGACATTATTTTGATTGGAATGTGCTTTGAAGATCAAATCTCTAAAACCCTGCTTCAACAATTAGCTTTGTAAGAGGAATTCCAGCAATGCACATCACTTGTTGCCAATGTCTAAAGCTGGCCGGAACTCTTCAAAATGGAGTGCCCCCGAACATATGCCAAAGTTGGGGAAAGCTTTTCTTCCTGGTAAAATTGGTAGGATTTTTGGCAAAGTGAAACTTGTCTCTCTCAACCGTCATATGTCTGAAAGCTTTACGGTACTGTGTCGCGAAAGCCTTGGAGAGGCCTCTGCACAAGCTGGTCATGTGTTGAAAGCTTTGGAGGCCTCTGCACAAGCTGCATCGTCTTTTCTAGTCCTCCAGAAATTACCAGGAGCCCAAGAAACCCCCCAAGCCCCCACCACAATGACATTATATCATAAATGTTGGCACGATCAAGTAGCTCGCACCGTTGCTTCATACTATTGGGGACACATGAATATTGTCTCTCTTTTGACTGACGATGAAGTGCCGTTTATTGATATGGTTGGAGTTTAATATGAAAAGGCATTGCAAATTGCAAGTAGGAGAAAGATTACTCTCTCTCTCTCTCTCTCTCTCTTGTCAGTAGGGAAACGTTGGAAAGAACAGCGTTGATTAAATTACACTAATTATCAATCCTGTTACTATAGTGGCATACGGTCATATATATATATATATATATGACCCACAACGTCCTGAATTATATCATGTAGATTGACAACCAACTGCACAATGCTTGCCAAACAGGATTCGTATCCACAAGACATGAACCAGAAGTACTACTGATGCACATGCCAAGTAATATAGCAGCAAGCCTCAACCACTACTGATGCACAGGCCAACTAACATAGCAGCAAGTCTCGTTTCCAGCCATGAATGGACACGGATTGAATCAGAAGACATTTTAACAGCGACAAATATAACTGCCCGACTGCAGACAAATACTCCACACAAATTTACAGGAAAGGTGAAAATGGCAACACCACCTTTCAGAGTACAGCTTCCACGTACAAAAGAAAAAACAAACCCAAGATATATTGTTCAATAATACCAAGGTTTTTATGATATGATTAAACAGCAACAACAATCTGTAAATGAGTCCATGACAAGACCAATAGTACGAAACAAAGATATGACAGTAGTGGGTATGATAAAGTTGATAAGTACACAACCTAGATTAAAGGTCCACTGAAACAGCAGCGACATACAGAAAGTAGGAGCAGAGATGACCTCTAACTCTCAGAACTGCAAGAGGCCTCAGCTGAAGATGAATTTTCTTGCTGGAGGCGCCTCATCTCATCGTAAGCCCATTCAAGACCTGGGCAATAATGGAGCGGCGGATTGAACCTGGTGTCGTTCATGTCAGCAGGCAAGAATGCCCCGTTTTCCACCAGGAATTTAACTGCTTGCTTCTTTCTTTCTTTAGCTGCATTGTGAAGTGGAGTCCCTGGATGTAACAAAGCGCAAAAAAATTATAACAGAAATCAATAAAATAAGAAAACAGGGAGGAAAAGAAAAAGGAGAGATGGGAGGGGGTTGGGACTAGAGGAGGGTGACCAAATATCCATGAGATAATTTTGGTGTGTTCACTTGAAAGTGCGCATGCACGAAAATATCCGTGTTCAATATTGACAACCAAATGCACCCTTAGTTTAAGCATCAATGCTTGCACCACACTCAAGAAACATATTGGCACTTGGATCAGGCCCCCACATACTAAATTTAAGTATTCACATTGTGTCCAATAAATTAGTCTGCAAAAAGCTAATCAAGTAGACTAAATTTTATATATATATATATATATATAAAATTTAGTTTGATCTAATTATCAGTCTACAAAAAGCTAAACAGTCCACTTATATATATATATATAGCTCAACAAGCGTATTTGATTAGCTCCTTTTGAAAAGCTAATCCAATACGCTTGTTGAGCAATGTTTTATACAGTATACCAAAGAACATAATGATACTGATGATTGGAAAAATATTTTCTGTATACTGGCCCCTTCAAGTCAAAACCCTAGCTCGGCTCCTCAAGTAAATGTAAGTTTCTATCATCAATCCGGCAAGTTCCTATCCAATTCAATACTTACAACCACATGCTCCCTTAGTTCGGGCATCAATGTTTGCACCACGCTCAAGCAAAACATCCATAACTTTGAGGTGGCCACCTTCTGCAGCAAGATGAAGAGGGGTCACCCCTTGAGATTTGTGGCTCCAAGCAGCCACGTTCACATCCATTCCTTCATCCAGAAGACGCTTCACCTGCAAATAGATGGATAAATCAATTAGAATACATGAATCATAGCTTTCACAAAGAAGGCGTGTAAGAAGCTGCATGGCTATGGTAGGAACTTAGTATATTATACTAGTCTTTGAAGAGTAAGAGAAAAAGGGACTGTGTAAGATATATCAGTGTTATAAATAGTGGTCGTAGTACAATAAAGTATTTACTGAAGTATCGATTGGGGAATTAATGGTTGAATGTCATGGTTGCGCTGTTAGGAAGCAATCGGGTGGAGCTATAGTGCAGGGTAATTCAAAACAAATAAGCCTGGACAGGGGGTATTGGTGTTGAAGAATGTGGGACATATAGTGAGGGAGCCACAGAGAGTAGAGTGAGAATGATTGCAGTGGAATAAGTCTTATATATGCACGACCTTGTTTTGACAAGTACAAAGAGCAAATATAAGAGGATAGACTTGAGTGGCTTTGATCGGAGAATCACGCACTTTACATGGTAGCCAATCGTTGTGGAGTTTCAACAATGTTACTCGTGGCGGTGGAATCTATATCTATATGTCTAACATTCATGGTACTGAATTGAGGTAACCGGTCATATCCAATTCATCCTTCAATAAATCTTTGTGCAAAGAGTAATCGTTCATTATCCTCTATTTGCACTCATTTCAATATGCTTGTGCTCATAGTTGAACTTGGAATTTTCCGAAAAAAATCATATAGACTATTTGGCTAGCTGCAATGGATTACAAACACACCTGGTTCACATATATAATATATTTGTACAGAATTAGAGTTTGTACAGGGCCATAACTAACTTTACTAGGGCCAAGTGGTGCATATGTTTTAGCACCAAGTACGAAGACTTGATTGCCTTGTTAATGATTGTTTTGAATTGATTCTATTTGACTTGTATCTTCGCTTATTTACCATGTTTTCAACTATACTCTCCTGGACTTAAGCTATTTCTCAAGTGCAGAGCTAGTCTAGTGGAGACCATAATGGAATGAAGGACTAAATTCTCTTTAGCACTATTTACAAATTTTGATGCCATTCTTACGTTTTGAACATAATTGTTAATGCTGAATGATTCATGCCTACCAATTTATCATATCGGTACAAATATTTTGGAGACTTGTTATATTTTGAGGATTTAGTGGTCACACTCGTGAAAGAAATGGATTCAATTATAATACTCTCGCATTGGAAAATTTTAGGTCATTAAAAAACCTAAACAGGTCAGTTCACTTGATTTCTTAGCATTACGTGGTCCAACATGATTCTAGTCAGTTTGTACGTCAGTTAACTGGTCCCTATCACTACAAGGTAATCGTGAATCGAATCAAGAATCGAAATGGTCCTTTCGCGACTCGTGAATCCCTCAGATTCAGTTAGAATTCCTATAATGCATGGAAATATATGTTTATTGGTTTGGGTAACAAAAATATATACCATAATGAAAGTTTTAGACCGAAATCAATAAAAAGCTTCTTCTAAATGATGATTTGATGATAATGCAGAGTACGAGGTAAACTGCTTCTATGGCAACATCCAAGAGATGAGGATTTGTGAATCCTTCATCTCTTTGTGAATCCTACTTATGGTCCCTTTTGTGGAAAAAGATTCAAAAGTACAAAACAAACCCTTGGAAGGTCTATCGGGTGGTTGTATCCCATCTATCTTTGTCATTCTCTATCCTCTCTCATAATAAATCTTCCTTATTACGTATAATACTACATAAGGAGAATTGAGAAACATAGACAAAAGATGGCATACAACAATAGAAAAGACCTTACAAGAATAGTTTGGACCCTTTTCCAACTACAAAAAAGCAAAAAATGAGTAAAAAATGAATTTCGAAAATTTTAAGTGAACCAAACGATTCACCGATTCGGATCACCAATTCTCCGATTCACTTACGATTTGCAGCTTACCCACCGAATTGTATCAAATTGAAAAATATGAATCGTGAATTGTACGATTCTAACTATACCTATCAGATCATGCAGTTTGCAATTAACTTTTCAGAAACACAATTGTACAATGATGTTCTCATGCAATACATCATACAAACAAACAAACAAATATACGAGGTCTATAGAAACTAAGGAATCTCCAACCAAAACATAAATCCCAGCTCTATGAAGTCTATAGAAACTAATGACACCTAAAGAGGCTGAGCTTATGCAACCAAGCCGAGCCGAGTTTTGGAGTGTTAAGCTCGGCTAGTTTGCTAAACGAGCCTAAAACTTGAGCTCAAGCTTGGCTCGACTCTAAACGAGTCGAGCCAAGCCCAAACGAGCCTCGCCTTGAGCTACTTGCAAGCAGCTTGGTTTGTTTGCAGCCCTGAGTCACCATACCACACTTAATTCCGAATTGTGTAGGTTAAATAAAATTAAAGCACTCAAGGATACAAAATCCAATTCAACTCTTGATGGGTAGTGGGAACAAGATTTTTCATTTCTTTCTTCAGCAAATCTATAATGCAAGGGGAAGAGGAAAGGACAACAAATAAGAGCCAAATTTCAGACACGGGAGAGATGCAATAACATATTTTCCAAAAAGCGCAATAAGTGATAATTCCATATTCTAGATAGAAACAGTGACATCAAAAGCCAATTATAAGGGAATATGTGGTTTGCTACTCTCACATACACAAGGAATTGGGCCATTACCCACTATCAACTAATTGTCACAATGGATCAAGATAGCATCAGCCATTCCGGGTAATTCAACAACTACCTGTATCGCTATAAAACTACCAAGTTTTGAATTGATTATTAAGAAATACAGCACCAAAGACTACGTAGGAAATATATAATTCATGGACACAAATTTCAGACATTTGGACGCTGGAGCTAATTACGAATATCATAAACAGTAGTTGAAACAGAAGCAAGAAAACGTACCTCCCTAACATCACCTCTTCGGGCACCAACGTGAAGTAAAGTCCAACCCCGATCGTCCCTATCCCCCACAGACCTACGCAAGCTCTGGGTCCTTCGAATCGAACCCAATTTGGCTTCCGGCATACTTGTTGGTGCGGATTATTAAAATAACCAGGAAACTACTTGTTTATAGCTCAACGAAGCTCCAACTTCAAGTCAAGAAACAAGAAATATTTCTCCTTAAATCGCTACGACACAAACCCTTCTTTTTTTTTTTGGCGTACTAACACCCAGAAAACTACCTACAGGTCCTGGGAAGCTTCGAATTCAAATAAAAACTTAACTTTCAAGGTTTAACCAACACAACTAATATATAACCTTCGAGTCACAATAGCGTAAAACCCTAGAACTTGAAGGAATAGATGAGATCTGAAGACGAGATTTCAAGGGGTTTTTTTTTTACATGATTGAAAAGAAGACGACAAAAATCGCGGTACGCAAAGAATTAGCGAGAAGAGTGATCGGCCATGTTGTAGGGAGCGAAGGGATTCAAACCAGGGCCGAAGACACGGAGATTTCGGAGCTTTGTAACGAGCGATGACGATGAACAGCACCTAAAGAGGAAAGATATTATCATCCTTGAAATTGAAAACCCCGCCTTCAAAATTGATATTCAATGAGAAGCAAAGAGAGGAAGGGATTGTATAAGAAATCAGGCGATTCCGGGAACAAATTGGACAGAGTTTGGCGGTCGCATGTGTGTGTGTGCAAGAAAACCCTGTAGAGAGCGACGAACTAACAAACCCTAGATTTTGCAGACACTTGCAGATATCGGGGGTTTCGTGGAATTTTTATCTTTGTTCGTCTCTTTATGTAGGTGTACAGCCCATGTCAGGGATTTTTTCCGGGGAAAATATCATATCAGTGAAAGGTGAGCAGAATAATTGCATTGTCGTGGATTGGGTTTCGTGGAATTTTATCTTTGTTCGCCTCATTACGCAGGAGTACAACCCATGTTAGGAATTTTTCCTGGGGAAAATATCAGATCAATGAAAGGTGAAGAGAATAATTGCATTGTCGTGGATTGAGTTTGGTGGAATTTTATCTGTCTCCCTCTTTATGTAGGAGTACAATTCATATTAGTGATTTTTTCATGGAAAAATATCAGATCAGTGAAAGGTGAGGAGAATAATTGCAATGTCGTGGATTGATTATTCTGAATCGGAGTCTTTTTTTTTTGGTATGGTATTGTATGTTAACAAACTCGAACTCTAAACATTTCTCTTGGAAGCCAAGCGTACAACCACATGGGTTAAGAGTCAAATCTATTATAATCCAAGTCTTTTAGTATCTCTTTTGTGGAATATCATGTTTCGAATAAACGGTTATGTTATTGATTTTCACTGAATTATCAATACGTTAATATAAAATAAAATAAAAAAACATTTCTCAATACACTTTTAACACTATTCAAGCAAGTTTAACGCATATATAATTGTGCATTTTGTTATTTTCCAACATTATTGATAGCCCATTAGATTGTTATTAGCATTTTCCTTAATTAAATTACCGCTATATATCCCTTCCTCTTTTTTAGGAAATAAAAAATCTATGTATATAACTCCCTTTTCATAAGAGATTCCTTATTTTCCTTAGAGAGGGATTAAATCCAAGTCTAGACACGGAGGTTTTAAATTCGTGTTAAAGAGAAAATGGGTTAAAACCCTCGTCCCGACCCCCTCCCCCGTCCACTCTTCATGCTTTTACGTTCCAAACAGAGAGGGAAGATCGAAAAAATCAAAGAAGAAGATCGACGTAGAGGAGATTCAACCCCTGACGCCTGACCACCGCCAAAGTCTTCTCTATCTCTTTCCTAGGGTCAAAAGTTTTTGCTTATTTTTTACTAATGTTGATCTCGTTCTATGCACGTTATGGTTACTCCACTTGTGGCTTCAATTTCCTTGATTTTTTGCTATGCTCTTAGAGCATCTCCAATAGCCTCAAGCCAATCCTAAGTAGCCTCAAGCCAATCCTAAGTAAATAGACTATCCAAATGGCCCAAATGCTAGTTTAGTAGCCCTTACAAATGTGAAGTTTCCAATAGCCTAAGCAATTGGGCTATGCAAAGATAAATGTAAAAAAAGGGTAACCTGTAAAAAATGGCAACTTGCAATATTGGATTTCGGTTCTGAAAATTTCAACAGCTCTTTTTTTTCCCTTGAACTGGTAAACAACTATTTTTTCCCTTCATCTATTAATTAGTTCATACCATACATTTCCACAACCATCTCAACTTGAATTTTATTACTCTAAATTTCATTCTTTTTCCTATTTTCCCTCAATTTCACACACATCTCAATTTTAATTTTGTTGAAATGTCATTCCGTCTATCTTTTTTATGTCTCGCAATCCTCTACTAAACTTTCTTCTTCTCGACGACTTTGATGATGATTTGGAGGTACTTACCGTAATTCCTATGGAAGAAGAAAGACTATATAGTGAGAGAGGAATAGTCCCACATCGTGTTTCAGTTCAAGGTCGCAATTATATTCGTCGCCGGACTATCCTTGGCCATGAAAGGATTTTTTGTGAGTCCTTTCTCGAACCGCTCGTTTATCCTCTCGAGTACTTTCAAAGGAGGTTTCATATGAGCCATTCTCTTTTTCTCCGTATTCAAATTTCGGTGGAAGCACATGATTCATACTTTGTGCAAGGAAGAAATCCTGTTGGAATGCTCAGTTTGTCTTCGCTTCAAAAGATGACAACAGCAATTCAGATCCTTACTTATGAGGTATCGCCTGATTTTTTAGAAGAGGTTATGAGGATAGGAGAAAGCATCGCAATAAAAGAGTCTAAAGAGATTTGTCAAAGCGGTGATTGAGATTTTTTTCGGTGAATACTTAAGGTCACCCACTAGCGATGGCATTGCTAGATTGTTAGCAGTTGGTGAACGGCATGAATTTCCTGGGATGTTGGATAGTATTGATTGTATGCATTGGAAATGGAAGAATTGCCCAATGGCATGAAAATGAATGTATAGTGGTCATATTCGCGAATCGACACACAGGAGGTTTCAGAATGAATGCAATCTAGCATTTTGCTAATTTGAGGGAGCCACCTACCCTTCTTCATTTTTTTAATTGCTAATCGAACAAGCTTGTTGATTCTTTTTCTTCTTCTTTTTCTTTCTTTCCGTGACTTTGTCCTTGATCCATATTTGATTCGAAATAGAAATTAACGACATGTATTGTGTTTGAAATATAAGTTTGATAGTTGTCCAACAGACGAAATCAGCTATACATTGCTTAATAGTACAATTTATCTGTGATTTGGTATGGTTGATCATTCACAGCTATTCACAATAGGTTTTAAAGTAGAATGCTTTTCATTTTTTCCTTGCCTATTGCTTGTTTGATAAATGTTTCAATGGACAACTCTTTGTTGTCTTTTTATTTTTTGGCCCCTTAGAACCATTTATGCTATTATGATAAAGGAACACTAGAGCAATGATGATATCTCCCTCTCAGTACTTCTCGAGGTCGACCATTTTTGGTTCTCTCTCTGTATCTCTCTCTAAGGCATTGTATAGGTGAATAGAAGCCCTTTGAAATGAAATGTGGTGTCACCAAGGACGGAGCCAGGAATTTAACTACACATGAGTGACCACGTATGCGAGACAAAAAATAAAAAGAAACGTGCATAACAACGTGAATACATTAAAACTCAAAAATGTAAAAAATAGCAACATGACTACTCCATACTTAATTATGCTTTCATAAATTAATATATTGCAAAAGTATTAAAGGGATTAGATATGGATACCTCAAACCCTACCCATAGGGAAAACTCTCGAATTCAGCACTCGCCAGTGTTATAGAAGAACGGGGTAAAATAATACCCCGGCCACGAAAAGAGGTCGCCAAATAAGGGCTAAGGCGGTGGGATCAGGTATAAAACCGGGGTATTACTAACACCCCTTTGTAATGAAGCATCCAAACAGGCCCCCAAGGTAATAGCCCAAGACTCTCTAATGCCCTATAGGGGTCTTTTGGAGGGGGACTGTGAAGGAGTATTAGTAATACCCCTCATATATACCCAGGCTCATCACTTAAACCATGGTTTGGGAACCAAAAAATGAGGGGTATTAGTTTAAACCCCTCTTCTCTTATACCCCTCAGGGGTCGCTTGGATGCAGGAGAAGGAATGGGGATTAGTTGTCACCCCTCTTTTAGACCTGGGACCATCTCTAAGCCTTGGTTTGGGAAGCCAAAACCAGGGGTCTTCGTTTATCCCCTTTCTTGCGTAAGACCGGATAAGAGGGCAATAAGGGGTATTATTTTCGAATAGGGTTTGAGGTGTCCATAAATTATCCCCCCCGATCCCCCTCCTTCTTGGACGATTTTACCTCTCCTAATCCCCTCCCCCAACCTCCAACCCGCCTAGATTTTCGTCTACTGCAATAGACAGTGAAATAGGAAGAAGAAAAAGAAGAAGAATAGGAACACCAGCTGATTGGAGATCGAACCTGTGACGTTCAGCCAGGATCGGAGAAAGGGAGTGTCGTCGTTCTTCTTATTCTTCTTCTTTGCCTCTTCCTCTTTCCTCTTCTTCTCTATCTCATTCTCTTTCTCTCTCTCTCTCTCCCTCTCTCTCTCACACTCTCTCTCTCTCTCTCAAACGCTGCCTGGAAGTGATAAGAACGAGGGGAAAAAAGAAAAGAAAAATTATCATGTGCAACGCTGCCTGGAAGTGATAAGAGAGGGGAAAAAGAAAAGAAAAATTATCATGTGCATGTGTGACCATGTGCTCTTATATCCCCTACTCATAATCAATTACTCCATCCGTCCCAATTTAAAGATATAACTTATTTTTTAGCCGGTAGAATAGAACGAGAGACAATTAATTTGGGACGGAAGGAGTACAAAAATACGTATTTTTTTTATTAAATTTATAAAATCTAAATTAAAGAAGGGTATTAAAATTTTCCCACTAAAAAAATGAAATTAAAAAATGCTTTAAAAATGATTTTTAATTTTTTATACTTATTAAATTAATTAGTTAATTAGTAAACTGAATTATTATTGTTTAATAATGAAAAAGTAATTAAATTTATTAAATTTTGCTATTTTATATTTAATTTAATGACTAATCTAACTTAATACCATACAAGGGCAAAATGGTCATTTGACAGTTTTTTATATCATCCACCCTTCCCCGTACCCCCTAGTAATCCTCCATTCAAACCAAGTATTATTTAATTCCCCTTCTCTAATATCTCATCCAAACAATCTACTATTTAATCCCCTTCTATAAACATCACATCAATGTGGGTCATCCCTTATTAACTAATACCTCATATTATATTACCCCCTTATTAATTAATACGCCTAATTCTTTCCCCTCATCCAAACGGGCCCTAAATACCCCCGGTGGGGGGATTATTTATGGGGAGATTTTGGGGTGGTATTAAATAATACCCCCGGATAATACCCTCGCCTCTTCCATTTTAACTACAAAACAATCTTATCCCCACATTTTATCCATCATCCAAACCAAGTACTATCTAATCCCCTTCTCTAATACCTCATCCAAACCAACTACTTTTTAAACCCCTGTCACATCAATGTGGGCCCACCCTTTTTACATAGTACCTCCTATTATCTTATCTCCCTTCTCAACTAATACCCCAAATTCTTTTCCCACATCCAAACGGGCCCTTAGAGCTAAATCAATATCTAGTACCCATATTTTAATGTCAAACTGTGCGATTTATGCGATCGTATACAGTAAAACCCATTTTTTCCCTCTCTTTTTTGGAAGAAAAAGCAGAACTATTAGCCCTTGTTCGGTTTTATCCCCGGGAAGAAAAACATATCCAGTCTTATCGGGACAGACTTTTACAGCTGGGTACCCTGTGTAAAGCTGCTCCCTCTGTCTCTCTCAACAGAAGAAGTAACATGGTTATACAAACTCTCTCTCTCACACCAAAGAGTCTCACCAAATAGTCTCTCTGTCTCTCTTTTGCATCTCTCCATCTCTGTCTCTCGCTGCTGAACTCAGCTCTCTCTCGCCCTCTCCATCCCTCTCTCTCACACAAACTTACAGCGCGTAGGTCCTCTCTCTCTTTCCAGTCTTATCATCCTGTGGTGTATTCAATTTAGAACCACAGAGATTTGAAACCCTAGGCCTGCGATCTTGACCTATTCGAACAGTTACTATTGAAGGGAAGACCCTAATCTGGGCTTTATAATCAGAGAATGCCGAAAGGGGAGATCCACCCAAATCAACCCTCACAGTCTCTCGACACAACCACAACGGAGGACCCCTGCAAAAACGGTGTGAGGTGCGGTAAATGGATCCTTCGTTCTACCAAGTTTCGAAGAGGTAGAGGTAATTCGGCCCATACCCTTCTTGATTAGCTCCATCTTAGCTTTAGATATCTGCTAAACAAAGAATACATTTTTCCGAACTTTAGTTCTGGTCCACTTTTATGCCCAATCCAAGGCCAACCAAATTTTTGTTTTTGGATCGGAAGATATTGCCCAAAGGCAACTTGTGTCAACTCAACCCCAACTTTTAATCAACCATGGGTCCAACGTAAAACTAGATGCGGATGAATTGACACAGATGGGAAACGAAAGGCAAACAGTCGACTGAAAATGAGTTCGGTCGCCGACCGATTATATTTAGCATTTTTAGTCGCCTACCTGTACAAAAGACAAAGGATCTCACCCATGCCAACCTCTCATTCAATTTCTGTTTCGGTCGCCGATTTAAACATGCGTACCAACTATTTTAGAAAATGTTTGTGACAAACGTACTTGTTTATGAGAAACCTAAACTTGTTTGTGACAACATTTCCAGTCTTTCAAGACACGAACCTTTTGGTTTCATGTATTTAGCGAATATGAAGACCAAGTTTGTAAGTTTTCGGTAAAAAGGTTTGGTTTGACATGGAAAATCTGGTATTCAGATGTTTTGTATCGGACTGCATGTTTAGGTCTTGTTTGGAAAGAAATTATTCTTTTCCGTCACTTTAAAGGATGCTGAAATTTATGTGCTAGTGCAAAATGGTTTATTATCATTGCAGGTTTCTAGAACGTATAACTATGGTGAAACTCTATAATAGTTGTTTGATAAGATTATGTGGTTGAGCTTTTGAAATAAAATTACTTCGTACGTAGTTCAGCTTTTAAAGGCTTTACTAGTTCCTAACAGGTTGGAGGAGGATGGAAGGCGAAGCATTTATCTCCTAACTGGACCTTTTCTTTTCCAGCAGTTGCTAGAGGACAACTCTAGTTACACTGCTGTCAGTTCTTATTCACTTGAACCACTTGAGACTTTTGGTTTGGTGGTTGTCACAATCCAGGTTTGGGAAAAACCTACATTGCATTGACTGCAGAATCAGCTGCTGCTACGCCCCGTTTTCTTTTTTCATTACACATGTATGAAATGAAATGAAGGAGATACAAAGAACCCATCTTCCTCCATCCATTTTCCCAATAAACATATGAAGCACTTTGAAAGGTTACTAACAGTTTGAGGTCCTAATGCGTTTAGCATTTTGATTGAAACAGGCATCTGCATATTAGCAACTGCAGAATATTTTGTGGCAGGGATTGGGTAAATGTTGGATGGAGTACAGAGCATAGCACTACAGTTCATGAGACAAATGTTTTGTGGCTTGTCGTATATCAGTTAATAATCAGTGATACAAGGGGGATAGGGGTGTTCCAGTTTATCTGGACGGTGGGAGTCGAGAAATGCCATGATAGGCCATTCCTTGTCACAGAAAATTGTGGCCAGCCTTGCTGATTCATTGACCATCTCTGATATCTGTCTGTTGGGGTCTGTGGGTGCCTTTGAAGAATGACAAGTACATGCTTGGAAGAAACATATATCAGAACTATATTCTATACCTAACTCATAAGTGTATGCTTTTTGGTTTGAGTTTGATTACAAAATTGCACATCAATTTTTTTTTTTGAATCCATGGTAGCATGCATATTTGTTGTCCTGCAGGATGCATTTTCTTACTGTTGTGTCTGAAGTTTTTTTTGGGTTCATTTTTTCTGCTAATGGACTTCCGTATGGTGTAATTTTCTGCTGCTATGGGGCTGTTCCGTGGTGGATTATACTCCTCCTATTGCCTTGTTTAATGTTATAGACTGATGCTATAATTGGGAATCTTTCTCATTTGTAGGTCAACACCCATCACTAAAGTTTCAGCCTACTACTCCACTTTCACAAAACAGGAAGCGTCCGGCTCCATCTCCTGCGTCATCGGCAAACTCTGTCATAGGCGAGAACAGCATCCCACTGGTACATGCACTATTACTTCTTACCATCCCCTTTTTGTACATTCACTTGTTACAGTCATACACTTTCTTTTTCACGAACCTCTTATATCTATTATAACTTTTGGTCACTAATTTCATATATCCTAATAACTTCTCTCCCACATGTAAGCCTAGAATGGACCGCACACAAAATGACCTTGACATGTGGAGTTATGTGAACATGGAAAAATTCATTCACATAATGGTTGAGGTGGCTAGGAGGGAGGAAGTGACCAACTCAAAAAAGTCACGACAATTTAATGACTTACAATGGCATGAGATATTGAGGGAGCTAGGAGTGAGGACGGGGAGAATAGGGTACACTATTCCTAAGATCCGAGAAAAGTTTACTCGCATTAAGAAAGAGTATAAGACTTTTACGCATATGAAAGATCAGACTGGGTTCGGTTGGGATGACGCATCACAAATTGTCACAGCAACGGATGACGTGTGGCAAACATACCTCCAGGTATGTGAACTTTAGGAGCTCACTGTATTGAACTTCATCCCCTAACATTAGAAACAATACAATAACAATAATGTGCCCCCAATAACTTCCTTGTAGGCAAATCCAAAGGCTGTTAAATTTCGTAACCAAGGCCTTGACCACTTCGAGGAATTGGACGAGCTCCTTTCTAGCTCGTTGGCAAATGGAGCATTTGCACGTCCTAATACACAACCGCCCCCCACACGTGATGAGGAAGTTGTCATGTACGGAAAAGGAAAGGCCATAAAAAGGGAGGACAGCGTGTCAATGGGTAAAAGAAAATCGGATGGTAGTGGCGGAAGCACCGCGAAGGCAACAAAGTTTGAAAAGCGAGATGAAGCATATGAAAAATTTGCGTTCTCTCAGCAAATGAAGGGAGAGTACTATTTGTTGAAGGCCCAAAAACAAAGTGTCCAAAATAATATGGAAATGAAGGAATGCCATGCCTTCTTGAAAAGTATAAAGCATATTGTCGGTGAATATAAATATCTTAACGCTTACAGTCATCTTGTTGACCAGCCACGGTGGCAAACATCTTTTCTCGACCTAGATGCGGATGAGAGGTTGGCGTGGGTCCAACGTAAAAACTAGAAATTGGAGTATGAAGTGCATGAGTATGATGAACTATGAATGTTGGTATTTCACCTTTTCTCTAGACAATCGTATCTTATTCCTGTTGTTCGTAGGGAACAATCGTATGTTATTTCTGCTGTTATGTAACTGTTGTGGAACTATTTCGGTCGTTTTGAAATTAACCATCTGGTAGTGGAACAATCGTATGTTATTTCTGTTGTTATGGAACTGTTATGGAACTGATTCGGTCGTTATGAAATTAACCACCTGGTAGTGGAGTTGATTATGCTCTCCAATCTGTTTCAAATGCTCTTAAATTCATTTATCTTGTTTTTGGAGCCTATTACAGGCCTTGTGGTAGGTGATAGCTGCAACTTTATTTTCAATTGGGCTGAGTTGTGAGCTAAATTTTGTGTTGATTCTATTGCTGAGATGTGATTTATAATCTACAAGTAAAGGAGCGTAGGAGTTGTTAGCCCTATTGCAGTCAAATCAGATGACTTCTATGTTGCATGCAAATAGCTGTAGGCCATGATACAATATCACTTACATATGGATCACACTAATATATCTCAAAATCAAGCAATATATATTACTTTTGTTGGTATATCAGAGATGAACATTTTCATCTTGAAACCTTAGTAGATAGTTTTGTACGTATTAGACTCCAAAACTTCCCCAATGTTAATCCAAAAACATATCCAATTTAGGTAGATTTGGACAGATCTCATAGAGCTGTGTTACAGAGAATTTTCTAAATTTAAGATCTGGATGATTAACAAATGTAGTTTTGAGACTATTGTGTTTGAAAGGCAAGTCTTTCCTTTGAGCTTCAAGGGGTGTAGTAAAAAGAAAAACTCATCTCTTCCATATAAGTTGACCAATATTTTCCAGTAGGCGGCTGAACTATGGATACGCTCATATGTCTTCTTTTTCTTCTTGTGTTTGGTGCTTCCCTTTCTTCTATTCGTTTCTACTTTTGTTTTTTTTTTTTCTGTAATTGCACCGTGGCACTTTTAAGTTCAGTAGATTAGTTTACATCGCAATGTTGCATATCTAGTTGCTGTAGTGGAGTTGATGGTTATTTTGTACCTGGTTTGAAATGCTATATTTTCTGAATTTAAGAGTGTTTTCCAGCAGTATTTAAAAAGTTCTCCATTTTGGTCAAAGCAATTCATATTTTCTAAACCTAGGGCTGCCTTAAACACCACTGATAGAAAAGAAGTTGTTTACACTTACCATCCGACTTGTAACAGTTAGGTACCACAATTATCATGTCGACAAGTGGAAATCAGGAGCACGAAGATTCTAGCAGTGACGACGACGAGTTAATGGACCTAGATTTTTTGGAAAATATGTCGGAAAGTGATGAGGAGGATGAACGAATTCCTCAACGAGTAGCCCCTTTTACTGGTCAATCATACACTCAGTTTTTGATGACAAAACACCCCAAAACCATTAAAGACGTTTTACGTGTTGACAAACAGACTTTTAAATCATTGGTTGCATTGTTGGTGGATAAGGGTCAGTTAAATTGGGATCATATGAGATTGTCTGTAGAGGAATCATTGGCAATATTCTTATTCATATGTGGACAAAGTGGACGGATGCGACTTGCGGCTGACCGATTTCAACATTCCCTTGATACCATAAGCAGACACTTCAACCTTATGCGTCATGCTCTTTGTTATGTTGGTATGTTCATAATCCGACCACCTAATCTTAACGATACGCCTCCTCAAATTCTCAATGACGGAAGATATTACCTGTGGTTTAAGGTAAATTTGTCAATTACATTTAGCTATTGTTTGGAGATATGTAACACAGCCCGATACTAATGTAAATTAATATAGGACTGCATTGGCGCAATAGATGGAACCCACATTGAGGCTTGGGTACCGGCATCCAAGCAAATCGCATTTCGTGGCAGGAAGTCCATCAAAACTCAAAATGTGATGGCAGTATGCTCATTTGACATGAAGTTCACTTTTGTTTACCCCGGTTGGGAAGGGAGTGCCCACGATGGACGTGTTTTTTTAGCTGCAGTGTCGAACCCAGCCTACAACTTCCCACATCCGCCACTGAGTGAGTAAACATAACAATTAATTACTGCCTTAAACTTGTACATTGTCCCGAAAAGTAAAAACTAAACTAATGAAATTGACATATCGTGTAGATAAATATTATGTGGTGGATTCCGGATACACAAACATGCCCGGGTATCTAGCTCTTTATCGAGGACGTAGGTATCATAGAGACCAGTGGAATGGAATTGATACAATGTTTCGGTCGCCCCAAGAGCTTTTCAACTACAAGCATTCATCATTGAGGAATGTTATAGAACGTTGTTTCGATGTTTTAAAAGCAAGGTTTCCAATACTGAAAACTATGCCTAGGTACTCATGTGCTCGTCAACCTACAATCGTTACTGCATGTTATGTGGTGCACAATTGGATCATAGAGCGGCGTGGAAGAGATGAATTTTTTGATGGATATAACGAACATGATTGGGAGGGAAATGAGGAGGACAACAACGGGAATGGCGCCGGGGAACATGTCGGCGAGGTTGAGCCTATCAACATGTCACGTCAAAATATTCAATTGATGTCTATTAGGCGGGATGAAATTGCGCAACAAATTTGGGCGGACTATTGATGTGTTTTTTTTTTCATGCACTATGTTTTTTTCTTCAAATTGTACCGTATTTGTGATAAATCCATGTTTGTTTTTTTATGTTTTATTATTTGAACTGTGACTTTCATGTATTTGGTGGATTATGTATTGATTTTTATTAGTACCTTATGCTCGTTATTTTT